>NW_020174698.1:15658378-15676179 GCF_003031525.2 Neophocaena asiaeorientalis asiaeorientalis
TATATATATATATAATATAATGTTGAAGGATGAGTAGGAATTAAACAGCCCCACCTTTGGTCTGTCTGGTTAAGGCACAAGCTGAAACAACAGTCAGGAAGGAGCAGGCCAGCTGCATCCAAAGAACTCAGTGTAATCCTGTAGGACCATGGGGCATAATAAGAGAGCACCCACCTTGTATTAGACGGTATAATTTTAACATTTTTAACCCTTCAACCACCCAGATGAAAAACCTGAACTCCCCCTCTTTGTCATCCCCCCACTGTACAGACATACGTACACACACACAACTCGTAAAGGTTGAAACCTGTACTCTTTATGCTACAAACGGCCTGGAATGCTTAGTAACGAATTCAACTTGATCCTTTAGTATTTGGAGCAGGTAATAAATAGCAGTGGTTAGGTTTTAAACTGTTTAGTCAGCATATTGGCCTCAATTTGTTCAGAAAATATGGGAACCTGACTAACAGCAAGACCAATTCAAGATTTATTGAATTTGGTTCAGATGAGGACTGAAAGGAAGAATTGTTCATGGGAACGGAAATGAGGGAATAAAGAGTGAAAATGTAGAATTGCTGGGAGTTGGTGACAGATATGTGTGGATTGTGAAAGAAAATGAAGTGTGGGCCAAAGATGCAGTGTGATTTCAGGTATGTTGAAATTAAAGTTTCTCTGGAATAACAAGCAGTTAAACACAAGGGTCTGGAGTGGAGTATGGCATATATGAGATAAAGCCAAAGGTGTGTGGATGAAACAACAAGGAATAGAGTTGTGAGCAGTACTTTGCGGGGGCACCAACACTTAAAGGGCACGCAGACCTTGGATGAGAATGAGAAGCAGAGTTATAGATCCCCAAAAGCATGATGTTGTGAAAGAAGAATGCTTCAAGGAGAGAGCAGCCAACCAACAGTGTCAAGTGCCGTAGAGATCAGGAAAGGGGAATAATGAAAAGTGTCTGTTGGTTTTGACGACTAGAAAATGGTCTTTGCAAAAGCAGAGTCACGGTAAATGGCAGGAGCAAAAGCTAGATTCCGGAGAAGTGAGGTGAAAGGGAGTTGAGAGAGTGAGTGAAAACCCCTCTTTGAGGACATTTGGCTATACAGGTAAGGGAAAGAGGCAGAGAAGGTAGTAGACTGAGATGGGGGGTCAGATGGGTTTTGTTTGTGTTTTATCATATTTTGCTACTGGGGAGGGAGAGAAGGAGAAAGAAGAGACAAGCAACAATTTTATAACCTTCAACTGTGTCACTGGGTTACACGTAATAACATTAAAGAGATGGTCAAAGAAGTCCTCTAACATTGTTAACATTGTGATTGAAGAAGAAGTTTCAGCAAGACAGTTATTTTGATAGAATATAAGAAGCCACATGGAATCTAGGATCTTGGAGTTAGAAGAGGCCTTAAAGGCCATCTCTTCTAATCTCCCACAGAATGCTTGAATCTCCTCTATAACATCCCTGAGTGAACTCTAATACTTCAGTGATAGGAAGCTCACCTCCTCTGAGGCGCCCTCCCTGCCTACTGGCTCTGCCACCAACAAGTATCTTAACTTCTGTGACTCAGTCTCCTGGGCTTTGTAGTAAGATGGATACTCTTAACCCTACCTTCCTACAAAGATAATGAGAGAGTTTGAGAAAGGTATAAATTACTATAGGTGAGTAAATAGTTGTGTTGGAAAGTAGAGCAAATATACTGGAGAAGTGTACAAGGATTGTCAGGCAGTGGTTGAGCTCAGAGGCTATATGTTTATATTGACACCCAGCAGCATGATTGTGCTCTTTGACCACGTTCGGCTGCTTGGATGCAGAATTATAGGAATGGATGGATAATAATGGACACTTAACCAGGATTAGGATTTTGTTAGGTAAGTACAACAAAAGGAATAAAGTCAGAGGAGCAAGAGTGTTTGCAGAGAACTGATTATTATTTTTTTTATACTAGAATTTTAGAAGTAAAACCATCAATTGCCTTACCAAAGGGTCTCATCACCAATTTCCAATGTGTGTCGGGGACACTTCCCCACACATCCAATTCTGACACCAGCTGGGTGTCCTACAATTCAACTCAATTCTGACACTAATTACCCAGAGATGACATCAGATCCCACAAGTTAAGGACCCAGTCCTATAAGACTACCCTCTGCTTCAGATGCCTATAAGCCCAGGCTATTACTGACTATAAAACAGAGGTTCTCATGACCCCCTCCTTGGGTTTGATTAATATCCTAGCGTGGCTCACAGAACTCAGGAAACCCATTTACTCGCTAGATTATTGGTTTATTATAAGGGATATTAAAGGACATGAATCAACAGCCAGATGAAAATATATATAGCGTGAGGTCCCAAACAAAGGAGCTTCTGTCCTACTGGAGTTTGGGGCCCAGCACGATGGCACATGAAAGTGTACTGGTTCCCCAACCTGGAAGATCCCTGAACCCAGTCCTTTGGGTTTTTATGGAGGCTTCATTACATAGGCATTATCAGTGTAATCCACTGATTAAATTCATTGGCCATTGGTGATTGAACTCAATCTCCAGCCCCTCTTTTCTCCCCTTCCTTGAGAACCAAGGAGCTCTAACCCGTTAATCACATGGATGGTTTTTCTGTCAACTATCCTTAGGTGGGGTCCAAAAATCACCTTATTAACATAAAAAAAGACACCTTTTTATTCCTCTCATCACTTAGGAAATGCCAGTGGTTTTTTAGGAGCTCTGTGCCAGAAACTGGGACAAAGACCAAATCTATAAACACAATATCATTCTTACCTTAGAAGTTGTCAAATTAATCTTTGTATTTAGGTCAAGATGTTTAGTTCTTAGTTTTTATCTCATTCTGTCACCTCCTTCATAACCAGTCATATGTAGGTATGATTAAAATCCTTATTTTTATCTTAACATCATATCTTAAAATATTTACCTAAGGCTTTTCATTATCATCAAACAGGAAGTTTCTAACTCATAGCTTTTCCCCAAATACTGATTTTAAATCTGGAGTGAAGAGATAGGTCCTAATGGGACAATTGTAAGGAATATTTTCTTTCTATATGTGGCACTCTATACTACAGCTAGAGCAGAAAAAGTGCTTCTTGAAAAGCTGAACCACGATTGGTTTTTGTTGCTGTGTCCCTCTTTATGTTGTAGGGAATGTTAATGTGGATTAGGGAGTGGAGAAGGAAAAATGTATAACATGGTAGGAAATGCTTCATTCATGTACACAGGAAACATATGCAAAAGTTTGTCCAAAAACAATACAAATTAGATGTTTAGAAATAGGTCTAAAACAAATTTTAGTTATGCATTCAGACTCTAAAAAATGTATTAATGATCAAAGCATATGAAAATATTTTGAGAGCAGTATCATGCTTTGGACCCAGCTAAAAATTATCCATAGGAAGTCTCATAACTTTTAACTTACTTTCATATACGAAAGGAGAACACATTTTATCTTTCCAACAAAACAAGAGCAACAACATTATTTGGAATAGACATATTCTTTGACAATAATGGTGTGCATAATTTTTCTTTTCATGTTGTTACAAATATTCCAAATTCTCTGTCACATGACACCACTGTGATAATGGATTATACCATATTAATTTCAGTTTGGAAGATTACTACACATTAACCACCTCTGGTAATACCAGGAATATAATATCTTTGTAATTTTCTGAATGTAGCTATATTTAATTTTAACAATTTTAATTTACTCTTATTAATAGAATCTCTTTGAAATAGAATAGATACCCCAGACATGAACTCACATATGTGGCCAAATGATTTTTGACAAGGGTGCCAAGATCATTCAATTAAGAAAGGACAGTCTTCAACAAATGGTGTTGGGAAAACTGGATATCCACATACAAAAGAATGAACCATGGACCCTTACACCTTACACCATATATAAAAAAACTAACTCAATGTGGATCAAAGACCCAAACATAAGAACTATAAAACTCTTAGAAGTAAACAAAGGGTAAAGCTTCATGATATTGGATTGGGCAATGATTTCTCTGACATGACACCAAAAGTACAGGTAACAAATGCACAAAGATAAATTGGACTTCATCAGAATTAAAAACGTGTGCACCAAAGGACAGTACTAACAGAGTGAAAATGCAATTCCCCCAAATAGGAGAAAATATTTATAAAGCATATACTTGGTAAGGGATTAATATCCAGACTATATAAAGAACTACTAAAACTCAACCAAAAAAACAACTCAAAAATGGGCAACAGACATAAATAGACATTTCTCCAGGGCTTCCCTGGTGGCACAGTGGTTAAGAATCCACTTGCCAATGCAGGGGACATGGGCTTGAGCCCTGGTCTGGGAAGATCCCACATGCCACAGGACAACTAAGCCTGTGCGCCACAACTACTGGGGCTGCGTGCCACAACTACTGAAGCCCACGTGCCTAAAGCCTATGCTTCGCAACAAGAGAAAGCACCACAATGAGAAGCCCGTGCACTGCAACGATCAGTAGCCCCCGCTCGCCACAACTAGAGAAAGCCCGGGCGCAGCAACAAAGACCCAACACAGCCAAAAATAAATAAATTTTTTAAAAATAGACATTTCTCCATAAAGATATACAAATGGCCAATACGCACTTGAAAAGATGCTCAATGTCACTAGCCAATAGAAAAATGTAAGTCAAAACCATATTGAGATACCACTTCACGCCCATTAGGATAGCTTTTATTTATTTAAAAAAAAGGATGTAGAAAAATTGGAGCCCTTTTGCACAGCTAGTGGGAATGTAAAACGGTACAGTTGCTGTGGAAAATAGTCTAGCAGTTCCTCGAAAAGTTAAACAATTACCATATGATCCAGCAATTACACTTCTAGGTATAGTCCCAAAAGCAGAATTGAAAGCAGGAATTCAAACATTTACTTGTACACCAATGGCTGTAGCAGCATTATTCACAGTGGCCAAAAAGTGGAAACAATCCAAATGTCCAATGGATAAATGGATAACTAAAATAAACAGTCTTTCCCTCCTGTTGTAGGGAAAATCCTTAGTTCAGTCTATCTCCTGTGGGTCTTCCTTACTCCCTATACAAAACACCTTATTTCTGGTCACCAAATGTGTGGGTGGGTTTTGGGTTTTCTCCACAACAACATGCAAGTCTCCGCCACCAGACAGGCATTCTACAATTTAACTCAATTCCAACACTTATCAGGAGATAGCATCAGATCCCACAGATTTAGGGCTCAGTCCCACAGGACTGTACAAACCACACACACACACACTTCAGATGTCAGTCCCAAGCTCAAGCCCAGGTGATCACTTGTGCATCCAACCAACCCACTACAGATCAGAGGTTCTAATGACCCCCCCTTCCTTGGATTTGATTACTTTGCTAGACTGGCTCACTGAATGCAGAAAAACACATTTACCAGTTTATTAAAGGATATGATAAAGGATACAGGTGAACAGCCAGATGAAGAGAAACACAGGGCAAGGTCTGAGAGGGTCCTGAGGGCAATAGCTTCTGTCCCCATGGAATTGGGGTGTGTCACCCTCCCAGTGTGGATGTGTTCACCAACCTGGAAACTCCCTGAATTCCATACTATTGGGATTTTATGGAGGATTCCTCACGTAGGCATGATTAATTATTAACTCTGTTTCCAGCCCCTCTCCCCACTCTGGAGAAATGGGGGAGACAGGGCTGAAAAATTCTAAGTTTCTAATCAAGGTTTCGTTTTTCTGGTGACTAGCCCCATCTGGAAGCCATCCAGGAGCCCACTCAGAGTCACTTCAATAGAACAAAAGTTGCTCTTATCACTTAGGAATTTATAAGGGTTTTTGGAGCACTGTGTCAGGGACAGGGTTAAAGACAATATTAGAACAAGAGATGCTCCTAATTTTTTATCATTTTAGGAAAGGATTTCAGGAGCTCTGTGCCAGGGACCAACAGCAGAGACCAATACTTATTTCCCATTCTCTCACACGTATGCTTTGGATTTGCTGAATTCCTTGGATCTGTAGGTTCAGTTTTCATGAAATTTGTAAAATATTTTGGCTTTTATTTCTTCTAATATTTTTTCTGCTTCCCTCACTCCTGGCCTTTGAGGACTCCAATTATACATATATTATGCTACTTGACATTGTTCTACAAAACTTATCAATACCCTGTTGAATTCTGGGAGCTTTTTTCTCAGTTTCATTATTGGATAGTTTCTATTGCTGTGTCTATAAATTCACTAATCTTTTCTTCTGCAATGTCTAATCTGCTGTTAATCCTATTCAATGTATGCTACACTTCAGCCACTGTAGTTTTCATCTCCAGAAGTTAGGTTTGGGTCTTAAAGATTTTTTTTTTCTATCACATCTCTACCTAACATGTTCCTCTACTACTTAATCTTTCATATTGTTAATTATGTAGTTTTAAAACACGTATCTTGTTTTACTTTTGTAAATTTTTAGTTGTGTAGATTAAAATGATTATACTGTATTACAAGATTGCTTAATTTCTATTTTCATCCAACTATTTTGTATTTTATTCTATTTTACTTCACAATTTACATTCTGCTAAAATGTGAGCAGGAATTTTTGTTGGTTTTGAAGCTCCTAAAATTAGTGCCACTGAATACTGCTTGTTGAATTGAATTTTTGTCATATCACTGAAATGTTTGTTTTTGTATAACCTTGTTTTAGACCAATTTATGTGTTATCTATTATCTCACAATAACAGAATTTGGTATATACATAGAATGGAATATTAACCAAACTTTAAAAGGAATGAAGTTCTGATACATGCTAAAACATAGATGAACCCTGAAAACATGCTAAGTGAAATAAGCCAGACTAAAGAACAAATATTGTATATTATGTGAGGTACCTAGAATAGACAAATTCTTAAAGACAGAAGAACAGAGGTTGCCAGAAACTGAGGGAAGGAGATAAAGGGGAGTTACTATTTAATGGGTACAGAGTTTCTGCTTGAGACAATGACAAATTTCCAGAGATGGCTAGTGGCGATGATTACACAACATTGTGAATGAACTTAATGCCACTGAATTGTACACTTAAAAATGGGTAAAATGATAAATTTTGTGTTATATATGTTTAATCTCAATTTTAAAAAGCAACAAAAGCAAAAATAAACAAGTGGGACAACATGAAACTAAGTTTCTATACAACAAAGGAAACTATCAACAAGATGAAAAGGCAACCTACCGAATGGCAGTAGAAAAGAAATAGAAAATATGAACAGACCAATCACAAGTAATGAAATTTAAACTGTGATTAAAAATCTTCCAACAAATAAAAGTCAAGGACCAGATGGCTTCACAGGTGAATTCTATCAAACATTAAGACAAGAGCTAACACCCATCCTTCTCAAACTCCTCCAAAAAATTGGAGAGGAAGGAACATTCCCAAACTCATTCTATGAGGCCACCATCACCCTGATACCAAAACCAGACAAAGATACTACAAAAAAAGAAAATTACAGACCAATCTCACTGATTAATATAGGTGCAAAAATCCTCAACAAAATACTAGCAAAAAGAATCCACCAACACATTAAAAGGACCATAAACCATGATCAAGTGGGATTTATCCCAGCAATGCAAGGATTCTTCAATATATGCAAATCAATCAATGTGATACACCATATTAACAATTGAAGAATAAAAACCATATGATCATCTCAATAGATGCAGAAAAAGTTTTTGACAAAATTCAACACCGATTTACGATAAAAACTCTCCAGAAAGTGGCCATAGAGGGAACCTATCTCAACATAGTAAAGGCCATAAACGACAAACCCACAGCAAACATCATTCTCAATGGTGTTTGAGAGAAACTGAAAGCATTTCTTCTAAGATCAGGAACAAAACAAGGATGTCCATGCTCTCCACTATTATTCCACATAGTTTTGGAAGTCCTAGCCACAGCAATCAGAGAAGAAAAAGAAATAAAAAGAATACAAATTGGAAAAGAAGTAAAACTGTCTCTGTTTGCAGATGACATGATACTATACATAGAGAATCCTAAAGATGCCACCAGAAAACTACTAGAGCTAATCAATGAATTTGGTAAAGTTGCAGGATAAAAAATTAATGCACAGAAATCTCTTGCATTCCTATATACTAATGGTGAAAAATCTAAAAAAGAAATTAAGAAAACACTCCCATTTACCTTTGCAACAAAAAGAATAAAATACCTAGGAATAAACCTACCTAGGGAGACAAAAGATCTGTATGCAGAAAACTATAAGGTACTGATGAAAGAAACTAAAGATGACACCACCAGATGGAGAGATATACCATGTTCTTGGATTGGAAGAATCAATATTGTGAAAATGACTGTACTACCCAAAGCAATCTACAGATTCAGTGCAATCCCTATCAAATCACCAGTGGCATTTTTTACAGAACTAGAACAAAAAATCTTCAAATTTGTATGGAGACACAAAAGACCTTGAATAGTCAAAGCAGCCTTGAGGGAAAAAAGCAGAATTGGAGGAATCAGGCTTCCTGACTTCAGACTATACTACAAAGCTACAGTAATTAAGACAATATGGTACTGGCACAAAAACAGAAATATAGATCAATGGGACAGGATAGAAAGCCCAGAGAAAAACCCACGCACCTATGGTCAACTAATCTGTGACAAAGGAGGCAAGGATATACAATGGAGAAAAGACAGTCTCTTCAATAAGTGGTGCTAGGAAAACTGGACAACTACATGTAAAAGAATAAAATTAGAACACGCCCTAACACCATACACAAAAATAAACTCAAAATGGATTAGAGACCTAAATGTGAGACCACATACTATAAAACTCTTAGAGGAAAACATAGGAAGAACACTCTTTGACATAAATCACAGCAAGATCTTTTTTGATCCACCTCCTAGGGTAATGGAAATAAAAACAAAAATAAACAAATGGGACCTAATGAAACTTCAAAGTTTTTGCACAGCAAAGGAAACTACAAACAAGATGAAAAAGACAACCTTCAGAATGGGAGAAAATATTTGCAAATGAATCAAACGAGCTCATGCAGCTCAGTATTAAAAAACAAAAACCCAATCCAAAAATGGGCAGAAGACCTAAATAGACATTTCTCCAAAGAAGACATACAGATAGCCAAGAAGCACATGAAAAGCTGCTCAACAGCACTAATTATTAGAGAAATGCAAATCAAAAGTACAATGAGGTATCACCGCACACCAGTTAGAATGGGCATCATCAGAAAATCTACAAACAACAAGTGCTGGAGAGGGTGTGGAGAACCCTCTGGCACTATTGGTGGGAATGTAAATTGATACAGCCACTATGCAGAACAGTATGGAGGTTCCTTAAAAAACTAAAAATAGAATTACCATATGACCCAGCAATCCCACTACTGGGCATATACCCAGAGAAAACCATAATTCAAAAAGGCACATGCGGGCTTCCCTCATGGCATAGTGGTTGAGAGTCTGCCTGCCATCACAGGGGACGTGGGTTTGTGCCCCGGTCCGGGAGGATCCCACATGACGTGGAGCGGCTGGGCCCATGAGCCATGGCTGCTGAGCCTGTGCGTCTGGAGCCTGTGCTCCACAACGGGAGACGCCACGGCAGTGAGAAGCCTGTGTACCACAAAAAAAAAAAAGGACACATGCACCCCAATGTTCACTGCAGTGCTATTTACAATAGCCAGGACATGGAAGCAACCTAAATGCCCATTGACAGATGAATGGATAAAGAAAATGTGGTACAGATATACAATGGAATATTACTCAGCCATAAAAAGGAACAAAATTGGGTCAGTTGTTGAGATGTGGATGGATCTAGAGACTGTCATACAGAGTGAAGTAAGTCAGAAAGAGAAAAACAAACATCGTATATTAACGCATATATGTGGAACCTAGAAAAATAGTACAGATGAACTGGTTTGAAGGGTAGAAATTGAGACACAGCTGCCAAGAACAAATGTATGGACACCAAGGGGGCAAAGTGGCAGGGGTGGTGGTGGTGGTGTTATGAATTGGGAGATTGGGATTGACATATATACACTAATATGTATAAAATGGATAACTAATAAGAACCTGCTATATAAAACATAAAATTCAAAAAAAGGAGAAAATACTTGCAAATCATATCTGATAAGGGGTTAATACCCAAAAAATATAAAGAATTCATACAACTCAATAGCAAAAAACAAACAATACGATTTAAAAATGGGCAGATAATCTGAATAAAATTTTTCCAAAGAAGACATAAAGATGGCCAACAGTTATATGAAAAGATGCTCTACATAATTAATCATCAGGGAATTGTAAATCAAAACCACAATGAGATGTCACCTTACACTGGTTAGAAAGGTTATTATCAAAAAGACAAGAAACAAGTGTCAGCAAGAATGTGGAGAAAAGGGAACCCTCGTGCACTATTAGTGGGAATGTAAATTGGTGCAGCCACTCTGGAAAACAGTATGAAGATTCCTGAAAATAATAAAAGCAGAACTACCATACGATACAACAATTGTACTGCTGGGTATTTATCCAAAAAACAAAAACATTAACTCCAAAGATATATGCACCCCCATGTTCATTGCAGCTTTACAATAGCCAAGACATGGAAACAACCTAGATGTCCATCAGTGAATGAATGGATAAAGAAAATGTGTCATGCATGTATATATATTGTATTTATACATAACAGAATATTATTCAATCATTAAAAAGAATGATATAAGTCAGAGAAAGAAAAATACCATATGATCTCACTTATATGTGAATCTAAAAATACAAAAACAAGCTCATAGATACACAGAACAGATTGGTGGTTGCCAGAGGTTGGGGTGGGGGGTAGCAAGGGTGTGAGAAATGAGTGAAGGGGGTCAAAAAGTACATATACTTCCAGTTATGAAATCAATAAGCCATAGGGATGAAATGTACAGCACGGTTAATAATATTGTATTGCATATTTGAAAGTTGCTAAGAGAGTAGATCTTAAAGTTCTTATCACAAATATAATAAATTTTGTATAACTATGTAATGTGATATTTTAACTAGACTTATTGTGGTGATCATTTCACAATGTATACAAATATCAAATCATGTTGTACACCTAAAACTAATATTATGTCAATTACACCTAAATTAAAACTTTTTTTAAAAAGGAAGACTAAGTAGTAGAATACTATCCCAGTGATTCTTCATTGCTTTCTGAATAAAAATAATTATAAGTGCTATATTTGCAAATTATTCAAGGTGAACTCTCTTCTGTTTAATAAGATCCATTCCTTTTGCTTTTTTTCTACATGCCATTTGCTACACAAATGAAAGTTCTGCTATTGGTACCTCAGTATGTTTAAGTTATGTTATCTGAACAGAAAGTGCTTGGAATGTACAGTCAGAGAGATGGAGGATGACTGAAGATTACCTCAGATGCTGGAGGGATGTCATGTACAGACTAATGCATGGGTTCTACCCAGAGTATTACCAAGGCATTTACCCTTCTTATTTCTGAGTAATCTGGGCTTGTCTCTGAAATATCTTTCTGTTGACACCTAGTGAACTCTCTTGTCACCTCCTCTGTGAAAGCTTATTCCACACCCTCACACTGAATTAGACATTCTTTTCTAGGTGCACCTATAGCATTTATATTACATTTATTCAATCATTCAACAAATATTTGTTAAGTGCCTACTATATGCCTGGTATTACTTAAGGTGTTTGGGATGAATATATCATTGAAAAAGACAAATATCCCTGTCCTCATAGAACTCAGATTAGAAGCAGGGGATGTAGACAATAAACATCATGAATACATTTAATGTTAGAAAGTGATAAGTGCTATAGACAAAAGGGAAAGATGTGTAAGAGTGCAGAGGGTGAGAAGGGATGGGCATGATGCAGTATTAAACAGAATGGTCTGGGTTAGCCTTATAAAAAAGTGATACAGGAGGAAAGACTTATTTCCTGTCTCCCCAAAATGTCAAAGTCAATTACTATGTAATTTATCTTTTGCCTTTCCCTTCTAGTACAATGCCCAACACTTAGTAGGTTACTGGAAGAATAGAATAAAATATGTCTGTATCTTGAAGAGAAAATGACTGGGACTTCCTTGGTGGTGCAGTGGTTAAGATTCCATGCTCCCAATGAAGGGGGACTGGGTTCAATTCCTGGTCAGGGAACTAGATCCCACATGCATGCCGCAACAAAGAGTTCACATGCCACAACTAAGGAGCCTGCGTGCTTCAACTAAGACCCAGTGCAACCAAATTAATAAAATAAATAATAAAAATGACTCTGTGTTCCATATGTTCATGTACATATGTGTGTGGTAACACATATACAAAAATTATTTTACATTCTAAATTCACTGTCATTTTGTATATGTAGATATATGTTAATTTAACATATATGTAGATATACATTAAAAATATAGACACACACTGCTCCATTCAAAAAGGATTAGAAGTGACTACATGGATGATATATAATAAAAATATATATTCTTGGGCTTCCCTGGTGGCGCAGTGGTTAAGAATCCGCCTGCCAATGCAGGGGACAAGTGTTCCAGCCCTGGTCTGGGAAGATCCCACATGCCACAGAGCAACTAAGCCCGTGCACCACAACTACTGAGGCTGTGCTCTAGAGCCCGTGAGCCACAACTCCTGAAGCCCACATGCCTAGAGACAGTGTTCCGCAACAAGAGAAGCCACCGCAATGAGAAGCCCACGCACCGCAATGAAGAGTAGCCCCCACTTGCCGCAACTAGAGAAAGCCCGCGCGCAGCAACAAAGACCCAACTCAGCCAAAAATAAATTTATTTTTAAAAAATAATATATATTCTTTATCAAAGCAACTAATTAAATGGTAGTGGGAAATCAGGACTAACTGAAAGGAGAATACAAACATGCAGTTGAAGGCTAACATAACTAGGCTTAAATTAAACCTCAGTGTTTGCCTGATGTGTCTTTGAGCTCAGTGTTTGCCTGATGTGTATGGTTATGTGATTCTTATTATCATAAAAGAGGAACAGTTCTCATGAGGATAAAAAGATTTCTGAGCCCTGAATTCTAGAAGTAATTCCTCATAGAACTTCATTATAGGAGACAATTCTCAATTGGTGATACTGAATGGTATTCTCAATTATTTTTAAAACAAAACGTGAATTTTAAAGCTGTTATCTTAAATAACCTTATATAAAAAGGGAAATTGTAGCATTAAAAAACAACTCAATTTAAGAAATTCTGTAGAAAATGCCAGACTACTAAGCAGTAACTGTCTAATGTCTAACTTGATCCTAGGATAGAACTGTAAATACAGGGGTGAAAAGTCCCTTGGACAAGTTTCCTTAAATATCATTTCTCTTAGCTAGACTCTTGGATAGAAGAAAGAGGCTGTGATCAGACAAGCTACTGATGACAATACCTGGAATGCTGTTATTTTGTATTTCTAATCAATGGTAGAACAATATGCTTTGGAAATGGCAAATTTGAAATCAAATTATGAAATCTGAAATTACCTATATTATGACTATCTCCTCTGACTGTTTTATTTCAAGCAAAATGAAAATTTTCCTCAGAAATCTGATTTTAATTGAATCTATTTTACTTTTTAAAATCACTCTACTTAAATTCCAGACTTCCATGTCATAAAGCATAGCCAAAATAATTTTGGCTGGAACACTTTCAAAGCAATTGTTGACATCACCCAACATGGCTAAAGAACAGCCTCAGTCATGCATCCCTGTAGCATCTGTTTAGAGCTGCATGACTTCCTGTTTATAATACAGCTGAAAAATGTCCTTCCAGAGAAGTGGCCAATACGGCAGAGTAGGAAGACCCTAAGTTCATCTTCTCCCACAGACACACCAAAATTACAACTATTTACAGAGCAACTATTGATGAGAATGACCTAGAGACTAGCCGACAAGATTTTCCACAACTAAAGATACAAAGAAGGAACCACAAAGAGATGAGTAACAGGAGTGGAGACTTGGTAAAATCAAGACCCATATCCCCAGGGTAGGCAACCCACAAACAGGAGGGTTGCAGAGGTTCTCCCCAAGGAACAAGGAGTTCAAGTCCCATAGTGGGTTCCCTAGCCTGGGGTTTCTGCACTGGGAAGAAGTGCCCCTAGACATCTGGCTTTAAAGGCCCACAGGACTTGCATATAGGAGAGCTGGAGGGCTGTAGGAAACAGAGACTGCACTCTTAAAGCGTCCACCAAAATCTCACATGCTCCAGTTACAATGCAGAATCAAGAATTTGAAAGGAGCCTGGGTTAAACCCACCTGCTGATCTTGGAGTGCCTTCCAGAGAGGTAGGAGGCAACTGGGACTCCCCCTAGGGACAAAGATGTTGGCAGCAGCCTTTTTTGGGAAGCTTGTCCTACTATGAGGACAGTGGTGCTGGCAAGCACCATTCTGGAGTCCTCCCTCTTTTCCTATTAGTGCTACAACCTGGCTCCAAGCACCAGCAGCCAGGACACCCCAGATCATGCACCCAGTCACACCATGACCCAGTCCCACCAGTGGCTGGCAGCCTCCACACGAGGCAGGCTGTGGTAATCAACCAAGCAGTGGACCAGCCCTGCCTACCAGTGTGCCCACCGTAGTCCACCCCAACACAACAGAAGGACCCATGAAGCCCACATAGGGGTCACCCTGAGATCATATAGCCCTGGTGACCAAAAAGGAGTGTGTTACTGGGCTCCATAGGATATATCCCACATAAGGACAGTCTTCCAAGATTGGGAAATGTAGCAAACATACCTAATACACACATAAACACAGAAAATTAGGCAAAATGAAGTGACAAAGGAATACGTTCCAAACGAAGGAACAAGATAAAACGCCGGAAGAATACTAAGCAAACTGGACCTAAGCAATCCACTCAAAAAAATCGTTCAAGGTAATGATTATAATTATGTTCAATGAACTCAGAAGAATGGATAAACACACTGAAAAGTTTAACAAAGAGATAGAAAATATAAAGTAGAGCCAAACAGAGCTGAGGAATACAATAACTGAAAAAAAAAATACACTAGAAGGAATCAAGAGTAGATAAGATGATACAGAGGAACAGAGCAGCAACTGGAAGACAAAAATGAAAACACACAAGCTGAACGAAAAGAAAAAAGATTTTTTTAAAATGAGGATAGTCTAAGAGACCTATGGCACAGCATCAAGCATACTAACATTTGCATTAGAGGGATCCCAGAAGGAGAAGAGAGAAAAGGGCAGAGAACTTATTTGAAGAAATAATAGCTGAAAACTTCTCTAACGTGGGGAAGGAAACTGATATCCAGGTCCAGGAAGCACAGAGAGTCCGATAGAAGATTAAACCAAAGAGGTCCACACAAAGACACATTGTAATTAAAATGGCAAAAATTAAAGATAATAAAAGAATATTAAAAGCAACAAGGAAAAAGCAACTAGTGACATGTAAGGCAACTCCCATAAGACTGTAGCTGACTCTTCAGCAGAAACTCTGCAGGCCAGAAGGGAGAGACACAATATATTTAAAGTGATGAAAGGAAAAAACCTACAACCAAGAATACTCTACCCAGCAATGCTATCATTCAGATTTGACACAGAGACAAAGAGTTTTACAGACAAGCAAAGGCTAAAATAGTTCATCACCACTAAACCAGATTTTAAAAAAAATGTTAAAAGGACTTCTCTACATGGAAAAGACAAGACCTAAACTAGAAATATGAAAATTACAAAGGGAAAATCTCATTTGTAATGACAAGTACACAGTAAAGGTAGTATATCAACCACTTATAAAGCTAGTAGGAAGGTTAAAAGACAAAAGTAGTAAATTCCTCTACCCTCAATAAGTAGTTAAGAGATACACAAAACAAACAGATGTAAAATATGATGTCAAAAACATTCAACATGAGAAGGGGGAAGTAAAAATGCAGGGTAGTAAGAATGCATTAGAAGTTAAGAAAATCATCAACCTAAAATAATCACAAATAGAGAAAGACAGAGATAGACAGAGATAGAACTCTCAGTAGCCACAAAACAAAAATCTATGATTGATAAACACACACAAAAGAGAAAGGAACCCAAACATAATGCTTAAGTTCATCATCAAATCACAAAAGAGGGCAAAAGAAGAAAAAGAACTACAAAAATAACCCACAAACAATTAACAAAATGGCAATAAGTAAATATCTATCAATAATAACTTTAAATTTAAATGTACTAAATTTTCCAATCAAAAGACAGAGTGGGAGAGGGGGAAGATGGCGGAAGAGTAAGATGCAGAGATCACCTTCCTCCCCACAGATACATCAGAAATACATCTACACATGAAACAACTACAGAACACCTACTGAACGCTGGCAGAAGACCTCAGACCTCCCAAAAGGCAAGAAACTCCCCACGTACGTGGGTAGGGCAAAAGAAAAAAGAATAAACAGAGACAAAAGAATAGGGACGGGGGCTTCCCTGGTGGCACAATGGTTGAGAGTCTGCCTGCCTGCCGATGCAGGGGAAACGGGTTCGTGCCCCGGTCTGGGAAGATCCCTACATGCCATGGAACGGCTGGGCCCATGAGCCATGGCCACTAATCCTGCACATCCGGAGCTTGTGCTCTGCAATGGGAGAGGCCACAACAGTAAGAGGCCCGCGTACCACGAAAAAAAAAAAAAAAACGGACGGGACCTGCACCAGTGGGAAGGACGTGTAAAGGAGGAAAGGTTTCCACACACTAGGAAGCGCCTTCAAGGGTGGAGACTGCGGGTGGCGGAGGGGGGAAGCTTTGGAGGTGCCAAGGAGAGTACAGAAACAGCGGTGTGGAGGACAAAGCAGAGAGATTCCCGCACAGAGGATCGGTGCCGACCAGCACTCACCAGCCTGAGAGGCTTGTCTGCTCACTCGCTGGGGCGGGTGGGGCTGAGAGTTGAGGCTCGGGCTTCGGTTGGAGGGCAGGGAGAGGACTGGGGTTAGGAGCGTGAACACAGCCTGGAGGGGGTTAGTCCACCACGCCTAGACAGGAGGGAGTCCGGGGAAAAGTCTGGGCCTGTCGAAGACACAAGAGACTTTTTCTTGCCTCTTTGTTTCCTGGTGCGCGAGGAGAGGGGATTAAGACCGCTGCTTAAGGAGCTCCAGAGACGGGCGCGAGCCGCGGCTAAAAGCGTGGACCCCAGAGACGGGCATGAGACTCTAAGGCTGCTGCTGCCACCACCAAGAAGCCTGTGTGCGAGCACAGGTCACTATCCACAGCTCCCTTCTGGGGAGCCTGTGCAGCCTGCAACTGCCAGGATCTCGGGATCCAGGGACAACTTCCCCAGGAAAATGCACAGCGCACCTCAAGCTCGTGCAATGTCATGCTGGCCTCTGCCACAGCAGGCTTGCCCTGCATCGTGCCCCTCCCTCCCCCCGGCCTGAATGAGCCAGAGCCCCCAAATCAGCGGCTCCTTTAACCCCGGCCTGTCTGAGTGAAGAACACACGCCCTCCAGTGACCTACATGCAGAGGCAGGGCTGAATCCAAAGCTGAGCCCTGGGAGCTGTGCTAACAAAGGAGAGAAAGGGATATATCTCCCAGCAGCCACAGGAACAGCGGATTAAATCTCCACAATCAACTTGATGTACCCTGCATCTGTGGAATGCCTGAATAGAAAATGAATCATCCCATATCGAGGAGGTGGACTTTGAGAGCAAGATTTATTATTTTTTCCCCTTTTCCTCGTTTTGTGAGTGTGTATGTGTATGCTTCTGTGTGAGATTTTGTCTGTATAGCTTTGCTTTCACCATTTCTCCTAGGGTTCAATCCCTCCTTTTTTTTTTTTTTTTTTTACTTTTTAAACATATTTTTTTCTTAATAATTATTTTTTTATTT
>NW_020174698.1:15677003-15701062 GCF_003031525.2 Neophocaena asiaeorientalis asiaeorientalis
GCACAGAGAGTCCCATACAGGAAAAATCCAAGGAGAAACACGCCAAGACACATATTAATCAAACTGTCAAAAATTAAATGCAAAGAAAACATATCAAAAGCAGCAAGGGAAAAACAACAAATAACACACAAGGGAATCCCCATAAGGTTAACAGCTGATCTTCCAACAGAAACTCTACAAGTCAGAAGGGACTGGCAGGACATATTTAAAATGATGAAGGAGAAAAATAACAATTGTAAATATTTATGAACCCAACATAGGAGCACCTCAAAACATAAGGCAAATGCTAACAGCCATAAAAGGGGAAATCAACAGTAACACATTCATAGTAGGTGAAGTTAACACCCCACTTTCACTAATGGACACATCATCCAAAATGAAAATAAATAAGGAAACACAAGCATTAAATGATACATTAAACAAGATGGACTTAATTGATATTTATAGGACATTCCATCCAAAAACAACACAATACACATTTTTCTCAAGTGCTCATGGAACATTCTCCAGGATAGACCATATGTTGGGTCACAAATGAAGCCTTGGTAAATTTAAGAAAATTGAAATTGTATCAAGTATCATTTCCGAAAACAACTCTATGAGACTAGATATCAATTACAGGAAAAGATCTGTAAAAAATACAAACACATGGAGGCTAAACAATACACTACTTAGTAACGAAGTGATCACTGAAGAAATCAAAGAGGAAATCAAAAAATACCTAGAAACAAATGGCAATGGAGACACAACGACCCAAAACCTATGGGATGCAGAAAAAACAGTTCTAAGAGGGAAGTTTATAGCAATACAATCCTATCTTACGAAACAGGAAACATCTTGAATAAACAACCTAAACTTGCACCTAAAGTAATTAGAGAAAGAAGAACAAAAAACCCCAAAGTTAGCAGAAGGAAAGAAATCATAAATATCAGATCAGAAATAAATGAAAAAGAAATGAAGGAAACGATAGCAAAGATCAATAAAACTAAAAGATGGTTCTTTGAGAAGATAAAACAAAATTGAAAAACCATTAGCCAGACTCATCAAGAAAAAAAGCGAGAAGACTCAAATCAATAGAATTAGAAGTGAAAAAGCAGAAGTAACAACTGACACTGCAGAAATACAAAAGATCATGGGAGATTACTACAAGCAACTCTATGCCTATAAAATGGACGACCTGGAAGAAATGGATAAATTCTTAGAAATGCACAACCTACTGAGACTGAATCAGGAAGAAATAGAAAATATTAACAGACCAATCACAAGCACTGAAATTGAAACTGTGATTAAAACTCTTCCAACAAACAAAACCCCAGGACGAGATGGCTTCACAGGCGAATTCTATCAAATATTTAGAGAAGAGCTAACATGTATCCTTTGCAAATTCTTCCAAAATATAGTAGAGGGAGGAACACTCTCAAACTCATTCTATGAGGCCACCATCACCCTGATACCAAAACCAGACAAGGATGTCACAAAGAAAGAAAACTACAGGCCAATATCACTGATGAACATAAATGCAAAAATCCTCAACAAAATACTAGCAAACAGAATCCAACAACACATTAAACTAATCATACACCATGATCAAGTGGGGTTTATTCCAGGAATGCAAGGATTCTTCAATATATGCAAATCAATCAACGTGATACACCATATTAACAAATTGAAGGAGAAAAACCATATGGTCATCTCAACAGATGCAGAGAAAGCTTTTGACAAAATTCAACACCAGTTTATGATAAAAACCCTGCAGAAAGTAGGCATAGAGGGAACTTTCCTCAACATAATAAAGGCCATATATGAAAATCCCACAGCCAACTTCATCCTCAGTGGTGAAAAACTGAAACCTTTGCCACTAAGATCAGGAAGAAGACAAGGTTGCCCACTCTCACCACTCTTATTCAACATAGTTTTGGAAGTTTTAGCCACAGCAATCAGAGAAGAAAAGGAAATAAAAGGAATCCAAATCGGAAAAGAAGAAGTAAAGCTGTCACTGTTTGCAGATGACATGATACTATACATAGAGAATCCTAAAGATGCTACCAGAAAACTACTAGAGCTAATCAATGAATTTGGTAAAGACATGTATACATATAACTGATTCATCTTGTTGTAAAGCAGAAACTAACACACCGTTTTAGAGCAATTACACTCCAATAAAGATGTGAAAAAAGTAATAATAATACCTAGTCTCGATAAGGATACAGGGATACTGGTACTCAGTACTGTTAGTGAGAATATAAATTGGCAGACTATATTTGAAAGGGAATTTGACACTATCAAAAAAATGTTAAACGTGCATACCTTTTATGCCAGATAAGCCTTTTTTCTCTTCTTGCGGTACGCGGGCCTCCCACTGCCGTGGCCTCTCCCACCGTGGAGCACAGGCTCTGGACGTGCAGGCCCAGTGGCCATGCCTCATGGGCCCAGCCGCTCTGCGGCACGTGGGATCTTCCAGGACCGGGGCACGAACCCTCATCCCCTGCCTCGGCAGGCTGACTCTCAACCACTGCGCCACAAGGGAAGCCCCCGTAACCCATTTTTTGGAATCAAAACTGAACAAATCCTCTTATGTATGTGCAAAGAGATCTGTGTAGTAAGAATGTTAATTAATACATTGTTAATTTAATTAGTAATAATAAAAAAGAGGAAACCATCCAGATTTCTTATGATAGGGATCGAATAAATAAATCGTGTTGCACCACCACATTGAAATGGTATAAAGCTGTAAAAAATGAGATAGATCTATATGCCTAAGATACACTATTAAAAGAAAAATCAAATTGCCAAAAAAAAAAAAAAAAAGCAATCTTGAGAACGGAAAAGTGGAGCTGGAGGAATCAGGCTCCCTGAATTCAGACTATACTACAAAGCTACATTAATCAAGACAGTATGGTACTAGAACAAGAACAGAAATATATATCAATGGAACACGAAAGAAAGCCCAGAGATAAACCCATGCACATACGGTCACCTTATCTTTGATACAGGAGGCAGGAATGCACAGTGAAGAAAGGTCAGCATCTTCAATAAGTGATGCTGGGAAAACTGGACAGCTACATGTAAAAGTATGAGATTAGATCACTCCTTAACACCACAGACAAAAATAACCGCAAAATGGATTAAACACCTAAATGTAAGGCCAGAAATTATCGAACTCTTAGTGGAAAACACAGGCAGAACACTCTATGATGTAAATCACAGCAAGGTCCTTTTCGACCCACCTCCTAGAGAAATGGAAATAAAAACAAAAATAAACAAATGGGACCTAATGAAACGTCAAAGCTTTTGCACAGCAAAGGAAACCATAAACAAGACCAAAAGACAACCCTCAGAATGGGAGAAATTATTTGCAAATGAAGCAACTGACAAAGGATTAATCTCTAGAATTTACCAGCAGCTCATGCAGCCCAATAACAATAAAACAAACAACCCAATCCAAAAATGGGCAGAAGACCTATATAGACATTTCTCCAAAGAAGATATACAGACTGGCAACAAACACATGAAACAATGCTCAACATCATTAATCATTAGAGAAATGCAAATCAAAACTACAATGTGGTATCATCTCACACCCATCAGAATGGCCATTATCAAAAAATCTAGGAACAATAAATGCTGGAGAGGGTGTGGAGAAAAGGGAACACTCTTGCACTGCTGGTGGGAATGTGAATTGGTACAGCCACTATGGAGAACAGTATGGAGGTTCCTTAAAAAACTAAAAATAGAACCACCATATGACCCAGCAATCCCACTACTGGGCGTATACCCTTAGAAAACCATAATTCAAAGAGTCATGTACCAAAATGTTCATTGCAGCTCTATTTACAATAGCCAGTAGATGGAAACAACATAAGTGTCCATCATCGGATGAATGGATAAAGAAGATGTTGCACATATATACAATGGAATATTACTCAGCCATATAAAGAAACGAAATTGAGGTATTTGTAATGAGGTGGATGGACCTAGAGTCTGTCATACAGTGAAGTAAGTAAGAAACAGAGAGACAAATACCATATGCTAACACATATATATGGAATTTAAGAAAAAATATGTCGTGAAGAACATAGGGGTAAGACAGAAATAAAGACACAGACCTACTAGAGAATGGACTTGAGGATATGGGGAGGGGGAAGGGTAAGCTGTGACAAAGTGAGAGAGTGGCATGGACATATATACACTACCACATGTAAAATAGGTAGCTAGTGGGAAGCAGCCACATAGCACAGGGAGATCAGCTCGGTGCTTTGTGACCACCTAGAGGGGTTGGATAGGGAGGGTGGGAGGGAGGTACGTGCAAGAGGGAAGAGATATGGGAACATATATATACATATAACTGATTCACTTTGTTATAAAGCAGAAACTAACACACCATTGTAAAGCAATTAGACTCCAATAAAGATGAAAAAAAAGAAAGAAAAGAGACAGAGTGGCTAAATGGACTGAAAAAACAAGAGCAATGTATATGTTGCCTACAAGAAATTCACTTCAGAAATAAAGACATACACAGACTGAAAGAGAAGGGATGGAAAAAGGTATTCTTTGCTAACGGAAACCAAGAAGAAAAGAAAACCTGGAGTAGCAATACTTATGTCAGAAAAAATAAACTTTAAAACAAAGTCTGCAAAAAGAGATAAGAAAGGATATTACATAATGATCAAGGAATCCATCCAAAAATAAATAAATATATATATCCCTAACACAGGAGCATCTAAATACATAAAGCAAATATTACCAAACAGAAAGAGAGAAATTGACAACACAATAATAGCAGGAGACTTTAAACTCCACTTACATTAATGGACAGATAATCCAGACTGAAAAATAATACGGAAACACTGACCTTAAATGACTTATTAGACCAGATGGACTTAATAGACACGTATGGAACATTCCATCCAAAAGCAGCAGAATACATACTTTTTTCAAGGGCAAATGGAACATTCTCCAGGATAGATCATATGCAAGGCCACAAAACAAGTGTCAATAAAATAAGAAGATTAAAATTATACCAAGAATTTTTTTTCTGACAACACTATGAGACTGTAAAACAACTACAAGAAAAAAGACCAGAAAAAACACAAACGTAGTGGTTAAAATATGCTACCATTAAAATACCATAAATATGCCACTAAGTGATACATGGGTCACTGAAGAAATCAAGAGGAAATAAAAACCATACCTGGAGATAAGTCAAAATGGAAATACACAATCCAAAATCTATGGGACACAGAAAAAGCAGTTCTTAGAGGGAAGTTTACAGCAATACAAGCCTTTTTCAGGAAACAAGAAAAATCTCAAATAAACAACATAACCATACATATAAAGGAGCTAGAAAAAGAACAAAGAAAACCCAAAGTTAGTAGAAGGGAAAAAATCATAAAGATCAGAGCAGAAAAAATTAGAAAAGATCAATGAAACTAAGACCTGGTTCCTTGAGATGATAAAATTGATAAACCCAGGAAAAAAGAGAGGACCCAATAGAATCAAACCAGAAATGTAAAAGGAAACGTCACAAGTGAGATTAGAGAAATACAAAGGATCATAAGAGATTAGTATGAACAGTTATACAATAATAAAATGGATAACTGAGGAGAAATGGACAAATTCCCAGAAATGTACAATCTCCCGACTGAACCAGAAAGAAATAGAAAACATGAACAGACCAATTTCCATTAATGAAATTTAATCAATAATAATTTTAAAACTCCCAACAAACAAAATCCCAGGGCCAGATGGTTTCACATGTGAATTCTATGAAAGAATTAGATGAGAGATAACACCAATACCCTCCAAAAACATTGCAGAAGAAGGAACACTTCTGAACTAGTTCTATAAGAGAAGCATTACCCTTATACCAAAATCATACAAAGGTAACAAAAACAAAAAAAATTACAGACCAATAACACTGATGAACATAGATGCAAAAATCCTCAACAAAATATTAGCAAACAGAATCCAAGAATACAGTGAAAAGATCATATGCCACAATCAATTAGGATTTATCCCAGGGACACAAGGATTTTTCAATATCTACAAATCAATTGATGTTATACAACACATTAACAATTTGAAGAATAAAAAGAATGATCATCTTAAATGACGCAGAAAAAGCTTTTGACAAAATTCAACATCCATTTTATTTATGAAAAAAACTCTCTACAAGGTGAGCATAGAGGGAACATACCTCAACATAATAAAGGTCATATATAACAAGCTCACAGTTAGCATCATACTCAGTGGTGAAAAGCTGAAAGCATTTCTTCTAATATCAGGAACAAGACAACGATACTCACTCTTACCACTTGTATTCAACAGAATTGGAGGCCCTAGCCACAGCAATCAGAAAAGAAAAGGAAATAAAAAGAACTTAAATTGGAAAGAAAGAAGTAAAACTGTAACTGTTTGCAGATGTCATGATACTATACAAAGAAAATCCTAAAGACACCTCCGGAAAGCTACTAGTGCTCATCAGTGAATTTGGTAACATTGCAGGTTACAAAACCAATATACAGAAATTCGTTGCATTTCTATACACTAACAACAAAATATCAGAAAGAGAAATTAAAGAAACAATCCCATTTGCAATCACATCAAAAAGAATAAAATACCTAGGAATAAACCTACCTAAGGAGATAAAGGACATATACTCGAAAAACTATAAGACACTGATGAAAGAAACTAAAGATAACAGAAACAGATGGAAAGATATACCATGTTCATGAATTGGAAGAATTTTGTTAAAATGACTGTACTACCCAAGGCAATCTACAGATTCAATGCAACCCCCATCAAAATACCGTGGGCATTTTCCACAGAACTAGAATAAATAATTTTAAAATTTGTATAGAAACACAAAAGACCCAGAATAGCCCAAACAATTTTGAGAAAGAACAAGAGAGCTAGAGGAATCATTCCCCCCTGACATCATGCTATTATACTACAAATCTACAGTCATCAAAACAGTATGGCACTGGCACAAAACCAGACACATAGGTCAATGGAACAGAAGAGAAAGCCCAGAAATAAACCCATGCACCTATGGTCAGCTAATCTATGACAAAGGAGGCAAGAACATACAAGGAAGAAAAGACAGTCTCTTCAATAAGAAGTATTGGGAAAACTGGACAGCTATGTGTAAAATAATGAAATTAGAACACTCTCTAACACTGTATACAAAAATAAACTCGAAATCAATTAAAGACCTAAATGTAAGACCATAAATACTAAAACTCCAAGAAGAGAACATAGGCAGTATGCTCTTTGATACAAATTGTAGCAATATTTCTTTAGATCTGTCTCCTAATGCATAGACCATAAAAGGAAAAATAAACAAATGGGACCTAATCAAACTTTAAAACTTTTGCACAAGAAAGGAAACCACTGTCAAAATGAAAAGGTAACCTACAGAATGGTAAAACCTATTTGCAAATATGACCAATAAGAGATTAATATACTATATATATATATATATATATGCACAGCTCATACAGCTCAACATCAAAAATACAACCTGATTAAAAAATGGGCAGAAGAACTAAAGAGACATTTTTCCAAAGAAGACATACAGATGGGTAATGGGCACATGAAAAGATGTTCAATATCATTAATCATCAGCTAAATGCAAATTAAAACCACAATGAGATATCATCTCCCATCTTTCAGAATGGCTACTTTCAAAAAGAACACAAATAACAAATGTTGGCAAGGATATGGAGAAAGGGGAACCTTCATACACTGTTGGTGGGAATGTAAATATGGAAAGCAGTGTGGAGGTTTCTCAAAAAACTAAAAATAGAACTACCATATGACTCAGCAATTCCACTCCTGGGTAATATCTGGAAAAAATAACCAAAAAAAACACTAATTCTAAAAGATAAATGCACCCCGATGTTCATAACAGCATTATTTGTGATTCCCAAGAGTGGAAGAAACGTAAGTGTCCATCCACAGATGAATGGATAAATAAGATGTGATATGTATGTGTATATTATATATACACATACATATATACGCACACATAAATACACACACACACAAAATGGAATACTACCCAGCTATAAAAAAGAATGAAATTTTGCCATTTGCAACAACAAGGATGAACTTGGAAGGTATTTCACTTAGTGAAATAAGTCAGACAGAGAAAGACAAAAACTTTATGATATAATTCCTATGTGGAATCTAAAAAATAAAACAAATTAGTGACTATAACAAAACAGAAACAGACTCACATATAGAGAACAAACTAGTGGTTACCAGTGGGTGAGGGAAGAGGGGAAGGGAAAGATAGGAGTAGGGGACTAAGAGGTAAAAACTATTATGTATAAAATAAGCTACAAGGATATATTGTAGAACAAAGGAATATAGCCAATAGTATATAGTAACTATAAATGGAATATAATATTTAAAAACTGTGAATCTCTATGTTGTACACCTGAAACTTACATCATATTGTACATCAACAATCTCAATGAAAAAAAAAGTCACAGGTTTTCCTGACAAGACAGTGGAGTAGAAGGACCTGAGCATGTCTCCCCTCCAAAAACACCAAAATCACACGTAACTGCTGAACAACCATTGACAAAAAGGACTGGAAGCTACCAAAAGAGATTTTCTACTTCCAAAGACAAAGAAAAATCCACAATGAGATGGTAGAAGGGGAGCGTTTGCAATACAATCAAATCCCATACCAGGCAGGTGGGCAACATACAAACTGAAAAATAATTATATTAAGGAGGTTCTCCCACAGGAGTGAGAGTTCTCAGCGCCATGTCAGGATCCCCAGTATGGGGGTCTGGCACCGGGAAGAGGAGCTCCCAGAGCAATTGGCTTTGAAGGCCAGTAGGGCATGATCGTAGGAACTCCACAGGACTGGGGGAAAACAAGAACACCACTCATGAAGAATAGGTGAGATCTCGTGTGTACCAGGATCCAGGGGAAAAAGCAGTGACTTCAAAGGAGCCTGAGCCATACCTATCTGCGGGTCTTGGAGAGTCTCCTGGGGAGGCAGGGGTTGGCTGTGGCTCACTGCAGGGACAAGGACACTGCTAGTGGAGGTACAGGAAAGTACTCATTGGCATGAGCTGTCCTGCAGGCTGCCATTTTGATGCCAAGACCTGGTCCTAACCAACAGCCCTTAGGCTCCAGGACGTGGATGCCTCACGCCAGCCAACCAAGGGCAGGAACACAGCCCCATTGATCAGCAGACAGGCTGCTTAAAGTCTTCCTGAGCCCACAGCTGCCTCTAAACACATCCCTTGACATGAACCTTCCCACCAGAGGGACAAGATCCAGCTCCACCCACTACTGGGCAGGCACCAGTTCATGCCACCAGGAGGCCTGCACAAGCCCCTTAGACTAGCCTCACCCATGAGGGGGCAGACACCAGAAGCAAGAGGAACTACAGTCCTGTAGCCTGTGAGACCACAAAACAGAAACTTAAAATGAGACAGCAGAAAAATACATTCCAGTTGAAGGAACAAGATAAAACTCCAGAAGAACAACTGAGTGAAGTGGAGATAGGCAATCTACCTGAAAAAGAATTCAGAGCAGTGATAATAAAGATGATCAAAATTCTAGGAAAAAGAATGGAGGCACAGAGAAGATACAAGAAATGTTTAAGAAAGAGCTAGAAGAGTTAAAAAACAAATGAACACTGCTGAACAATACAATAAGTGAAATGAAAAATACACTAGAAGAAATCAATAGCAAAATATATGAGGCAGATGAATGGGTAACTGATCTGGAAAACAGAATGGTGGAATGACTGCTGAGGAATAGAATTTAAAAAAAAGAATGAAAAGGAATGAGGACAGTTTAGGAGACCACTGGGACAACATTAAAATGCACCAACATTCACATTATAGGGGTATCAGAAGGAGAAGAGAGAAGCAGCCTGAGAAAATATGTGAAGACATAATAGCTGAAAACTTCCCTAACACAGGAAACAAACAGTCACGCAAGGCCAGGAAGCACACAGAGTCTGATACTGGATGAACCTAAGGAGGAACATGACAATACACATATTAAGCAAATGGACAAAAATTAAAGACAAGGAGAAAAATTTTAAAGCAACAAGGGAAAAACAACAAATAACATACAAGGGAATCCGCATAAGGTTATCTGCTGATTTTTCAGCAGAAACTCTGTAGGCCAGAAGGGAATGGCATGATATATTTAAAGTGATGAAAGGAGAGGCCTGAACCAAGATGGCAGAGTAGAAGGACATGCTCTCACTCCCTCTTGCAAGAACACCAGAATCACAACTAACTGCTGAACAATCATCGACAGGAAGACACTGGAACTCACCAAAAAGATACCCCACATCCAAAGACAAAGGAGAAGCCACAAGGAGATGGCAGGAGGGGTGTAATCACAATAAAATCAAATCCCGTAACTGCTGGGTGGGTGACTCACAAACTGGAGAACACTTATACCACAGAAGTCCACCCAGTGGAGTGAAGGTTCTGAGCCCACCTCAGGCTTCCGAAACTGGGGCTCCAGCAACGGGAGGAGGAATTCCTAGAGAATCAGACATTGAAGGCTAGTGGGATTTGCTTGCATGACTCTGACAGGACTGGGGGAAACAGAGACTCCACTCTTGGAGGGATCACACAAAGTAGTGTGCACATCGGGACCCAGGGGAAGGAGCAGTGACCCCAGGGAAGACAGAACCAGACCTACTGCTAGTGTTGGAGAGTCTCTGGCAGAGGCAGTGGGAGGCTGTGTCTCACCGTGAGGACAAGGACGCTGGCAGAAGTTCTGGGAAGTACTCGTTGGCATGAGCCTCCCAGAGTATGCCATTAGCCCCACCAAAGAGCCAGGTAGCCTCCAGTGTTGGGTCGCCTCAGGCCAAACAACCAACAGGGAGGGAACCCAGCCCCACGTATCAGCAGACAAGCAGATTAAAGTTTTACTGAGCTCTGCCCACCAAAGCAACAGGCAGCTCTACCCACCACTAGTCCCTCCCATCAGGAAACTTGCACAAGCCTCTTAGATAGCCTCATCCACCAGAGGGCAGACAGCAGAAGCAAGAAGAACTACAATCCTGCAGCCTGTGGAACAAAAACCACATTCACAGAAAGATAGACAAGATGAAAAGGCAGAGGGCTATGTACCAGATGAAGGAACAAGATAAAACCCCAGAAAAACAACTAAATGAAGTGGAGATAGGCAACCTTCCAGAAGAAGAATTCAGAATAATGATAGTGAAGACGATCCAGGACCTCGGAAAAAGAATGGAGGCAAAGATCGAGAAGATGCAAGAAATGTTTAACAAAGACCTAGAAGAATTAAAGAACAAACAGAGATGAACAATACAATAACTGAAATGAAAACTACACTAGAAGGAATCAATAGCAGAATAACTGAGGCAGAAGAACAGATAAGTGACCTGGAAAACAGAACTGCTGCAGAACAGAATAAAGAAAAAAGAAATGAAGACAGCCTAAGAGACCTCTGGGACAACATTAAATGCAACAACATTTGCATTATAGGGTTTGCAGAAGGAGAAGAGACAGAGAAACAAACCGAGAAAATATGTGAAGAAATTACAGCTGCAAACTTCCCTAACATGGGAAAGGAAATAGCCACCCAAGTCCAGGAAGCGCAGAGAGTCCCATACAGGATAAACCCAAGGAGAAACACACTGAGACACATAATAATCAAACTGCTGAAAATTAAAGACAATGAAAGATTACTGAAAGCAACAAGGGAAAAAAAACAAGTAACATACAAGGGAACTCCCATAAGGTTAACAGCTGATTTCTCAGCAGAAACTCTACAAACCAGAAGGGAGTGGCATGATATTCTTAAAAGTGATGAAAGGGAAGAACCTACACCTAAGATTACTCTACCCTGCAAGGATCTCATTCAGATTCGATGGAGAAATCAAAAGCTTTAGAGACAAGCAAAAGCTAAGAGAATTCAGCACCACCAAACCAGCTCCAAATCAAACGCTAAAGGAACTTCTCTAAGTATGGAACACAAGAGAAGAAAAGGATCTACAAAAACAAACCCAAAACTATTAAGAAAATGGTCATAGGAACATACATATCGATAATTACCTTAAACGTGAATGGATTAAATGCTCCAACCAAAAGACTCAGGGTTGCTGAATGGATACAAAAACAAGACCCATATATATGCTGTCTACAAGAGACCCAATTCAGACCTAGGGACACATACAGACTGAAAGTGGGATGGAAAAAGATATTCTATACAAATGGAAATCAAATAAAGCTGGAGTAGCAATACTCATATCAGATAAAATAGACTTTAAAATAAAGAATGTTGGGGCTTCCCTGGTGGTGCAGTGGTAGAGAGTCTGCCTGCCAATGCAGGGGAAATGGGTTCGTGCTGTGGTCCGGGAGGATCCCACATGCCGCGGAGCAGCTGGGCCCGTGAGCCATGGCCGCTGAGCCTCCGCGTCCGGAGCCTGTGCTCTGCAATGGGACAGGGCATGACAGTGAGAGGCCCGCATACCACAAAAAAAAATATTAAAGAATGTTACAAGAGACAAGGAAGGACACTACATAATGATCAAGGGATCAAACCAAGAAGATGATATAACAATTATAAATATATATACACCCAACATAGGAGCACCTCAATACATAAGGCAACTGCTAACAGCTATAAAAGAGGAAACCGACAGTAACACAATTTTATAGCTAACAGTAACACAATTTTATAGCTAACAGTTATAAAAGAGGAAACCGACAGTAACACAATTATAGTGGGAGACTTTAACACCACACTTACACCAATGGACAGACCACAACAAATGAAAATAAATAATTAAACAGCTTTAAATGACACAATAAAGCAGATACATTTAATTGATATTTATAGGACATTCCATTCAAAAACAGCAAATTACACTTTCTTCTCAAGCACGCATGGAACATTCTCCAGAATATATCACATCTTGGGTCACTAATCAAGCCTCAGTAAATTTAAGAAAATTGAAATCATATCAAGTATCTTTTCTCACCACAAGGCTAGGAGATTAGAAATGAATTGCAGGGTAAACAACATAAAAAACACAAACACATGGAGGCTAAACAATAAGATACTAAATAACCAAGAGATCACTGAAGAAATCAAAGAGGAAATCAAAAAATACCTAGAGAAAAATGACAATGAAAACACGATACAAAACCTATGGGATGTAGCAAAAGCAGTTCTAAGAGGGAAGTTTATAGCTATATAAGCCTACCTCAAGAAACAAGAAAAATCTCAAATAAACAATCTAACATTACACCTAAAGGAACTAGAGAAAGAAGAACAAACAAAACCCAAAGTTAGCAGAAGGAAAGAAATCATAAAGATCAGACCAGAAATAAATGAAATAGAAACAAAGAAAACAATAGCAAAGATCAATAAAACTAAAAGCTGGTTCCCTGAGAAGATAAAACAAAATTGATAAACCATTAGCCAGACTCATCAAGAAAAAGAGGGAGAGGACTTAATAAAATTAGAAATGAAAAAGGAGAAGTTACAACAGACACCACAGAAGTACAAAGCATCCTAAGAGACTACTACAAGCATCTCTATGCCAATAAAATGGACAACCTGGAAGAAATGGACAAATTCTTAGAAAGGTATAACCTTCCAAGACTGAACCAGGAAGAAATAGAAAATATGAACAGACCAATCACAAGTAATGAAATTGAAACTGTGATTAAAAATCTTCCAACAAACAAAAGTTCAGGACCAGACGGCTTCACAGGTGAATTCTATAAAACATTTAGACAAGAGCTAACACCCATCCTTCTCAAACTCTTCCAAAAAACTGCAGCAGAAGGAACACTCCCAAACTCACTCTATGGGGCCACCACCATCCTGATACCAAAACCAGACTAAGACACTACAAAAAAAAGAAAATTACAGACCAATATCACTGATGAATATAAATGCAAAAACCCTCAACAAAATACTAGCAAAAAGAATCCAACAACACATTAAAAGGACCATAAACCATGATCAAGTGGGATTTATCCCAGGGATGCAAGGATTCTTCAATATATGCAAATCAATCAATGTGATACACCATATTAACAAATTGAAGAATAAAAACCATATGATCATCTCAACAGATGCAGAAAAAGTTTTTGACAAAACTCAATAGCAATTTATGATAAAAACTCTCCAGAAACTGGGCATTGAGGGATCTTATCTCAACATAATAAAGGCCATATATGACAAACCCACAGCAAACATCATTCTCAATGTTGAAAAACTGAAAGCAATTCCTCTAAGATCAGGAACAAGACAAGGACGTCCACTCTCACCACTATTATTCAACGTGGTTTTGGAAGTCCTAGCCACGGCAATCAGAGAAGAAATAAAAGGAATACAAATTGGAAAAAAAGGAAAAACTGTCACTGTTTGCAGATGACATGATACTGTACATAGAGAATCCTAAAGATGCCACCAGAAAACTACTATAGCTAATCAATGAATTTGGTAAAGTAGCAGGATACAAAAGTAATGCACAGAAATCTCTTGCATTCCTATATACTAATGATGAAAAATCTGAAAAAGAAATTAAGAAAACACTCCCATTTACCATTTTAACAAAAAGAATAAAATACCCAGGAATAAACCTACCTAGGGAGACAAAAGACCTGTATGCAGAAAACTATAAGACACTGATGAAAGAAATTAAAGATGATACGAACAGATGGAGAGATATATCATAGTCTTGGATTGGAAGAATCAATATTGTGAAAATGACTATACTACCCAAAGCAATCTACAGATTCAATGCAATCCCTATCAAATTACCAGTGGCATTTTTTTTACAGAACTAGAACAAAAAATCTTCAAATTTGTGTGGAGACACAAAAGACCCCAAACAGTCAAATCAGTCTTTAGGGAAAAAAGCAGAGCTGGAGGAATCAGACTCCCTGACTTCAGACTGTACTACAAAGCTACAGTAATCAAGACAATATGGTACTGGCACAAAAACAGAAATACAGATCGATGGGACAGGATAGAAATCCCAGAGATAAATCCACGCAACCTATGGTCAACTAATCTATGACAAAGGAGGCAAGGATATACAATGGAGAAAAGACAGTCTCTTCAATAAGTGGTGCTGGGAAAACGGGACAACTACATGTATAAGAATGAAATTAGAACACTCCCTAATATCATACACAGAAATAAACTGAAAATGGATTAGACACCTAAATGTAAGACCAGACACTATGAAACTCTTAGAGGAAAACATAGGGAGAACACTCTTTGTTTGTGTTTTTGCGGTACACAGACCTCTCACTGCTGTGGCCTCTCCCGTTGCAGAGCACAGGCTCCGGATGCTCAGGCTCAGCAGCCATGGCTCACAGGCCTAGGCACTCCACGGCATGTGGGATCTTCCCGGACTGGGGCATGAACCCGTGTCCCCTGCATCAGCAGGCTGACTCTCAACAACTGCTCCACCAGGGAAGCCCCAAAGAACACTCTTTGACATAAATCACAGCAATATCTTTTTTGATCCACATCCTAGAGTAATGGAAATAAAAACAAAAATAAATAAATGGGACTTAATGAAACTTCAAAGCTTTTGTACAGCAAAAGAAACCATAAACAAGACGAAAAGACAACCCTCAGAATGGGAGAAACTATTTGAAAATGAATCAACGGATGAAGGATTAATCTCCAAAATATATAAACAGCTCATGCAGTTCAGTATTAAAAAAACAAACAACCCAATCTAAAAATGGGCAGAAGACCTAAACAGACATCTCTCCAAATAAGACATACAAATGGCCAATAAGCACATAAAAAGTTGCTCAACATCACTAATTATTAGAGAAATGCAAATCAAAACTACAATGAGGTATCACCTCACACCAGTTAGAATGGGCATCATCAGAACATCTACAAACAACAAGTGCTGGAGAGGGTGTGGAGAAAAGGGAACCCTCTTGCACTGTTGGTGGGAATGTAAATTGATACAGCCACTATGGAGAACAGTATGGAGGTTCCTTAAAAAACTACAAATAGAATTACCATATGATCCAGAAATCCCACTACTGGGCATATACCCAGAGAAAATCATAATTCAAAAACACACATGCACCACTTTGTTCACTGCAGCACTATTTATAATAGCCAGGTCATGGAAGCAACCTAAATTTCCATCGACAGATGAATGGATAAGGCGATACATGTATACAATGAAATACTACTCAACCATAAAAAGGAACAAAATTCCGTCATTTGTTGAGACGTGGATGGATCTAGAGACTGTCATACAGCGTGAAGTAAGTCAGAGAGAGAAAAACAGATATCGTCTATTAACTCATATATGTGGAACCTAGAAAAATGGTATAGATGAACTGGTTTGCAAGGCAGAAATTGAGACACAGATGTAGAGAACAAATGTATGGACACCAAGGGGGTGAAGCGGCAGGTGGGTGGAGGTGGTCGTGTGATGAATTGGGCGATTGGGACTGACATATATACACTGATGTGTATAAAATTGATGACTAATAAGAACATGCTGTATAAAAAAATAAAATAAAATTCAAAAAAAAAAAATAATAAAGTGATGTAAGGGAAAATCCTACAACCAAGAACACTCTACCCAGGAAGGCTCTTGTTCAGATTCAGTGGAGAAATCAAAAAGTCTTACAGACAAGCAAAAGCTAAGGGAATTCATCATCACCATACCAGCTTCACAACAATCGATAAAGGAACTTCTCTAGGTGGAAAAGGAAAGCTCACAACTAGAAACAAGAAAATGACAAATGGGAAAGCTCACTGGTAAAGGCAAACATAGAGTAAAGGTAGAAAATTATTCACACACAAATATGATATCAAAACCAGTAATCAGGGCTTCCCTGGTGGCGCAGTGATTGAGAGTCTGCCTGCTAATGCAGGGGACGTGGGTTCGTGCTCCGGTCCGGGAAGATCCCACATGCCGCGGAGCGGCTGGGCCCGTGAGCCATGGCCGCTGAGCCTGTGCGTCTGGAGAGACCACAGCAGTGAGAGGCCCGCGTACTGCAAAAAACAAAAACAAAAACCAAAAAAAAAACCAGTAATCGTGAGAAGAGGAGAGTACAAATGCAGGTTATTGGAAATGCATTTGAAATTAAGAGACTGGCAACTTAAAACAATCTTGTATACTGATAGACTGCTATGTCAAAACCTCATGGTAACCACAAAGCAAAAATTTACAATAGATATATACACAAAAAAGAAAAAGGAATCCAAACACAACAATAAAGATAATCATCAAATAACAAGAGAACAAAAGAGGAAGGAAAGAAAAAACACAAAAACAAACCCAAGGGCTTCCCTGGTGGCACAGTGGTTGAGAATCTGCCTGCTAATGCAAGGGACACGGGTTCGAGCCCTGGTCTGGGAAGATCTCACATGCCGCGGAGCAACTAGGCCCGTGAGCCACAACTACTGAGCCTGCGCATCTGGAGCCTGTGCTCTGCAACAAGCGAGGCCACGATAGTGAGTGTCCCTGCTTGCTACAACTAGAGAAAGCCCTCGCACAGAAATGAAGACCTAACACAGCCAAAAACAAATAAAAAATTTTTTAAAAAAACAAACCCAAAACAATTAACAAAATGGCAATAAGAACTTACATATCAGTAATTACCGTAAATGTAAATGGATTTAATGCTCCAAACAAAAGATACAGACTGGCTGAATGGATACAAAAAGAAGACCCATGTGTATGCTGTCTACAAAAGACCCACTTCAGATCTAGGGCCGCATACAGACTGAAAGCCAGCGGATGCAAAAAGGTATTCCATGAAAATGGAAAGCAGAAGGTAGCTGAGTTGCAACACTCTTATCAGACAAAATAGACTTTAACATAAAGACTGTTACAAAAGACAAAGAAGAACACCACACAATGATCAAGGCATAAACCAAGAAGAAGATATAACAATAGTAAATATATATGCATCCAACATAGGAGTACCCCAATATATAAGGCAAATGCTAACAGTCATAAAAGGAGAAATCAACAGTAACCCAAAAATAGTGGGGGTCTTTAACACCCCACTTATATCAATGGACAGATCATCCAGACAGAAAATTAATAATGAAACACAGGCCTTAAATGACAAATTAGACCAGATGGATTTAGTTGATATTTGTAGAGCACTCCATCCAAAAGCAGCAGAATACACATTCTTTCCAACTGCACATGAACATTCTCCAGGATATATCACATGCTGGGACATAAAGCAAGCCTCTAAAAATTTAAGCAAGTTGAAATAATATCAAGTATCTTTTCTGACCGCAATGCTATGAGATTAGAAATCAACTGAAAGAAAGAAACTACGAAAAAACACACAAACAGGTGGAGGCTAAAAAAATATGGTATGAAAAAACGAATGGATCACTGAAGACATCACAGAGGAAGTCAAAAAATACCTAAAGACAAATGACAACTGAAGCATGACGATCCCAAACGTATGACACACAGTAAAAGCAGTTCTAAGAAGGAAGTTAACAGCAATACAATCTCACCTCAGGAAACAAGAAAAGTCTCAAATATACAATGTAATCATACACCTAAAGGAAGCAGAGAAAAACAAACAAAACCCAAAGTGAGTAGAAGGAAAGAAATCATAAAAGTCATCCCAGAAATAAATGAAATAGAGTCAAGGAAAACAACAGAAAATATCAATGAAACTAAAAGCTGGTTCTTTGAAAAGATAAACAAAATTGATAAAGCTTTAGCCAGACTCATCAAGAAAAAAGAGAGGGCTCAAATCAATAAAATTAGAAATGAAAAAGAAGTTACAGCAGGCACCACAGAAATACAAAGGCTCATAAAAGACTACTACAAGCAAGTATATGCCAATAAAAAGGACAACCTAGAAGATGTGGACAAATTCTTAGAAAGGTAAAATTTCCCAAGACTGAACCAGTCAGAAGTGTAAATATGGACAGACCTATGACAAGCACTGAAATTGAAACTGTGATTTTAAAACTCCCAACAAAAGTCCAGGACTAGGTGAATTCTATCAAACAATTAGAGAAGAGTTAACACCTATCCTTCTGAAACTCTTCCACAAAATTACAGAGGAAGGAACACTCCCAAACTCATTCTATGAGGCAACCATCACCCTGATACCAAAACCAGACAAAGGTACCACAAATAAAAGAAAATTACAGGCCAATATCACTAATGAACATAGATGCAAAAATCCTCGATAAAATACTACCAAGCTGAATCCAACAATACATTAAAAGGATCACACACAACAATTAACTGGGATTTATCACAGGGATGCAAGTATTTTTCAATATCCATAAGTCAATCACTGTGATACACCACATTAACAAAATGAAGAATAAAAAACCAATATTATCATCTCAATAGATGCAGAAAAAGCTTTTGACAAAATTCAACATCCACTTATGATAAAAACTCTCCAGAAAGTGGGCACAGAGGGAACATACCTCAACATAATAAAGGCCATATATGAAAAGCCTACATCTAACATCATAATCAACAGTGAAAAACTGAAAGCATTTTCTCTAAGATCAGGAACAATACAAGGAGGTCCACTTTCACTCAACATGGTTTTGGAAGTCCTAGCCATGGTAATCAGAGAAGAAAAAGAAAGAATAGGAATCCAAATTTGAAAAGAAAAAGTAAACTGTCACTGTTTGCAGATGACATGATACTATACATTGAAAATCCTAAAGATGCTACCAGAAAACTACTAGAGCTCATCAATGAATTCAGTAAAGTTTCAGGATACAAAATTAACACACAGAAATCTGTTGCATTTCTAACAATGAAAGATCAGAAAGAGAAATTAAAGAAACAATCCTATTCACCACTGTATCAAAAAGAATAAAATACCTAGGAATAAACCTACTTAAGGAGGCAAAAGACCTGTATTCCAAAAACTATAAGATGCTGATGAAAGAAATTGAAGATAACACAAGCATGGAAAGATATACAGTGTTCTTGAATTGGAAGAATCACTACTGTTAAAATAACTATACTGCCCAAGGCAATCTACAGATTCAGAGCAATCCCTATCAAATTACCAATGGCATTTTTCACAGAACCAGAACAAAATGTTTTAAAATTTGTATGGAGATATAAAAGACCCCAAATAGCCAAAGCAATCCTGAGAAAGAAAAAGCTAGAGCTGGAGGAATCAGCCTCTCTGACTTCGGGCTATACTACAAAGCTACAGTCATCAAAACAGTATGGTATTGGCACAAAAACAAAAACACAGATCAATGAAAAAGGACAGAAAGCCCAGAAATAAACCCACACACTTATGGTCAATTAATCTATGACAAAAGAGGCAAGAATATACAGTGGAGAAAAGACAGTCTCTTCAATAAATGGTTCTGGGAAAACTGGACAGCTTAACACCATACACAAAAATAAACTCAAAATGGATTAAAGACCTAAATGTAAAACCAGATACTATAAAACTCTTAGAGGAAAACAGGCAGAACACTCTGTGACCTAAATTGCAGCAATATTTTTTTGATCCACCTTCTAGAATAATGAAAATAAAAATAAACAAATGGGACCTAACTAAACTTAAAAGCTTTCGCACAGTAAGGAAAACCATAAACAAAACAAAAATACAACCCATGGAATGGGAGAAAATATTTTCAAACAATGTAACTGACAAGGGATTTATCTCAAAAATTTGCAAACAGCTCAACATCAAATAAACGACCCAATAAGAAATTGGCAGAAGATCTAAATAGACATCTCTCCAAAGAAGACATACAGATGGTGGAGAAGCACATGATACTCAACATCACTAATTATTAGAGAACTGTAAATCAAAACTACAATGAGGTATCACCTCACACTGATCAGAATGGCCATTATCAAAAAAATCTACAAGCAATAAATGCTGGAGAAGGTGTGAAGAAAAGTGAACCCTCCTACACTGTTGGTGGGAATGAAAATTGGTATAGCTACTATGGAGAAAAGTATGGAGGTTCCTCAAAAAACTAAAATCAAAACTACCATATGACACAGCAATCCCACCCCTGCACATATATCCAGAGAAAACCACAGTTCAAAAGTATACACGCAACCCAATATTCACTGCAGTGCTGTTTGCTACAGCCAAGACATGGAAGCAACCTAAATGTCCATCAACAGATGCATGAATAAAGAAGATGTGGTAAATATATACAATGGAATACTACTCAAACATTAAACAGAATGAAATAATGCCATTTGCAGCAACATGGATGGACCTGGAGATTACCATAGGAAGTGAAGTCAGTCAGACAGAGAAGGGCAATATATGATACTGCTTATATTTGGAATCTAAAAAAAAATTGATACAAATGAACTTATTCACAAAACAGAAACAGACTCACAGACCTAAAAAACAAATTTATGGTTACCAAAGTGCAAAGGTGGGGCTTGGGGAGGGATAAATTAGGAGGTTGGGATTAACAGATACACTATATATAACATAGATAATCAACAAGGCCCTACTGTATAGCACAGGGAATTCTATTCAATAATCTGTAATAATTTATATGGAAAAAGAATCTGAAAAAGGATGTATATATGTATATGTATAACTGAATCACTTTGCTGTAGACCTGAAACTAACATATCACCTATATTCCAATATAATAAATTTTTTTAAAGAGTAAGGGAAAACCCCTGAAAATAATAATAGAAATAAGTAATTTACCAGATGAAGAATTGAACATATTGGTCATAAAAATATTAAATGAATTAGGTTAAGGATTTATGCACGCAGTGAACACTCTAACAAGGAACTACAAAATACAACAGATACACAAACATTGAAATGAATTCAATAGATAAAATATAATTATAAAAAAACACTAGAAGGAATAGATAACAGACTGAATGATACACAAGAATGTATAACTGATCTAGAAGATACAGTAATGGAAATCACCCAATTAGAAAACAAAAAGAATTTTAATGAGATCTCGGGATAACATTAAGCTTATGAGGATTCACATTATAGGGGTACCAAGAGGAGGAGAGAGAGAGAAGAGGATCAAAAATGTACTTGAGAGGGCTTCCCTGGGGGCACAGTGGTTAAGAATCCACCTGCCAGGAGGGGGAAAATGGCAGAAGAGTAAGACGCGGAGATCACCTTCCTCCCCACAGATACGCCAGAAATACATCTACACATGGAACAACTCCTACAGAACACCTACTGAACGCTGGCAGAAGTCCTCAGACCTCCCAAAAGGCAAGAAACTCCACACGTACCTGGGTAGGGCAAAAGAAAAAAGAATAAACAGAGACAAAAGAATAGGGACAGGACCTGCACCAGTGGGAGGGAGCTGTGAAGGAGGAAAGGTTTCCACACACTAGGAAGCCCCTTCGCAGGCGGAGACTGCGGGTGGCGGAGTGGGGGAGCTTCGGTGCTGCGGAGGAGAGCACAGCAACAGGGGTGTGGAGGGCAAAGTGGAGAGATTCGCGCACAGAGGATCGGTGCCAACCAGCACTCACCAGCCTGAGAGGTTTGTCTGCTCACCTGCTGGGGTGGGCGGGGCTGGGAGCTGAGGATCAGCTTCGGTGGGAGCGCAGGGAGAGGACTAGGGTTGGCAGCATAAACACAGCCTGCAGGGGGTTAGTGCACCACGGCTAGCCGGGAGGGAGTCTGGGGGAAAGTCTGGACCTGCCGAAGAGGCAAGAAACTTTTTCTTCTCTTTTTGTTTCCCGGTGCGAGAGAAGAGGGGATTAAGAGCGCTGCTTAAAGGACCTCCACAGATGGGCGTGAGCCGTGGCTAACAGCGCGCACCCCAGAGACGGGCATGAGATGCTAAGGCTGCTGCTGCCACCACCAAGAAGCCTGTGTACGAACACAGGTCACTATCCACACCTCCCTTCCGGGGAGCCTGTGCAGCCGCCACTGCCAGGGTCCTGGGATCCAGGGACAACTTCCCAGGGAAAACGCACAGCGCGCCTCAGGCTGGTGCAACGTCCCGCCGGCCTCTACCGCCGCTCACCCCGCATCCGCACCCCTCCCTCCCCCTGGCCTGAGTGAGCCAGAGCCCCGACTCAGCTGCTCCTTTAAAGCTGTCCTGTCTGAGCAAAGAACAAACGCCCTCCGGTGACCTACACGCAGAGGCGGGGCCAAATCCAAAGCTGAGCCTCGGGAGCTGTGCGAACAAAGAGGAGAAAAGGAAATCTCCCCCAGCAGCCTCAGAAGCAGCGAATTAAAGCTCCACAATCAACTTGATGTACCCTGCATCTGTGGAATACCTGAATAGACAACGAATCATTCCAAATTAAGGAGGTGGACTTTGACAGCAAGATTTATGATTTTTTCCCCATTTCCTCTTTTTGTGAATGTGTATGTGTATGCTTCTGTGTGAGATTTTGTCTGTATAGCTTTGCTTTCACCATTAGTCCTAGGGTTCTATCCGTTTTGTTTGTTTTTTTCTTTTAAAAGTTTTTTCTTATTTTTTATTTTAATAACTTTATTTTATTTTATCTTACTTTATTTTATTTAATCTTTATTTTTATTGTCTTCCTTTCTTTCTTTCCCTCTTTTCCTTCCTTCCTTTCTTTTTCTTTCTTTCCTCTTTGCTTCTTTCCTCTTTCCTTCCTTCCTTCCTTCTCTCTTTCTTTCTTTCTTTTCCTTTCTACTTTTTCTCCGTTTTATTCTGAGCCATGTGGATGAAAGGCTCTTGGTGCTGCAGCCAGGAGTCAGTGCTGTGCCTCTGAGGTGGGAGAGCCAACTTCAGGACACTGGTCCACAAGAGACCTCCCAGCTCCACATAATATCAAATGGTGAAAATCTCCCAGAAATCTCCATCTCAACACCAGCACCCAGCTTCACTCAACGACCAGCAAGCTACAGTGCTGGACACCCTATGCCAAACAACTAGCAAGACAAGAACACAACCCCACCCATTAGAAGAGAGGCTGCCTAAAATCATAAGTCCACAGACACCCCAAAACACACCACCAGATGTGGACCTGCCCACCAGAAAGACAAGATCCAGCCTCATCCACCAGAACACAGGCACTAGTCACCTCCACCAGGAAGCCTACACAACCCACTGAACCA
>NW_020174698.1:15701487-15701763 GCF_003031525.2 Neophocaena asiaeorientalis asiaeorientalis
GTGATGAAGGAGAAAAACCTACAACCAAAATTACTCTACCCAGCAAGGATCTCATTCAGATTTGATGGAGAAATTAAAACCTTTACGGACAAGCAAAAGTTGAGAGAGTTAATCACCACCAAAATAGCTTTACAACAAATGCTAAAGGATTTTCTCTAGGCAAGGCACACAAGAGAAGGAAAAGAACTATAATAACAAACCCAAAACAATTAAGAAAATGGGAATAGGAACATACATATCAATAATTACCTTAAATGTAAATGGATTAAATGCTCC
>NW_020174698.1:15701872-15702187 GCF_003031525.2 Neophocaena asiaeorientalis asiaeorientalis
TATCCAAAATGAAAATAAATAAGGAAACACAAGCTTTAAATGATACATTAAACAAGATGGACTTAATTGATATTTATAGGACATTCCATCCAAAAACAACACAATACACATTTTTCTCAAGTGCTCATGGAATATCTCCAGGATAGATCATATCTTAGGTCACAAAGCAAGCCTTCGTAAATTTAAGACAACTGAAATTGTATCAAGTATCTTTTCTGCCACAACGCTATGAGACTAGATATGAATTACAGGAAAAGATCTGTAAAAAATACAAACACATGGAGGTTAAACAATACACTACTTAATAAGGAAGTG
>NW_020174698.1:15702226-15702537 GCF_003031525.2 Neophocaena asiaeorientalis asiaeorientalis
AAAATTGATAAACCATTAGCCAGACCCATCAAGAAATAAAGGGAGCAGACTCAAATCAATAGAATTAGAAATGAAAAATGAGAAGTAACAACTGACGCTGCAGAAATAGAAAAGTTCATGAGAGGTTACTACAAGCAACACTATGCCAATAAAATAGACAACCTGAAAGAAATGGATAAAGTTTTAGAAATGGACAAACTGTTGAGACTGAATCAGGAAGAAATAGAAAATATGACCAGACCAATCACAAGCACTGAAATTGAAAATGTGATTAAAAATCTTCAAACAAACAAAAGTCCAGGACCAGATGG
>NW_020174698.1:15702742-15703071 GCF_003031525.2 Neophocaena asiaeorientalis asiaeorientalis
GAATAAACCTACCTAAGGAGACAAAAGACCTGTATGCAGAAAATTATAAGACATTGATGAAAGAAATTAAAGATGATACAAATAGATGGAGAGGTATACTCTGTTATGGATTGGAAGAACCAATATTGTGAAAATGACTCTACTACCCAAAGCAATCTACAGATTCAATGCAATCCCTATCAAACTACCACTGGCATTTTTTATAGAACTAGAACAAAATATTTCACAATCTGTATGGAAGCACAAAAGACCCTGAATAGCCAAAGCAATCTTGAGAATGAAAAACGGAGCTGGAGGAATCAGGCTCCCTGACCTCAGACTATACTACA
>NW_020174698.1:15703088-15762322 GCF_003031525.2 Neophocaena asiaeorientalis asiaeorientalis
CCTCCTAGAGAAATAGAAATAAAATCAAAAATAAACAATGGGACCTAATGAAACTTCAAAGCATTTGCATGGCAAAGGAAACCATAAACAAGATCAAAAGAGAACCCTCAGAATGGGAGAAAATATTTGCAAATGAAGCAACTGACAAAGGATTAATCTCCAAACTTTATTAGCAGCTCATGCAGCTCAATAACAAAAAACAAACAACCCAATCCAGAAAAGGGCAGAAGACCTAAATAGACATTTCTCCAAAGAAGATATACAGAACACCTGTATTGGTGGGATAGGGAGGGTGGGAGAGAGGGAGATGCAAGAGGGAGGAGATATGGGAACATATGTATATGTATAACTGATTCAGTTTGTTATAAAGCAGAAACTAACACACCATTGTAAAACAATTATACTCCAATAAAGATGTTTAAAAAAAAGAATCTGCCTGCCAATGCAAGGGACACGGGTTCGAGCTGTGGTCCAGGAAGATCCCACATGCCACAGAGGAACTAATCCCATGCGCTACAACCACTAAGCCTGCATTCTAGAGCCTGTGATCCACAACTACTGAACCCTGTGCCAGAACTACTGAAGCCCACGTGCCTAGAGCCCGTGTTCCACAACAAGAGAAGCCACCACAATAAGAAACCCCCGCAGCCACAACTAGAGAAAGCCCGCCCACCACAACGAAGACCTAATGCACCCAAAAATAAAATAAATTTAATTTATTTTAAAAAATGTACTTGAGGAAATTATGGCAGAAAATATCCCTAACTTGAAGAAAGAAACATATATCCTGGTACATGAAGCACAGAGGGTTCCAAACAAAATGAACTGAAACAGATCCAAACCAAGACATATAATTAAAATGGCAAAAGTTAAAGAGAGAATTTAAAGTTAGCAAGAGAAAAACAGAGTCATATACAAAGGAATCCCCACAAGGTTATTCTATAATTTCCTTGCAGAAACTTTGCAGGCCAAAAGGGGCATGATATATTCAAAGTCCTAAAAGGGAAAATCTTGTAACCTAGTGTACTTTACCCAATAAGATTATCCTTTAGCATAGAAGGAGAGAAAAAGAACTTCTCAGACGAGTAAAAACTTAAAAATGTCCATCATTACTAAGTCTACCAAGAGAAATGTTAAAAATTCTTCCTCAAGTCAAAAAGAAGAATCTATAGAAAAGGGAATATCCCACTAGGAAAGGCAAATATATAGTAGGGACTAAAGATCAACCACTTAAGACAGTATGAAGATTAAAAGATAAAAAATTTACAAAGCAACTATAATAAACAGTTAAAGGATAAGCATGATGGTATAAAAGATGACATCAGAACCACAGAATGTGGGGGAGGGAAGAGAAAATGTATATCTTTTAGAATGTGTTTCAACTTGAATGACTACCAGTAGACATAGTTACAGGTCAACATATATGAACCCCATGGTAACCAAATATCAAAAACCTACTATAGATACAAAAAACTGAAAAGAATAGAACACAAGCATACTATGAAAGAAAATCACCAAACCAAAAGAGAAGAAACAGAAAGAAGTAATGAACAGAGAAGAACTACAAAGCAACTGGAAAACAAATAACAAAATGGCAGTAAGTACATAACTATCAATAATTACTTTAAATGCTAGTGGACTAAATACTCTGATCAAAAGACACAGGGTAGATAGATCCTTCTATACACTGTAAACAAGAGACTTGCTTCAGAGCTAAAGGCACACAGACTGAAAGTGAGGGGATGGAAAAATATACTTCATGCAAATGGAAACAAGAAAGTAAGGGTAGCAATCCTCATATCAGATAAAAAAGTCTTTAAAACAAAGGCTAGGGACTTCCCTGGTGGCCCAGTGGTTAAGAATCTGCCTGCCAATGCAGGGGACATGGGCTCGAGCCCTGGTCCAGGAAGATCCCACATGTCGTGGAGCAACTAAGCCCATGTGCCACAACCACTGAGCCTGTGCTCTAGAGCCTGTGAGCCACAACTACTGAAGCCTGTGTGCCTAGAGCCTGTGCTCTGCAACAAGAGAAGCCACCACAATGAGAAGCCCGCACACTGCAACGAAGAGTAGCCCCCAGTTGCCGCAACTAGAGAAAGCCTGCACGCAGAAACGAAGACCCAATGCAGCCAAAAACAAATAAATAAAATAAACACAGTTTTTTAAAAAGGAGAGAAAATGAGAAAATACCTTGAGGCAAACGAAAATGGAAACACAACACTCCAAAATCTATGGGATGCAGGAAGAAGAGTTTAGGATGGTAGTTTATAGTGATACAGACCTTCCTCAAGAAATAAGAAAATCTCAGGACTTCCCTGGTGGTCCAGTGGTTAAGACTTCATGCTTCCACTGTAGGAGGCACAGGTTTGATTCCTGGTCAGGGTAACTAAGAGCCCACATGCTACATGGCGTGACCAAAAAAAAAAGAAGACACAAGAAAATCTCAAACAACCTAGGCTACCACCTAAAGGAATTAGAAAAAGAAGAACAAACAAAGCCCAAAGTCAACAGAAGGAAGGAAATAATAATCAGACAGGAAATAAAATAGAGAACCAAAAAAAGAAAAGATGAAGCCAAGAGCTGGGTTCTTTTAAAAGTAAATAAAATTGATAAACCTTTAGCCAGGCTAAAGAAGAGGCTATTATTACACTTGTTAACATACAAGCACCCAATACAGGAGCACCTAAATACCTAAAGCAAATACTAACAGACATAAAAAGAAATTGACAATTATATAATAATAGTGGGGAACTTTAATTCCCCACTTACATCAATGTATAAATCATCCAGATAGAAAATCAATAAGGCAACTTGGTCTTAAATGACACAATGGACTAGTTGGAGTAAATAGACTTCTACAGGACATTCCATCCAAAAACAGCATAATATATATTCTTTTCAATTGCACATGGAATATCATCCAGGATAGATCACATTCTACCTAGGCCACCAAACGAGTCTCAGATTTTTAAGAGGATAAAAATTATATCAAATATATTTTGACCACAACAGTATGAAACTAGAAATCAATTGCAAAAAGAAAAATGGGAAAACAATAAACATTTTGAGACTAAACAACATGTGACTAAAAAACCAAGGGTTAATGAAGAAATCAAAGAGAAAATGAGGGACTTCCTTGGTGGCACAGTGGTTAAGAATCTGCCTGCCAATGCAGGGGACATGGGCTCGAGCCCTGGTCCAGGAAGATCCCACATGTCGTGGAGCAACTAAGCCCATGTGCCACAACCACTGAGCCTGTGCTCTAGAGCCTGTGAGCCACAACTACTGAAGCCTGTGTGCCTAGAGCCTGTGCTCTGCAACAAGAGAAGCCACCACAATGAGAAGCCCGCACACTGCAACGAAGAGTAGCCCCCAGTTGCCGCAACTAGAGAAAGCCTGCACGCAGAAACGAAGACCCAATGCAGCCAAAAACAAATAAATAAAATAAACACAGTTTTTTAAAAAGGAGAGAAAATGAGAAAATACCTTGAGGCAAACGAAAATGGAAACACAACACTCCAAAATCTATGGGATGCAGGAAGAAGAGTTTAGGATGGTAGTTTATAGTGATACAGACCTTCCTCAAGAAATAAGAAAATCTCAGGACTTCCCTGGTGGTCCAGTGGTTAAGACTTCATGCTTCCACTGTAGGAGGCACAGGTTTGATTCCTGGTCAGGGTAACTAAGAGCCCACATGCTACATGGCGTGACCAAAAAAAAAAGAAGACACAAGAAAATCTCAAACAACCTAGGCTACCACCTAAAGGAATTAGAAAAAGAAGAACAAACAAAGCCCAAAGTCAACAGAAGGAAGGAAATAATAATCAGACAGGAAATAAAATAGAGAACCAAAAAAAGAAAAGATGAAGCCAAGAGCTGGGTTCTTTTAAAAGTAAATAAAATTGATAAACCTTTAGCCAGGCTCATGAAAAAAAGAGAGAGGACCCAAATAAATAATAAATGAAAGAGGAGAACTAACAACCAATACCACAGAGATACAGAAAATCATAAAAAAGACTATGAACGGTTATATGCCAACAGACTGGACAACCTAGAAAAATGGACTAATTTCTAGAAACACACAACTGCCAAAAATGAATCAGGAAGAAACAGACAATTTGAACAGACCAATCACTAGTAGTGAAATTGAATTTGTAAAAAAAAAATTCCAGCAAACAAAAGTCCAGGACCAGACAGCTTCATAGGGAAAATCTACCAGATATATAAAGAAGAAAAAATACCTTCCTTCCCAAACCACTTCAAAAAACTGAAGAGGACGGAACACTCCCAAATTCATTCTACAAGGCCACAATTACCCTCATATAATAACCAAAGACACTACAGAAAGAAAATTACAGGCCAATATCTCTGATTAATATAAATGCAAAAATCCTCAACAAAATATTAGCAAACCAAATCCAAGAATATGTAAAAAGGATCATAGGGCTTCCCTGGTGGCGCAGTGGTTGGGAGTCCGCCTGCCTATGCAGGGGACGTGGGTTCGTGCCCCGGTCCAGGAGGATGCCACATGCCACGAAGTGGCTGGGCCTGTGAGCCATGGCCACTGAGCCTGTGTGTCTGGAGCCTGTGCTCCACAGCAGGAGAGGCCACAGCAGTGAGAGGCCCGCGTACAGCAAAAAAAAAGGATCATACATCATGATTAAGTTGGATTTATTCCAGGGACACAAGGATGGTTCAATATTTGCAAATCAATTGGTGTGATACACCACATCAACAAAAGGAGGGATAAATCATATGATCATCTCCATAGACCAGAAAAGGCATTTGACAAAATTCAATACCCATTCATGATAAAAATCTCATGCAAGTGGGTGAGATTATATCTCAACATTATAAATGCCATTTGTGAGAAACCCACAGCTAACATCACATTCAATGGTGAAAAGCTGAAAGACTTTCCTCTAAATTCAGAAACAGGACAAGGATGCCCACTGTTACCACTTCTATTTAACACTGTATTGAAGTCCTAGCCACAGCAACCAGACAAGAAAAAATAAAGGCATGCAAATTGGAAGGGAAGAAGTAAAACTGTCACTATTTGCAGATGACATGATACTTTATATAGAAAACCCTAAAGTCTCCACCCAAAAACTACTAGAACTAATAAATGAACTCAACAAAGTTTCAGGATACAAGATTAATATACAGAAATCTGTTGCTCTTCTATACACTAATAATGAACTATCATAAAGTTTTAAAACTCCCATGTAAAATCACCTCAAAAAGAATAAAATACCTAGGAATAAACTTAACCAAGGAAGTGAAAGACCTATACACTGAAAATTATAAAACATTGATAAAGGAAATGATCCAAAGAAATGGAAAGTTATCCTGAGCCCTTGGATTGGAAGAATATTGTTAAAATGGCCATACTACCCAGAACAATCTACAGATTTAATGCAATCACTATCAAAATACCTGGGACATTTTTCACCCAACTATAAGAAATAATCCTAAAATATGGAACCACAAATGACCCCAAATTGCCCAAAACAATCTTGAGAAAAATAAAAAAATCTGGAGGTATCACCCTCCCAGACTTAAGAGTATACTACAAAACTACAGTAATCAAAACAGCATGGTACTGGCACACAGACACATAGGTTCATTGGAACAGAATAGAGAGCACAGAAGTAAACTTATGCACCTATGGTCAATTAATCTATGACAAAGGAGGCAAGAATATACAATGGAGATAAGACATTTTCTTCAATAAATGCTGCTGGGAAAACTGGATAACTACATATAAAACAATGGGATTAGAACATTTCCCCACAGCATATACAAAAATAAATGCAAAATGGATTAAATGCCTAAATGTAAGACTTGAAACCCTACAACCCCTAAAAGCAAACATAGGCAGAACACTCTGACATAAGGTGTAGTAATTTTTTGGATCTGTCTCCTAAGGCAAAGGAAATAAAAGCAAAAGTAAATAAATTGGACCCAATTAAACTTAAAATCTTTTACACAGCAAAGGAAATCACTGACAAAATGCAAAGACAAAGACAACCTACACAATGGGATAAAATGTTGGCAAATGATGACTGACAGGGGTTAATATCCAAAATATATAAACAGCTCATACAACTCAATATCAAAAAAACAACCCAATTGAAAATGAGCAGAAGATCTGAATAGACATTTTTCCAAAGAAGAAATGCAGATGGCCAACAGGCACATCAAAAGATGTTCAACATCACTAATCATCAGGGAAAAGCAAATCAAAACCATGAAATATCACCTCACATCTTTCAGAATGGCTATTATCAAAAAGATCACATAAAAAAAGTATTGGTGAGGAACCCCTGTGCACTGTTGGTGGGAATGTAAATTGGTGCAACTGCTATGAAAAACAGTATGGAACAACATTGTAAATAAACTATTCCTCAATTTTTAAAAATTATAAAATAAAAAACAAAACAGTATGGAGGTTCCTCAAAAAGTAAAAATATAAGTTCTATAAAATCCAGCAATTCCGCCCCTGGATATTTATCTGAAGAAAACAAAAATACTAATTCGAAAACACACATTCATCCCTATGTTCATTACAGCAGTATTTACAATAGTCAAGATATGGAAGCAAACTTCATACCCATCAATAGATGAAAGGATAAGAAGATATGGTATATAATAATGGAATGTTACTCATCCATAAAAAGGAATGTAATTTTGCCATTTGCAACAACATGGTTGGACCTACAGGGTATTATGCCAAGTGAATACTGTATATACTGTACGATTTCACTTACATGTGAAATCTAAAAAACAAAATAAATGAATAAACATAAGAAAGCAGAGGCATAGATATAGAGAACAAACAGCTGGTTGCCAGAGGGGAGGAGACAAATAGGTGAGGTTAAGAGGTACAAACTTCCAGTTACAAAATAAATGAGTCACAGGTATGAAATGTACCGAGTGGGGAGTATAGTCAATAATAATGTATTATCTTTGTATGGTGACAGACGTTAACTAACTTATTGTGATCATTTTGTAATGTATAGAAAGATGGAATCACTATGTTGTGCACCAGGAACCATCAGAGTGTTGTAAGTCAGTTACACTTCAAAAACAAACAAACTTGGGCCTCCCTGGTGGCGCAGTGGTTGAGAGTCTGCCTGCCGATGCAGGGGACACGGGTTCGTGCCCCGGTCCGGGAAGATCCCACATGCCGCGGAGTGGCTGGGCCCGTGAGCCATGGCCGCTGAGCCTGTGCGTCTGGAGCCTGTGCTCCGCAAGGGGAGAGGCCACAACAGTGAGAGGCCCGTGTACCGCAAAAAAACACAAACAAACAAACAAAAACAAACTTATAATAAAAGAAAGAGATCAGATTTATGGTTACCAGAGGTGGGGGTTAGGGGTAGGGGAACTGGATGAAGGTGGGGGTTAGGGGGAGGGGAACTGGATGAAAAGTTACAAACATTCAGGTATAAGAAAGTAAGTACTAGGGATTCAGTGTACAACATGATTAATGTAACTAACACCACTGTATGTTACATATGAAAGTTGTTAAGAGAGTAAAGCCTAAGAGTTATCTTTTATTTAATTAATTAATTCATTTATTTATTTTTGGCTGTGTTGGGTCTTCGTTGCTGCACACGGGCTTTCTCTAGTTGCGGGGTGAGCGGGGGCTACTCTTTGTTGTGGTGCATGGGTTTCTCATTGCAGTGGCTTCTCTTGTTGCAGAGCATGGGCTCCAGGCACACAGGCTTCAGTAGTTGTGGCATGTGGGCTCAGTAGTGGTGGCCCACGGGCTTAGTTGCTCCATGGCATGTGGGATCCTCCCGGACCAGGGCTTCAGCTCATGTCCCTTGCATTGGCAGGCAGATTCTTAACCACTGTGCCACCAGGGAAGTCCCCTTATCTTTCAATTTGTATCTATATTAGATAATGGATGTTGACTAAACTTACTGTGGTAATCATTTCATGATGTATGTAAGTCAAATAATTATGCTATAAACCTTATACAGTGCTGTAAGTCAATTATATCTTGAAAAAACTGAAGGAAAAAAGTCCTTCCAGACTAAAATTCAATTTTCTGTGTAGCAATGTCATAAACAAATAACATATTGTGGAAAAGTCACTGATTTTATTTTTCATTTAATAACTTTGTTGCATAATCATTATGTGCCAGTTAGTGTTCAAAATGCATTTGTAGTTGCTATTGAACCACTTTTTTCTAATAATTTAAAAATAGGCCACAATTCATGTTTCTTAAAAACGTTTTAAGTGGGGAAATTTGTCCTATTGACTATGACGGCCAGGCACGCATCAGTGATATCCATCCCCCCAAATAATCTAGAAACCAGAATAGGCTTTAAAGTGTTCTAGTAATAAGAGATCATTACTCTAATTTACTCAACTTAGATGTTTAATAAAGTGATTTACGGCGAGAGGAGTTCTGGATCCCAGCATTGGGTAGGTATTTGGGATCCACAAAAATACAGGCATTTGGAGGCTCCTGAGAATCAGTGAGGATCTATGCCCAGCTAATGAATCAACAATCCTTGTTTTCTCTGTGTACTTCCACTAAAAACACTCCTTGGTCCACAGGGCTGGCTCCTGGCAGTCACGTTTAACTATATGACTTGGCCGGCCTCGCTGTAGCTAATTGAACCAAAGATCAGTATAGAGCTCTAACTGGGAAAATCTGATTCTCTCATCAAGAACGTGGAACTCAGCACAAAGCAAGTTCAGTTAATTTTATCATGTAGCTGCATCTGTAACACCTAAGACTTGGAGCTGCAAGGCCACCAAGTTCAACTAAACTGAGGAGTAAGAAACAGCAACCAACAGAAAGAAACCGTGGAGCAAAGAAGTGTGAAAGAGACTGAAGATTCAGAGATTCCTGAGGGCTTTCACTTCTTGGTTAAGTCCTTCCCTGAGGAAGGACTTAACCTGAATTCCTCCTCTTTGGCTCTTTAAGGTACTTAGTATCTTTATAGGAATTTTACTGAAGCTATTTTGAGTTAGCTTCTGTTATTTGCAGCCAAGAATTCCTTAAAAACACATACACTTGGAAATAATATCCATAGATTTATCCTTAATAATCTGGCCAAGTCTGTGCCCTCTTAATGGCATTTATTTCACTTGTTACTTTGAAGCTAAGAAGTTTGCATTAAGATTTAAACCCACCTTCATGAACGGTCTCTATCAAATGCAGTTTGGCATATTGTTTTGCTGCCTTAGCCAGATGTCTTTTCACTTCCCTGCAGTCTTAGGTTAACCAGAAGTTAAAACTATTATCTTTGTATGGTGACAGATGTTGTGTGTTGATACTCTCATTTGCACAAACGTGACAAAACGATTGATCTCTTTCTGTCATTAACGCTTTAGTAGGAGATGGAGAGGGAAACTTTTTCATGGGAAATCAGGAGTGTTCAAAAGATCTTCAGATAGCTGCCTTCATTTTAGTTTTTATAATACTCTAATTTCAACAATATAGTTACCAATGGGCTCAGAAACTGTTATTTTGAAAATTAAGATTGAGGGGAAATATTTAAACATCATCTAACACAGTGGTTCTCACGTTTCGGTATGCATGAGTCACCTTGGTTACTTGTTTAAAATACTGACTTCAGGGCCCCACCTCCAGAGATTCTTATTCCATGAGTCTCAGGTGAGCCAAGGTATCAGCCTTTAATAAGCATTTGATTCACATGGTGAGCTACAAAGATTAACCATGGCTAACTTTTTCATAAACTTTCACTATAACCCTAAAGCAATGTTTGTTTATTATATACCCATAGTAAAATGTTTGTGAGCACACAACCCCAAAGAAGTAACTAATTTACGTAGATGCACATATTATTGTACTGATATACACATTATATAGAAAAAAACCCATCACTATGGTGATGGCATTTATATTTCAAGGCCTCTTCAGGCACAGTTCATGGCTAATGATAGCAGATGATATAATCTAAGTTTTTTCTATGTTAATTTAGTTAAATTTAGAGACATATAATCTGTAGGGTGACAACATATATTTAAATAATATATCATTGTTATATACTAATGTAATACATCAATGTCATATTAATTGTATCATTATAATAAAAATATGATATAACCTGAACAATATATAATCTGTAGATCTATACACAAACTGCAACACAGTCACAACAGAAAACAAAGAAATTTAGGTACAGTGCTACAGTCCACGCATGCAATTTTAGACCTCCCCCCTCCCCTGAAAACTCAAGAACTTTACCTGAAAATCATCTGACATAAACATAAGGGTCCAGTTGCAATTTTTACAATACTTTTTCTAAACTTTAAAATTTTTTTAATTTTTGGCTGTATTGGGTCTTCATTGCTGTGTGCGGGCTTTCTCTAGTTGCAGCGAGTGGGGGCTACTCTTCGTTGCGGTGCATGGGCTTCTCATTGTGGTGGCTTCTCTTGTTGCAGAGCATGGACTCTAGGCATGCGGGCTTCAGTAGTTGCAGCACGTGGGCTCAGTAGTCATGGCAGGCGGGCCCTAGAGCGTGTGGGCTTCAGTAGTTGCAGCACGCGGGCTCAGTAGTTGTGGCTTGTGGGCTTAGTTGCTCCACGGCATGTGGGATCTTACCAGAGCAGGGATCGAACCTGTGTCCCCTGCACTGGCAGGCAGATTCTTAACCACTGTGCCACCAGGGAAGTCCAACAATAAATACTTAAATATATTATTTTTAGACTCAGAAATAAATATAAAATATATAAATAGAAGTTCCAATAAATGTCTCTTCATCACAGTGGTTCGTCTTGCACACCCCCTGAGGTTGAATACTGCTTCCTCAGATCACAGATAAAGGTTTCTCTATGAAAACTTTCTCCTATAACTTGCCCTTCCAAATAATACATTATAAATTATTGGAGCTTGAAATTTTCTCTTTGATTCATTGAGGAGTGATCCATGGGAAAATATTCTTCCAAGCCATATTCTCTCCATAAAGGATTTAGCAACACCATCACCTACAGTGGCACTGAGATGGTCAGAGACAAATATGTGCTTCATTGGTTGAATTGAGAGAGGCAGCAAAACAATAAATGGGCCCTCTCAAACAAGGGGTGTAAAAAATAGGCATATTAAGGGCTTCCCTAGTAGCACAGTGGTTAAGAATCTGCCTGCCAATGCAGGGGACATGAGTTCAAGCCCTGGTCCGGGAGGATCCCACATGCCATGGAGCAACTAAGCCTGTGCTCCACAACTACCGAGGCTGTGCTCTAGAGCCTGCAAGCCACAACTACTGAGCCCATGCACCATGACTACTGAAGCCCGTGCACCTAGAGCCTGTGCTCTGCAACAAGACAAGCCACCACAATGAGAAGCCTGCGCACAGCAGCAAAGAGTAGCCCCCGCTCGCCACAGCTAGAGAAAGCCCGAGGGCAGCAACGAAGACCCAACACAACCAAAAATAAATAAATAAAATAAATTTATATTTAAAAAAAGGAGGCATATTAAATATCCTTGTTAGGAAGCCAAATCTAGACAGAATGAATCTATGTGTTCAAATTGAGTTTAAAGAGGTCTGTCCGTTTCTAAGGAGAGGGCTGGAATCTATTAGGGACCATGGTTTGAATTCACAGAGCAGGAAACATTGAAAAATACATCCTGTGAACCTTGTGAACTAGTCTCACCAAAAACAAAAACAAAACTGTAAAAAGTCAAAGGTTGAAGTAAATTTTTAAAAAATTAGTCATGTAAAAATAATATCTCCAACATTTGTTGCACACCTTCAATATGCTGAGAACTGTTTTATGACTAGGGATATACCAATGAGGGGAAAAATGCAAAAAACCTGCTTTGTGTGCTCTGTGGCGCTTACATTGCTGTGGGAGTGTATCTGTATACATATATACATATGATAGATTAAAAAATCAGTAAAAAGCACAATTGTGTATTGTCAGATGGTAATGATAAATAAAATGGAGAAGAACAAGGGAGGGAAGACATGGAGTATGAGGCAGGGAGTGGGGATGTGGGGACTGAACCAGGTAGGGAACTGGGGGTGAGCATTCCAGGTAGGAGTAACAGCAAATGCAAAGTGCTAGGAAAAGCAGGAATGTCTAAGCAGCAGCACTGTTGCTGTATTGGAGTGAGCAAAGGAAGAAAGTAGTGGATATGCAATAAATTGATGAAAATTTTAAAAACTGAAAAACATATTTAAAGACTAGAACCAAGTCATAAGAACAAACATTTCAGTAATATGACAAGAATTCAATTCAACAAACAGTATTCAGAATCTACTATGTGAAAGGCCCTGTTTTAGTAGCTTCAAAACCAACAAAAATTCCTGCTTGCATTTTAGCAGAATGTAAATTGTGAGAAAGTAGAATAAAATACAAAACAGTAGGACAAAAATAGAAATTAAGAATTCTTGTAATACAGTATAATAATTTTAAACTATACAACTAAAAATTTACAGAAATAAAACAAGATAAAAGATTCAAAACTACATAATTAACAATATGAACAATAAGTGGTAGAGGATCATGTTAGGTTGAGACATGATAGAAAATACTTTTTAAATGACCCAAATCTAACTTCTGGAGAAGAAAATTACAATGGCTGAGATGTAACATACATTGAATGGATTAACAGCAGATTAGACATTGCCCAAGAAAAGATTAGTGAACTTACAGACATAGCAATAGAAATTATCCAAAATGAAACAGAGTCCAAAATATTCAGGGTATCGTGAGTTCTGTAGGACAAAGTCAAGTAGCATAATATATGTATAATTGGAGTCCCCAAAGGACAGGGGTAAGGGAAGCAGAAAAATATCAAAAGAAGTAGAAGCCAAAATATTTTCCAAATTTGATGAAAACTATAAGCCCACAGATCCAAGAAACTCAACAAATCCAAACCACAAGTGTGAGATAACAGAAGATATATACATTTGACCCTTGAACAACACAGGTTTGATTGGTGCAGGTCCACTTATATGTGGATTTTTTCAATAAATACACACCATGGTACTACATCATCTGAGGTTGGCTGAATCCTTGGATGTGGAACTGCAGGTATGGAGGGCCGATTGTAAAGTTATATGCGAATTTTCGACAATGCAGGTGATCAATACCCCTAATCCCCACATTTTTCAAGAATCAACTATACTGGGCTTTGCCTCTGGTTTCTGGCACAGAACTCCTGAAATCCTTGTAATTTCCTAAGTGATAAGAACACTGGAGCATCTCTAATATTTATCCTTGACGCTGTTCCTGACATAGTGCTCTGAAAACTCTTGTAAACTCCTAAGTGATAAGAGCAGTGGGAGCATCTTTTGTTCTATTGAGAAGACTCTAAAGGGCTCCTGGATGGCTCCTGAATGGGGCTGGTCACCAGAAAGACTAAGCCAGTCTCTCACATTTCTCCAGAGAGGGGAGAGGGGCTGGAAACAGTTAATAACAGACCATGCCTATGTGAGGAAGCCTCCGTAAAATCCCAGTAGTATGGGGTTTGGAGACCTTCCAGGTCAGCCAGCACTTTGACACCAGGAGGATGATGTACCCCAACTCCATGGGACAGAAGCTGCTCAGGGGCTTTCCCAGACATGATCCTATTGTAGTTCTTTATCTGGTGTTCATCTGTATCCTTTATCATATCCTTATAAATGTAAACATAAGTATTTCCCTGAGTTTGGTAAGCTGTTCTAGCAAATTGATCAAACCCAAGGAGGGGGTCGTTGGAACCTCTGATCTACAGCAGATTGGTCAGAAGCACAGGTGATAACCCGGGCTTGCAACTGGCGTCTGAAGTATGTGTGTATGGGGAGGAGGGGTTCAATCTTGTGGGACTGAGCCCTTAACCTATGGGATCTGATGCCAGCTCTGGGTAGATAATAATAGAACATAGTTAAATTGTAAGACACCCCACTGGTGTCAGACGTGCGTGTTTTTGTGGGGTAAAACCCCCACACATTTGGTGTTCAGAAGTGAAGTGTTTTTTGTGAGGACTAAAGGAGACTCACAGAGAAAAAACACATAGTAGGAAAAAAACTTTTTTTTTTTCCTACATAGAAAGGAACACAGAAAAAACTGAGTTTTTCATTTTCAACGAGAAATTGAAGAAAAATACATCCAGGCAAATGACAAACTGCTAAAAAAAAATCTGCAAAGGAGGCAAAGGGAAGAGGTACAGAAAATACATGAATAAATAATGACAAAAAATAAATAAATAAATAAATAAATAAATAAATAATGAAAGAGCACTGGAAATCATAACTGCATGCATAAATATATACAATTATTTTCTTGTTATTTAAATTTCTTTAAAACATGATTGAGATGTCTGATTTCTTGTCCAGCAGGTAAGAAACCTGAAAATTGCCACTCAGTTCTAACAAGTAAAAACCTGAAACACTGAAAAATCAACAACTCTTCTTAAATCCATGAGAGTGAGGTCACAGGGCAAATTATTGCCCTCCAAACTGAAGAGACAACAGAGAATCACAACTTACCAGAGTAGAAACTCATGAGCTGAAAACTTCTACAGGAACCGGTGCTGGGGTAGGAAAACTTGAACTGTAATTGACAAATCACTGGAGGCTTGGTGCAGGCAAGTCTGAAAAGTTAAAAACTCCAAAGGGGCCCACTCACACTTCTGTGGGTTTTACCTCCAGGAGTTCATCTGGAGAAAAATCCCTTCCTGCTTCTGGCAGGAGCTGGGGAAAGAGAGCCATTTTGAAATACACCAGAGCATTCTGTTCTTCTTAATAAGCTCTGCCCTCAGCTGAAACTATTTAACCAGAGCCTAACCTGCTGGGGTCTATCAGAGACTAATTGACCTTGGGAAAAGGAAATATCCATCTCCACCTGACTCTAGCTTTCCACATGAAGGAAGGAAAATACACAACTCCAGCCTCCTTTAGCTTCCACATGGGAGAAGGAAAATATCCAGTTCCAGCCCATTCTAACCATCCTGTCCCACATAACTGGGGAAGGGACTGAGAAGAACATGCAAACTTCATAATCCAGTGGCAAAGATAATCCAGTCACTAAAAGATTGAGACCTAATCACAGGACTACAGAACTTCTTCCCACTCCACACCATACCACCACATTACTAAAGGCATATTTACAGCACTTTTATCCAGTACATCATCTCCATCTTTCAACAAAAAATTATATGATATATTAAAAGGAAAAAAAAAACCCCACACAGTATGAAGAAACAGAGCAAGCAACAGAACCAGGCTCCGATATGGCAGGGATGTTGGAATTATCACACTGAAAATTTAAAACAACTATGATTAATATGCTAAGGGCTGTAATGGATAAAATAGACAGCATGCAAGAACAGATGGGTGATGTATGCAGAGAGGTGGAAATGCTAAGAAAGAAGCAAAAAGAAATATTACAGATTAAAAACACTGTAACTGAATAAGGAATGTGTTTGATGGGCTCATTAGCAGACTGCACACAGCTGAGGAAAGAAGCTCTGGGCTTGAGGATATGTCAGTAGAAACCTCCAAAACTGAAAAGCAAAGAGAAAAAAGACTGAAAAAAAAAAAAAACCCACTGGAATATCCAAGAACTGTGGGACAATTACAAAAGGTATAACATACAAATAATGGGAATACCAAAACTAGTAAGAGAAAGGAACACAAGAAATATTTAAAGTAATAATGACTGAGGACTTCCACCAAATTTATGTCAAATTAATGATAAAGGTAAAAAATTCTGAAAGAAGACAGGGGGGAACAAAAAACACTTGTAGAGGAACAGAGATAAAATTTATATTCAACTCACCTTCAGAAACTATGCAAGCAAGAAGAAAGTAGAGTAAAATATTTAGTGTTGAGAGAAAAATCCCACCAACGTAGAATTCTGTACCCTGCAAAATAACCCTTCAAAAGTGAAGTAAAAATAAAGATTTTTCTCAAACAAAAATTGAGGGAGTTTGCTGCCAGCAGACCTGCCTAGCAAGAAAACTTAAAAGTCCTTTGAAGAGAAGGAAAATAATATGTCAGAAACTCAGATCTACATAAAGTAAGGAAGAGTATTGAAGGAGGACTAAATAAAAATAAAATCAAAACTTCTATTTTTCCTATTCTTAATTGCTCTAGCAATTAAGACAACAATTTGTTTGACATAATAATAGCAACAATGTAGTCATTATGCATATCTAAGTCTTATAAGCTTATATAAACAAAATAGATGAGTGCAATCATACAAGGGATAGGAGGGAAGATTCAGGATTACTTTGCTACTATAAAATATTTGCACTACCCTTGAAGTGGTATAATGTTATTTGAAAGTGGACTTAGATAGTTATAATGTAAATTCTAGTAGGCACCAATTAAAAAGAAAAAAAGAAGCAACTGAATGCTAAGAAAGGAGAAAAAATGGAATTATATAAAATGCTCAATTAAAACCACAAAGGTCAGAAAAAGTATGGAAGGCAAATATAGGAAAAAAGAACAAGGGTAACAAGTAGAAAAGACTAACAAATATAGCAGATATTAATCCAACTAGGTCAATAATCACTTTGTATGTCTAATGGTCTTAATTCACCAATTAAAAGTCAAAGATTGTCAGAGTGGATTAAAAAAATAAGACCCAACTATATGTTTTCTATAAGAAACCCACTTTAAAGATAAAAACCTATAGATTAAAAGTAAAGGGATAAAGAAAGATATACCATACTAACCTAGTCAAAAGAAAGCAGTAGCTATATTAATTTCAGACAGAGTGGACTTCAAAGCAGGAATAGTTGTCAGGGAGAGAGAGGGGCATTATATAATGATAAAGGAATCAACACACCAAAAACACATAACACATATCCATAATATGTATGGGCCTCAGAATAAGTGAGCCAAAAACTGATGGAACTCGGGGAAACAGATGAATCTAAATTATAGTTGGAGACTTAAACACCCCTCTATAGAAATGTACAGATCCAGCTGGCAGAAAATCATTAAGGCCATAGCTGAACTCAACAACACTATCAATCAACTGGATATAATGGACATCTATAGACAGCTTAATCCAATAACAGCAGATTACATTCATCTCAAACTAACATAGAACTTTCACCAAGACAGACCACATACTGAGCCATAAAACACACCTTAACAAATTTAAACGAACAGAAATCATACAGTGTCTGCTCTCAGACCATGGTGGAAGTAAACTAGAAATCAATAACAGAAGGAACGATGGAAAAACAAAATACTTGAAGATTAAGCAACACACTTCTAAATAACAAAGGGGTCAAAGAAAAAAACTCAAAAGAAAATCTTAAGATATTTTGAACTAAATGAAAATGAAAACACAATTTATCAAAATTTGTGAGATGCAGTGAAAGCAGTGCCTAGAGAGAAATTTATAGCATAGAATACATATATTAGAATAAAGGAAAAATCCAAAATCAATCATCTAAGCTTCCATCTTAGGTAACCAGGAAAAGAAGAGCAAATTAAATCCAAAGTAGGCAAAAGAGAAGAAATAATAAAAATCAGAACAGAAATCAATGCAACTGAAAAGAGGCAATCAATAGAGAAAATCTTTGAAAAGACCAATAAAGTTGATAAGCCTCTAGCCTAAGAAAAAGAGAGAGAAAATACAAATTACTAATATCAGAAATGAGAGAGGGGATATTATTAAAGATCTCACAGCCATTAAAAGGATCATAATGAAATATTACAAACAACTCTATGCCCACAAATTTGATAACCTAGATGAAATGGACCAATTCTTTGAAAGACACAATCTGCCAAAAGAACAAATAGAGTCTGAATAGGCTTATATATGTATATATATACATATTATATATATATAATATGTATATATATATACACACATACACATATATATATATAAAATTAATACAGAAAGCACCAGGTTTATGGGTTTAATGGTGAATTCTTATCAAACATTTAGGGACAAAATTATACAAATTCTCTACAATCTCTTCCAGAACATGACAGCAGAGAGAATACTTCCTAATTCATTCTTTCAGGCCAGCATTACACTAATACCAAAATCTTACAAAGACATTACAGGAAAACCACAGACCAATATCTCTCATGAACATAAATGCAAAAATCCTTAACAAAATATTAGCAAATTGAATCCAACATTGTATAAAAAGAATTAGGCACCACACCCAAGTTGGATTTATCATGATATGTAAGGCTGGTTCCAATCTAAAAATCCATTAATGTAATCCCTCACATGGTCAGGATAATGAAAGAAAATCACAGGATCATATCAAGAGATGCAGAAAAAGCATTTGACAAAATCCAGCACCATTCATGATAAAAACTCTCAGCAAACTAGAAATAGAGGGGAACTTCCTCACGTTGATAAAAAACATCTACAAGAAACCTACAGCTAAGATCATACTTAATGGTGAGAAACTTGAAGCTGTCCTACTAAGATAAGTAACAAGGCAAGGATGTCCCCTCTCATCACTGCTTTTCAATATCATACTGGAAGTCCTACTTTATGAAATAAGAAAGGAAATAAAAAGCATACAGATCTGGAAGGAAGAAATAAGCTGTCCTTATTTGCATATGACATGTCTGTTTATATAGAAAATATGGAAAAAATCTACCAAAAAATCTTCTAGAACTAATAAGTGATTATAGCAAGATTGCAGGATATAAGGTTAATATGCAAAGTCAGGTGCTTTCTTATATACCAGCAATGCACAGGTGGAATTTGAAATTAAAAATATATTACCATTTACATTAACACCCTCCCCAAAGGAATAGTTTGGTGTAAATCGAAGAAAATATATACAATATGTATATGACAGAAACTATAAAAATCTGATAAAGTATATCAAAGAAGAACTAGATAAGTGAAGAGATAGATATTCCATGTTCATGGATAGAAGATTCAATATTGTCAAAATGTCAGCTCTTTCCAACTTGATCTATAGAGTCATCTCATCACAATCAAAATCCCAGCAAGTTATTTTGTGAATGTTGACAAACTGATTCTAAAATTTATGTGAAAGGGCAAAAGACCCAGAATAGCAAACTCAATATTGAAGGAGAAGAAAAAAGTTGGAGGACTACTAACAATACCTGAGTTCAAGACTCACTATAAAACCACAGTAATCAAGACAGTGCGGTATTTGTGAAAGAACAGACAAATAGATCTGTGGAACAGAATAGAGAGCCCAGAAATAGACCCACATGAATACAGCCAACTGATCTTTGACAAAGGAGCAAAGGCAATACAAATCGTTGACAGATGGAGCAAAAGATAGTCTTTTCAACAAATGCTACTATTACCGAGTCCAAGCTCTTACTGCTTGCCACACAACAGGCCAATAAATCGAGAGACGAGTGGTTAGGGCAAAGAATAGCGACTTTATTCAGAAAGCCAGCAGACTGAGAAGATGGTGTCCCAAAGAACCATCTTTCCTCAGTTAGAACTCAGGCTTCTTTTGCGCTAAAAGGGGAGAGGGGTGTGGCTGGTTGTTGTAAACTTCTTGGTGCTGGAATCCTTTGTTCTTGCAGCTGTCCAGGTAGGTCTAGTCACAATATTCCTATAAACCTCCAACAAGACAGATGTTATTCTCTGTTCTGCAACTTTTTATCTCTAGATGAATGGAAAAGTGTTACAGCTTTAAAGGTCAGAGCCTTGAGCATGGGCTATCCCGTATACTTCAGGCTATAGGCAACATTCTTTTATAAAAGGTTCAGAGCCAGCATGACTAAGCACGGGCAACAGAGCACAAGGGTTAGAGCTAAAGGAATAGATTCAACATGAAGTCAAGTTTGTTCTTCTCTGTTATAGTACTGGAACAACTGGATGTCCACAGGCATGTGCACACACACACACACACACACACACACACACAGCCAATGACAGACGTTACATTCTTCACAAAAATTAACTCAAGATGGATCATAGACCTAAGTGTACAACACAAAACTATAAGAGTCCTAGAACAGAGGAGAAAATCTAGATACTCTGGGGTGATGACTTATTAAATATAACACCAAAAGCACAGTCCATGAGAGAAACAATTGATAAGCTGGACTTAATTAAAATTAAAAATCTGCTCTGTGAATGAAAATGTCAAGAAAATGAGAAGACAAGCCACAGACTGGGATGAAATACTTGCAAGACACATTTGATAAAGGATCCTTAAAGCTCAACAATAAGAAAATAAGCAATGTTATTTAAAAATGGGCAAAAGACCTGAAGGTACCTCACCAAAGAAGATATATAGATGAAAATTAAGCAGATGAAAAGATATTCAACATCATATGTCATCAGGGAAATGCAAAGCAAAGTAATAATGAGAGACTACACATGTATTAGAATGACTAAAATCCAAAACACTGAAAACACCAAATGCTGGAGAGGATATGGAGCAATAGGAACTCTCATTCATGGCTGATGGCAATGCAACATGGTACAGCTACTTTGGAAGACATTTTAATGGTTTCTTACAAAACTACTCTTATCATATGATACAGCAATCATGCTCCTTGGTATTTACCCAAAGGGGCTGAAAACTTACGGCAAAACCTGCACGTGGATGTTTATAGCAGCTTTAGCCATAATTGGCAAAACTTGGAAGCAACCAAAATGTCCTTCTGTAGGTGAGTGGATAAAGTGTGGTGTGTCCAGATAATGGACTATTATACAGCACCAAAAAGAAATGAGCTGCCAAGCCTTGAAAAGACATGAAGGAACCTAAAATATATATTACTAAGTGAAAAAGCCAGTCTGAAAAGGCAACATACTGTATGATTTCAACTATATGATATCCTGGAAAACTACAGAGAGAGTAAAAAGATCAGTTGTTGCTAGTGGTTAGGTGGGAGGGAAGGATGAACAGCCAGAATTCAGAAGATTTTTATTTAGGGCAGTGAAACTATTCTGTATGATACTACAGGGGTGGATGCATGTTATTATACATCTGTCAAAACGGACAGAATGTACAACACATAGAGTGAACCCTACTATAAGCCGTGGACTTTGAGTGATGATGATGTGTTAATGCAGGTTCATCAGTTGTAATAAACCCACCACTCTGGTAAAGGGATATTGATAGGGAAGCTGTGGGTGTGTGGGGACAAGGATCATAAAGGAAATCTTTGTACTTCCTGCTCAATTTTGCTATGAACCTGACACTGCTCTAAAAAAAAATTAATTTAAAAATTTTAATAATAAAATTTTAAAAATCAATTGTATTTCTACATGCTAGAAAAGAACCAGAAATTGAAATTGAAAATATCATTTACATAGCATCAAAAAGTATGGTTCCTTGGACTTCCCTGGTGGCTCAGTGGTTGAGAATCCGCCTGCCAATGCAGGGGACATGGCTTCAAGCCCTGGTCCACAAAGATCCCACATGCCGTGGAGCAACTAAGTCCGTGCACCACATCTACTGAAGCCCACGCGCCTAGAGCCCACGTGCCACAACTACTAAGCCCATGTGCTGCAACTACTGAAGCCAGCGTGCCTAGAGCCCGTGCTCCGCAACAAAAGAAGCCACTGCAATGAGGAGCCCGCGCACCACAAGAGTAGCCCCCGCTTGCCGCAACTAGAGAAAGCCCGTGTGCAGCAAAGAAACACCCAACACAGCCAAAAGTAAATAAAAATTTTTTAAAAAGTATGGTTCCTCCTTCCCCATGATTTTAGGGATAAACTTGAGGCATAAATTTGACAAAAGATCAAACATTTTTGAAATTATATAACACCTAAATAAATGGTGAGGTTTACTTTGTTCAAGGGTCATATGATTCAATATTATTAACACATAAATTCTTCCCACATTGACCTATAGATTCCATGCAACTCCAACAGAAATCCCAGCTTAATAGAAAATGACAAACTGGCTTTAAAACTCATATTGAAAGAGAAGAGCCCAAACAACTTTGAAAGGACAAAATTGGAGGCCAAACACTACCCGCTTTCAAGACTCATTATAGTTAGAGTAATTAAGACAACGTCGTGTTCTTATAGTTAGACAAATAGATTGGGGAACAGAAATATTAAGTGTTAGACCCACATATAAGGACAACTGATTTTTGACACAGGTGCAAAGGCTATTCCGTGGAAAAAACACAGCTCTTTCAACAAATAGTGGTAGATATCCATATGACAAAAAGTTACCTAAGATCCACACTTCAAATCATATCCAAAAATTAGCTCAAAATGAATCATAGACCTAAACATAAAACCTTCATTCTAAAACTTCTAGAAGCAGACAGATAATCGTTGTGGCCTTGGCTTTGGCGGAGTTCTGAGCCGGAAAGCCCGGGCCGTACACTCCCTCACAGTCAAAGCACAGCCCGACACTCCTCCCCACTACCGAGCGGCGGCTCCGCCCAGCCCCGCCCGGGACCCTACCCGCCCCGCCCAGCCAGCCCTGCCCCGCCCCTCTCGTCCCGCAGCGGCTGGCGGGGCGCGCGCCCGGCCGCTTCTCCACCCTCCACCCGGAAGAGCCACCTGAGCCGCCAAGTTGAGGCAGTGCACGTCCCGGCGCCCTTCGGGAGCGCGGGCCCAGCAGAGCCGCCCGCGTGGCGCCTATCTCGTCCGGGCGCAAGGTGGGCGCGCTGGAGCCTGCGCGCCCCCGCGGCCGACGGCTACCCGCGCGGCCCCACGCGCGCGCCCCGCCCCCACCCGGGCCTCCTCCCGCCTCTTTGGACGCAGCCGATCGGCTTGAGCTCTCCGCGCCCCTCGGCCTCGGGAGCAGTGCGTCCTCGGTGACTTCTGACACCGCGTATCCGCCAGTAAGTGACAGCCGCTGCCTTGTTGCACCATTATTTATTATTCCCATAGTGCGTCCCAAGTCTCGCCCACACCCTGGTGAGTTCCAAAACTATTTAACTCTGGGACCAGGCCGGCGATGGAGCTGCCCGCAGCCGAGCCTGGGAAGTGTCAGAGACCTGCCGAGTTCTTGTAGGGTACGGGCTACGTCCAGAGACGGAAGTGTGGAAAGCAGTTCTCCGGGCACAAATCGGCTCCACGTTTGCCGAGCGCCCGCGGCGAGCCAGGCATGGAGGAGGCGCCGACCTGAAGCGGGCGGGCGGGGAAGGGGCGGTGCCAGCGGGGCGGGTCTTGGGACGCGGAGGGGCGGGGCTCCTGGAGGGGCGGCGCGGCGGGGGGCGGGCTGGCACCTGGGAGCCAGCTAGATTGCCGCTGTTGCATTCTCCCGGATTTTTCTTGTTGGCAGTTTACTCAAGAGGATAAGGTAGCACAACTTGTCTTTATTTATTTTGTCTTCAAATGTTCCATAAGAAAAAGGAAACGGAACTTGAAAGTTGTAAAACACTGCCACCGGTCAATCTGGGTGAGCATGTTTCTAGCGTTTGCAAACTGCTAAGAAATATTTGATTAGTCAGTTGTGCCCAGGTATTGAAAGTGAGTACTATTTTTTTTAGTGATGCTATTTCAAAAAGACTAGGCGAAATTTAATCTGATCTTAATCTGAACCATGAATTCTGCGGCTGTCCCCTTCTTGCCCTATGTGGAACTGCCTTTTAAATTGCTAAATTTGTGGCTCCAAATTTAATATGCATTTATAGAATCTTAGAGATTATTTTATAGCCACTCTTGGGATTCCAGATTTTTTTTTTAGCAACGGCCACATCGTGAATATACTGTATGATTAGCTGCTCCTTCCCAAGTGCTTTTTCTGCTTTATGCTTAGGTGAATTTATATTACCTAACCCAAACTAAATACTTACCAATATAGTGGCCTACACATCTCTTAATCTCACATTGGCATCCTCTAGGTGTCAGGATTCTTGACCTAACTGTGGTATACCGTGCCCCCCCACACACCTTCTAGTAGATTCCCAGAGAAGGCAAATATTGCTAATAGCACGTGTAATACATATTTAGGATGCTAAACTGTGAATGTCATAATCTTCTTTAATCTTTCTGTTTCTAAAGCCTAGTACAATAAACGTTGGTTGAACGAAATTAGTCAGAGGACACTTATCCTTTGACTAATAAGAATTTCTTAAATGATCCATTTGGACAGTTTATTTGTAACTGTCCATTGTCACATCTGGGATTGTCACTGCATTTAAATTTAATCCTCTTCTTTGTGCTCCTATTTGTATTGCATTTTTGCCACTGTTAGAGCACTGTTTCATTTGATCTGTACCTTGGTTCTTTGAGGGCATAGAGGACCTTTTATTATGCTTTTTTCATTTCCCAGAATAGTGCCTTGTACATGGTAGATATCTACGTGTGTACATGAAAATAGAATGGGGGTAGGCCCTTTTAATCTGTAGGTACAAATTAAAAAATATATACATATAGCCAGGAATTTAATATACTGTATTTACTTTCAATCGTAGTGATTTATTATTTAGAGACCAATTTCCTTTCCTCATTTTAATGATCTAGTTTTTTTAGACTCTTGACAGCTGTTTTTGCTGAAGCTAATAGTTTTCCTAGGTTAGAAAAAGAAAATAGGAACAAGTTCACCTCCAAATGTAAATTTCTAAAGCCAATTTGTTAACTATTTAAGTCAGAATTGGCGACCAATCTGAATAGTAGTGTGTGTTCTGTTTAAGTAGCAGAATACAAATGAATGTGTGTGTGTGTGTGTGTGTGTGTGTGTGCGTGTATGTAACTAGGTTGCGGGGAGACAGAGAGAAAGATATGTTTTTTATGTGACTAAAATGTAGAACCAGGATGCTTGCAAAGAACTCTACTAGGAGTAACTTAAACCAAAAGACTGGCATTTAAGATTTTATACTTGAGAGCAAACGCATATATGGAATCTGATTAAAGAAAAGGCAAAGGACTTTTACGTGATGTATTATAGGGTTAAGAGGAGGAAGTTTGGGGAAAAGATATGGGAAAAGCATTGGACCATTTTGGATTTCGGTTATCAGTACCAACATAATTCTTTGACTTAAAATTAACTTCACTCACTGAAAAAAATAAATTTGATAAGTGACTGTGACTCTGTCAGATCTAATTAAGATTTGAATTCAGATAGTATTTTGAGATTAGAGTGTGGCCCAAAGTTAGAATGATTTATAACCAATCTTTTTGTAAACTAGTGTATAAGTCTAGAAAATCAAAGGTATAATACAGTCCTTTGTCTTTCGTTACCTAGATCCAAGATGAATAGCGATCAAGTTACACTGGTTGGTCAAGTGTTTGAGTCATATGTTTTGGAATACCATAAGAACGATATTCTTCTCATCTTGAAGGAAAGAGATGAAGATGCTCATTACCCAGTTGTGGTTAATGCCATGACCCTTTTTGAGACCAACATGGAAATCGGGGAATATTTCAACGTGTTCCCTAATGAAGTGCTAACTGTTTTTGATAGTGCACTTCAAAGATCAGCCTTGACAATTCTCCAGTCCCTTTCTCAGCTTGAAGGTGTCTCCATGAAGCAGAATCTTCACGCCAGGATATCAGGTGAATCACTTAAGGATTTTACTGCCATGTTATTGTTTAGAAAGATTTTGAGAAATCCCAACATATACTGAATTTAAGCACTAAGAATTAATTGACATTTATACTTTAAAATATATCCATTATGTAGTTGATGGTCACTTTTGGAAAAGAATCATGATTTTATACTGTTTTCTCTGGACATTTGGGAGGCTGGGGTACTAGCCATGCCAACTGAGAAGAGGGAGAATGTGTGGAGGCAGTATATTTGTGTGCATATATACATATATGTATGTGTGTACAAAACTAGTTCAGCTTTCTGAGCTTTTATGACTCCTGACAATGAAAGAATTGATAATTCAAAGCATTAGCAAAGTGGTAGATGCTACCTAGTGATCTTCAAAACTATTTTAGGAAATTCATTATTTTTATATATCAAGTTTAACATTGTGCTAGCCACCTGTTAGGCACTCAATAACTTTTTTTGAATGAACAACAGATAAAGCCTCTTAACTTTAAAGAAATCGCAGTGGAGCAATCAGCAACTTGCGGTGTCAAAGCTGTGTCTTTGAATTCCTGCACTCTTTGATTAAGTTGGAGAACACATGTACCATTTTGTTTAAAAATAAATATTTACTTTATAGTACATTTCAGAAAGGTGGGGATTTATAATCAACAAAAATGATTACTGTGATTCCAAAAAAGGTTAGGAGTCACTACAGAATTTCTTGGAGATATTAAGATTCAAAAAAATTCCAGACATTTGATTTAAGTGAAAAAATAGTATCTGAGTGAAAAAATAGTATCTGCGATTGCAGTTACTGGAATAAAATTATGAAGATTATTAATCTTCATGCATCAGACACTAGGTAATCTCTTGCTAGGATCAAGAAGAAATGTCCTCTTCTGATAATGTTGCAGAAGGATTATTAAAAGAGGCTTTAGTTAATGTTATTGAAATGGTATTTAGCAAATGGTTTTAGGATGTCCTTACGTTTAGAAACTTTTCCATGCTCAGTTTAAATACTAAAGTTCTGTCTGCCTGAGTGACTCTATTGGTTTCAGGTGAATTTAGCCTAGTTCTTCATTATTCTCTGAGAAAGTGAGTTGCAAATTATGTTACTACCATAGTAACATTCATTCTACACACATATCCCGTGTAGGCATTTGCTAGACACTTGGGAAACCAAAACGAATATGGTATAGTCCCTCATCTAAAGGAGTTCAAGGCTGTAGGGGAGACAGCTATATATTCAAATATTTCCATATCGTGTATGTATGCCCACAGGTACATGCATATGTACATATTAAACATAATTGTAAAGAAGCTTACAGGCAGCTTTTGCTTATGTGATGCATGCATCACTCAAGGTATGTGTGAGATATATTAGCTCACTGGGCAGGGAGTGAATTGTCCTAGGGGTTTCACCCAAAGATTCAAGACTAGATGGTAAGATTAGGGAAGGATGCAGGTGTCCCAGGCAGAATGAACCAGGGATGGGAAAAGTCTGGTTTTAGGTATATTGCGCCTCCATCCTGGACTCCAGACAAGGCACTGAATTAGTAAAACCCAGGATGCCTCTGTGGTTCAGTCTCCTTAGGAACATTGCATTGCTCTTTGTCTTCTGGGATTTTTATTGGTCGAAAGTTTACTTGGTTTTGATGAAAGGTATTCAAATACGCAGTTAGCATCAAAGTATTGAATAAATGAGGAAGAAAAAAATAGCCCTCACGTGTTATTTAAAGTAGTGTTTCTCAAACATTAATGGGCATCAGAATCACCTGTAGGGCTTATTAAAGTGCCGATTGCTGGGCCCCACCCCCAGAGTTTCTCACTGAAGAGGTCTGGCCTGGGGTCCAAGAATTTGCCCTTCTCAAAGCTCTGAGGCTGATGCCGATTTCTAGGGACTGCACGCTGGAAACCATGGACCTGAAGTAATTGATCTGGACATATCTCTAACACAGATGTGGACATGTCTCTGTTTTAAATAAAAATTTATTTACTTATTTTGATCAGTGAATGAGTCAGAGAATGACAAAGGTTTTTGTTGTTTAGCACTAATGGGGGCTTAGTGCCTGATGTACCCTGCTTCACCGGGATAGTTGAAGAACACACTTAGTAGCATATAGTAAGACAGAAAGATTAAAATGAATTGACATTTCTATCAAAACACTGTCCCTTACCCTTTTTTAGTTCTAAGGTTTTGATTTTTGTGGTCAGTTTTGCTTAACATTATGTTACTTTTATCTCTGTCTTTATATTATAAATTTACTTTAAAACTTGTGATATGAAAGTAAAGAATCTGAAGATCCAAAAATGTACTCCCCTCTACTACCCTTTTCTTAAAATAATATAGTTACTTTACTGTACAAAATAAACCACTTAATGGTAATGATATCATGTTTTAGACTAATTTGCTTGATTCTAAAAAAAAAAATGTTTATCCTAACAGGTACCATATACATGATTCCATTCAGTAAGATAAGAACATTAAGGATGGCATATTGCCCCATATTATAAAAGTATAGAAGATAATGAAAAGCTAATCTTAGAAAAATTGGTTGTAAATGTTTACATAGTTTTTTCTTTAGAGGTGCTGTAATTGGGTTTAGACACAGGCCCCTTGTTGGAGGTGGGTGGCAGGGAATTCACTCTTGCTGGCCACACTTCAGGAGGGACACAGAGAAGGTTGGTGAGCATATGAGGGACCCTTGTGGCTGAGCCTGACGCCCTCCACCTCTCACCTGCCTTCTTCCTGAGTGTGTAATATCTCCCCAGCACATCTCCTTATGCTGATTGAAATAAAATCAGTATTGCATAGACTTGTCATGACCCAGCATGCACAGGCCTGAGATATCATGTGCAAGGAAAGGAAGGTGTCTCTGGACCTAAGGAGTATCTTCTTTTTCACTCTTCCTGGCAGAAGTTTCCTCCAGATACAAGAAGCATCTTTTATGCAATGATGCATTCATTTGACCATTTTGCTTAGCTGTTCCATTTGTGTCTGTGTGAGGGTGCTAGCCTGGACTTAGGGAAGTTTTCTTGCAAAAGGGTAAACTTGAGTGTACTCTTCCTGGCTGAGTGAACTGGGGAGAGTTCTCCAGACAAAGTAGCATGCCTAAGGAAAGCTACAGAGGTACCACGAAATGCACAGAAAAATTCATGCACTTTGTCTGGACTAGGAGATTGGAGGCCAGATGTGATAAAGGGAAGGCTAGATAGAGAGGGAAAGCCCATTTCCCCTTCTCTTATTCACTAATTTTCTCCTTATCTAAAAGTGCTTAATAAAGCACTGGGCTGGGCACAGAGGAGCATGAAAAGGATCTCAAGAAGTGACGCTACCCTCCAGATACAAAACGGTTAAGGAGCAGTGCAAAGCAATACGTGACTAAGGTCCTAAATGACTGGTCCAGGCAGTAAGTGATTATGAATGTCCCTGTCATGTTGTCATAGCATTTGGGGCAGGTCATGTACGATGTGATCTAAACAGGAGCTGAGTAGGCAATAAGAGACATTAGGGCATTACTATTAAATGAAAGGAGGGGAGGGAGGTTTAGCAACTGTTCCCACAATGTAAGCCCCTTTTTCTATTCTTAGAGGTAATGATATGCAAGTCAATAGAACTATGGGACTGAGGATTTAAGTAAGAGGTTCTTCAGGGTTATATGTTGAGAAAGTTACAGATCCTCTTCAGAAGATGCAGGTGTATATATATTTAAATGTCTGCCTGAATTTCAAGAGGTTCAGGGCTTTCCTAAAGCCCAACCATGGCCTCTACTCAAGAATCTGGATTTAGATAAGACATGCATCCTATGGGGGTGTGGTGGGCAGTGGCCAGAATGACCAGGAATCCTTTCTGTCTCCCTTTCAGGAGAGAGGCCCCTCTTTCAACTCTGTGTCCCCTCTACCCTCCATCTACTCTCCTTTCATAACAATGTTTTGACAGAGTTCATGCCTTCTTTAGCATAACCTTCCCCCATTCACCCTTTCACCTCCACCACACTGAACGCACCCTCCCCCACCTTCCCAGTGGCTGCCTCATGGCCAGACTGAGGGACGAGTGTCGGGATTTCTCTTCCTTTATTTCCCTGCTGGATTTGATACTGTTGCCTCCCCCCCGCCTTTATGAAACTCCACTGACAGCACTGTCTTGCCCTTTCCTCCGTCTCTAGCTGTGGCTTTTCTCCCTGCTCTGGGAGCCTCTTCCTTTACTGGTCCTGTAGGTGTGAGGTCCTCAGGGTGCAGATGTGGCCATCTGCTCCTGAATCCTGCGTTCTCTTCCTGATGGGATGGCCTCCTTTCTGAACCAAGGCTTCAGCTGCCACTTATAGAGCAACAAGTGCCAACTTGATTGATTGATTGCTTGATTGCCAGAATCTGTCTCTTAAGCTCTGTATTCAGATATCCTCTTGTCCGTCAGATGTTTCAAACTAGAGATATCTTCTTGCAAACTCAGTGTATCAAAAAGGGTAGTCATGATTTCCCTCCCCTCTCTGTGCCCCCCTCCATCTGAAAATCGTATTTCCATATTTATTCTTTCAATAGATATTTACTGATTGACTACCATGTGCCTTCCAGAATTCCCTGACTTGGTTAATGGGACCAGAGAACTAGGAGTCGCTCTAAATTTCACCCTCTTCCTTATACCTTATCTCTAATTGGTTTCAAAACTCATGTAATATCTTTAATATCTATTCCTCCCCTCTTCCTTGCCTTCCTTTCATCTATCTTTCAAGTTTTTTTTAATGCTTATTATTTATAAAGCGATGATAATATAATAGTGAATAAAATTTACCTCTGCCCTGCCCCCATGGAGTGGAAGCATAATAATTATGTATTCTTTTTATTTAAATTGTGGTAAGTGGTATGAAGAACAGTGTGTTAAGGCACATAAAAGAGGGAGTTTAACCTGAAATGGGTTAAAGAAAGATTTCATTAAGAAAATTATGTTTAAGCCAACCTTTTAAGGGGGAAAACGATAAGATTACATATAAGAACTGTTTAAATGGTGCTTGCTATGTGCAAGTTACTTTTCCAAGAAACTTTATATGAATTCTTTTAATCTTCTTGTGATCCTATGAGGTAGGTTTTGTTGTTATTGCCGTATTACAGGAGGGAAATCTGAGAGGTTATCATTTGGCCAAGGTCACACAGCTAGTGCGTGATAGAGCTGTGACTCAACTCACTCATTCGGGCTCCACAGTATGTATTCTGAACCCTTATGTTGCTTCTTAGTGTGGGCATTTTTGAGGGACAGAGTAGGGAGGAGAGTGGGCAAAGGGGACACTGTATGAGAGCATTTGAATGCCCAGAGGGTTTGGTGTTTGAGGAAGCCCGTCACAAAACGTCCTGTGGTCCAATCCCACATTTGGTTCCTTATTCTTAGATCTGGGAGCAGCATGGAAGGGTTTAAGTGGAGGAGATTAAAAGTTAGGCCTTTGTTATTTCTTGCCTGGATTACTATAGAAGCACCAGGGAATATGATGTTTCACTCTTCCACTTGAAGATGCTCTTCAGAGTAAGACACAGAATCAATTTAAAAGTAGCTTTTTAGGAAAAAACTACAATAAAATTATACATAGCTTCATTTTTAAACTGAAGTTTGTTTTTAGGACAAAAATAGCAAGCATCTAACTAAATGATTATGTTAAGACCTCATTCGTTATATGTATGACTTCATCATATTGAACATCCAGAGTCTGCTGAATTACACTGGGCAGTCTGTGGTTTCACTGGGCATTCTGCTCTGTGCATGGCATCGGAGTAACATAGCACTCTCCGTAACCCACTTCTTGTGATCTTAGTTTTTCTTAAGTTTTAATATATTGACAGTAGAATTTAAACTGAACAATCAATTTGCATCTGAAGCAGAGCTAGGAATGAGAGGAGTAGAAATGGGATTAAAAGTGTTATTTCTTTAGGAGCCAAGAAAGAGAATGGATGTTTCAAACATCTAAGTGTTTTCAAAAATATAATTGTTGTTAAGTTCTCTAACCCATCACTTTTTTTTCCTATTCTCCTCCTCACTTTGCTCATCTTTCTCAGAAGTAATTTTGATAGATTTTGTTTGTACTTTAAGAAGCAAATTGGGTTAATAATCCTGTTTCCCACTTGAGTATCCTTTTACATACTTACAATAGAGAACACTTAGTGATTCTTTGAAAACTTAAAAATTAAAATTATTATAAAAAGTATATTCAACCCAGCAGTCCTACTCCTAGGTGTGTGCCCAAGATAATTGAAAACAGGTATTCAGACAAAAACTTGCACATAAATGTTTGTAATAACATTATTCATAATAGGAGAAAAATGTAAACAACCCAAATGTCCATCAGCCGATGAATGTATAAACAAAATGTGGTATATCCATACAGTGGAATATTCAGCCATAAAAAGGAACGAAGAACTGATACATGTTACAACATGGGTGAATCTTGAAAATGTATGCTAAGTGAAAGAAGCCAGACACAAAAGGGTGCATATTTTATGATTCCATTTACATGAAATGTCCAGAATAGATAAATCCGTAGAGACATAAAGTAGCTTAGTGGTTGCCAGAGGCGCAGGGGAGGGGGTATAGAGACTGTCTGCTACTGCGAACAGGGTTTCTTTTTTTTTTGCGGTACGTGGGCCTCTCACTGCTGTGGCCTCTCCTGTTGCGGAGCACAGGCTCCGGACGCGCAGGCTCAGCAGCCATGGCTCACGGGCCCAGCCGCTCCGCGGCATGCGGGATCCTCCTGGGCCGGGGCACGAACCTATGTCCCCTGCATCGGCAGGCAGACTCTCAACCACTGCGCCACCAGGGAAGCCCTAGACCTGTTCTTAATGAAAAGCTTTTGGTTGATAGTTTGGCTTTTACTTGGTTATAACTAGAAATATTGGTGTGTTCTCAACATTTAGCTACATGCAGCTGAATTAACAGACGCCTGAGATGAGCACTGAGAAATGAATACAGTGGGTATTTTAATGGCTAAAACCTGCTTTATTCCTGCCCCAACCTCTCTGTCTATTCCTGCATGTATGATGTAGCACTGGTGAGCCCCAGGGTGTTTTAATGAAGCGTTCCCTAGGAATTTGGAAATAGGAAAATAAGTTTGTTTTCTGATAGTTAAACTGTACAGTTGACACAGAACAGAGCAGAGATACACAAAATCATCGTAAGCAAAAGTATGGCTCCCTTACTGGCAAAGTGTGATACAATCCAAGTTAATATAAATAAAGAGTATTTCCATTAGAAAGCAGGCAAGTCAGCCTTGGAAGCATAGATAAAAGAGTCATAGTGGCAAATGTTGCAGTGCCCACCCTGTTTATACAGTATAGGATATATGAAGAGAGAGTCTCATCCAGCAGCAGAGAAAATTCAGGTCTGTCTGTAGACGTCTAAGCTGTATCACCAGATTAATGTAGGCTGGTGCCTTAAGCATTCAGTTCATCTAACCAGTCTGCTGCTTTTATTTTTTTTCCTTAAATTCCTTGCATCCCAAACTGCCTTCTGATGACAGTGATGATGACAGTGATGATAATGATTTGGCTTTCAGAATAGATCTATAAACAGGGAGAAAGTGTTCTGACCATAGAAACTTAAAGTGTAATCATGCCTATTATGGTTATTTCTTATGAGCTTGGCAAATCCAATAGATCTGTCTTCAGTGTTCATACTTATCAGGTTTCAGAGCTAAGTTCAAGGACAAGACCATAAACCACGGGACATGAACCAGTGTAACAAATGCTCCCTTGATAAACCTGTTAGGAGGCAGCCTTTGACCATCACAGACAGCATCTCTCTACTCCAGTGGTGGCTTGTAGCCAAATACGAGAAAGAGGGCATTTCCACATAAGAATTTTCTTTGGCATTTTGCACCTTTTAAGTTGCCCGTTTATTAATGATGAAAAACACAATGTTTTTAAAGGATGAAGTGGTGCTGTAGGTAAACCTCTAGGTAATTCAAGACTTGAAAACACTATCCGATTTATGTATTAATAAATCCTGAACCTAACTAGAAAAAGCACTAGCCTTTGTTCATTCCACTACCATCTCTTTACCACTCAGCTTTGATTTTATGTGTGGCATGTGGCAGTATATTCTTCATTGAGTGAGGTTAAAATTATATACTGCGTTTACATCCTACTGAGATAGCCCTCTTAAGAGAATCAATTCTTGTTTTAATCCAGGTTATTATCAATATATCATCTAGATACATACTTCTAAAGAGAGTCCGTTGATAATTGTTATTTGAAATAGTTCTTTTATATTTTCTTCAGTTGATCTTTTTTCTTAAGTAAAACACAAAGATTTCTTTTTCCTGAAATTATACTTTCTCCCTCAGAAAATATGAGAAAAATGTATTGCATGGAGTCAAATCCCAAGTAGAAGTTGATGTGTTTTTGTTTTGTTTCTCCATCAGGATTGCCTGTTTGTCCTGAGCTGGTGAGGGAGCACATCCCTAGAACCAAGGATGTGGGACACTTTTTATCTGTCACTGGGACAGTGATTCGAACGAGTCTGGTGAAGATCCTGGAGTTTGAGCGGGATTACACGTGCAACAAATGCAAGCATGTATTTGTGGTCAGGGCCGACTTTGAGCAGTATTATACCTTCTGTCGGCCATCCTCATGTCCCAGTTTGGAGAGCTGTGATTCTGCAAAATTCACTTGCCTCTCAGACTTGTCTTCATCTCCAACTAGGTGTAGAGATTATCAGGAAATCAAAATTCAGGAACAGGTAAATGATCTAATAAATGCAAAAAATAACAAATTAGAAGAAGTGTTTTTCAGCTATGGGCAAATTGCCAGGACTAGGGAACACGTTTGTAATCTGTTACTAAGAAATAATCAGAGGAACCGAGTGATTTGTCTTATGACTAGATGCAGGAAAGAACTGCTTCTCTTTTCTAGTTAAGTAAATGTTATTGTGTTTAGTAGTTGGAGCATGTGTTTATTTTGACCATCCACAAGGTAGATTATATTTTGAGATATTTTCCATGTGGATTTTTTATTTTATTGTAGTTTTAGTGAATTCTTAAACTGATAGGCACAAGTTTCAAGAAAATTCCATAAATCCCCATCGTAATTAAATTGTGTGATAATACCAGAGAAATAGAAACAGGAATTGCAAGAACTGCTAGGCTTCTGAATACTTAGTATGTATCTGAGCATACTCAGTGTCTGCTTTCTTTTCCTTGCTAGGTTCAAAGGCTATCTGTTGGAAGTATCCCACGAACAATGAAGGTTATCCTGGAAGATGACTTAGTAGACAGTTGCAAATCTGGTGAGAATGTTTATATAGTATGTCCTAAAGTATTGACTAGGAAAAGCCACTTTTTATTTTCCCAAGATCACTGGCAAGTGAGTGTGGGGAACTTGAGAACAGAGACTGGCATGAGGAGGTAGGTAATAGCAGGAAAGAAGCTGGGCTGGAGTTCAACAATCTAGTCTAGCTGCTTGTTTTACAGATGAAGAACCTGATTTGCCCATGAGAGCTTATCCTTTGTGTTTCCTCCTCTTATTCCAAACAACTTAAAAACTGTTGCTTTTACTGTTTGCCTAGCAGTTTCCACTGGCTGTTTAACATTTAATTTAAATTGAAGGTGGGTCAGAAAATGGAAATGATTGTTGTCAACGATTGCCTTTCAACTAACTTCAACATTTCCTGCTTTAAATATTTCCCACCCTCACTAAGAACCCCTTAATCTCTTAAAAAAAAAAAACAAAAACTAGCACCAATGTGTCCCCTGGGCAGTAACAGGTATGTCTGACCTCTTATTTCATATCCCAGTGCTCCCCTACTGGACAAGTCGAAAATGCTTTATGTCTCTAAATTCCATCATTTCCTTTTCTTAACCCTAAGCTTCTCCAAATGCCTCATTTTTACTGAGCTGCCGTTTCATTAAAATGATGAGGCAAAGGCTCTATGGAAACAGAGTTCAGTATCTAGAGTCAAGAATAATTCCTTGTCAAAAGATTCTCCCCTTCCACCAAGAATCACCAACCCATAGTTTGAAATTTATGTCAAATATATTAACAGTTCATACTTGTCTAAACAGTATTCTAAGTAAATAACAGCTCTGATCATGGTTTGCCTGCTAAATGGACAAGGCTGTGTCAAAGTACCTTGTTCATATAAGACTCTAGATTTTAACCAGAATCTGTAATGTCTGGATCAGCAAAGCAGTGCTTGTATGAGCTTAGCCAGAACATGAAAATGTCCTTTGATAGAGATTAAGATGTTTTCATGCAGTTCATCTAAACTAAATTCTTTCTGCACTTAAAAAAAAAAAAAAATCTGGGCTTCCCTGGTGGCGCAGGGGTTGAGAGTCCACCTGCCGATGCAGGGGACACGGGTTCGTGCCCCGGTCTGGGAAGATCCCACATGCCGTGGAGCGGCTGGGCCCGTGAGCCATGGCTGCTGAGCCTGCGTGTCCGGAGCCTGTGCTCCGCAACGGGAGAGGCCACAACAGTGAGAGGCCCGTGTACCGCAAAAAAGAAAAAAAAAAAAATCTTAAGCTATTTTTCTTTCACATGTCACTAACAATAGAGAATGGATGGAAGCAGTCTGTCATCAGCTGTCTTTCATTTATCCATTGCTACAAACCTCTGTGAGAATCAGAAGACATAAATGGCATAATCCTTGCCCTTCAGGAATTTACAGTCTAGTTAGGAACCCCAGTCTGACGTTGCAGAGTAATAAAGTTGGAGGTTGTGTACTGATAACTGTTAAGTGCTGCAAGAGATCAAAGATGGGTCTGACCAGGGTGGCTGCAGTGGTAAATATGCTGCAGAAGATAGAGGGGACAAAGAGATTGGATTGTAAAAGTAAGAATTTTAGCTTTCTGAAAATCACATTTTTTCCAATAACATTTACTATGGAAAAACATGCAAGTTTCAAATTAGTATCTATTGCCTTGGACTATCGTGTATGCCTCACAATTGTTCTGATGATCATATGAATCTGTCTCTCAAATATCTGAATAAATGAAAACATGTATATATTAAAGGGTGTTTAATGGTATTAGTTGCTTTACAAATGTAAAGTAGGTTTACTATAATAATAGCTAATATTTATTGAGCATGTATTCTAGATATTGCATGAAGTACTTTATATATATTATCTGACCCAATTCTCACTATAGTTCTATGATGTAAGTATAATTATTCCCATTTTGTAGGTCAAGAAATAAGCTCAGTTTATTAGGTAGCTTGCCACACAGCCGGTGAGTGGTGGAGCTGGGATTTGAATCCACATGTGATGAGTCAGTGCTCTTGTCCATTCTTGAGTACTTCACATTTTCCACATTACTGCTGCTTAGTAAAGTCAGGTTATTACTAGTGGGTGCAATACCTGAAAGTTAAATTTCTCATTTGACTTAATGTAGAAACAACCTATATATAACCCATTAAAATGACCGTAGTAGAGAATTCTTTGAAGTGCTCATATAAAGTTGCCCTGGCCATTTTTATCTAAAAAATTGGGGGCAGACAATATAGTAAATGATCACTATTCCTGATTGGATTTGAAAACCATCCAGCAGTGGTTGAGGAAGTATCTTGAAAATGTGTGAAGATTTAATGTGTTCATCACCATTTACTGTGAAGTTGCCTTTGGCTAGAAATATGCCTTCTATTCGGTGAATTGCTATACCACCAGTTCCATGCATTTAGCATTCACAGAACATTTTTCTTCAGGAAATCAAAAGCCCTGCGGATTACACATTATACATTGACATTTAGAGAGTGAAAGGCATTTTGTATCAGCAGATATCATATATTTGACATAGGCTTGGAAATGAAGACTTGCCTGTTAGTTCAGAGTGTAAGTACTAGGATTGGATTTAAGGTATGTCCAACATCCTATGTTCAACAAGATTGAAATCTGGGGGACTAGGATTATCTTTCCTTTTTTGCCCCCTTTTCTCCAGTACCAAAATATCGAATGCCAAGCACTCACCTATACTCGTTAATCGAATTGTATGTAATAATAAAAACAGTTGTCATTGTGCCTATAAGTTGTCATTGTGCCTATAAGTTACCCAAGGCCTCTTAGGAAAATCTGTAAAAGTTTAATATTCTACCCATCAATTAGGAATGGGAGAGTTTCCTTAGATGGGAAGGAACCAACCAAGAAAGAACAAGCAGGGTTGTATCTTCTGCTTTCATAGCTTACGGAAAGGAGCTTTGAAGTAGGACAAGTATTCATTCATTTCTTAGTGCACTCATTCTTTTGTTCATTAAAAAAAAAAAGGCAGCGAGTGAATGTTAACAAATGCAGTTAAGTAAAAATGAAATATACAAGAAACTAAAACTAGTATAGTATCCATTATCACGAGATTGTCTCCTTTCCTGACACCAAATTGATTATGCAGTTGACCCTTGAACAACATGGGTTTGAACTTTGTGGGTCCGCTTATACACGGATTTTTTTCAATAGTAAATACTACAGTACTACACGATCCATGGTTGCTTGAATCTGTGGATGCGGAACCTCAGATTCAGAGGGCTGACTGTGGACTTGAGCATCCGTGGATTTTGGCATCTGAGGGGGGTTCTGGAACCAATCCCCTGCAGATACTGAGGGCAGACTGCACTTTAACCTTTTGGCTGCAATTCCCACTTCTTCTTTAAGTGAGAACTATATGGTTAGAGATTCTGAGAGGATGAACATTTCACCCAATATAATCATGATGAATAAATCATCCAGTAAACTGTTTTCCCAGGGAAAGTTTAGAATTTGGTGTGATTATCATGTGGCAGATTAAGAAAAATTAAAATGCTGGCTTTAGCTTCTAGCCGTGCAAATACAAGTGCCTGTTTAAAAAAAAAAATCGGGACTCTGTGGTGGTCTTTTGCCCCAAATGGTTTCTGGAAGAATGTGTACTACTCTAAACCATGGTGGGGTAGTGGTTTATTTCTTGGTTCTGGTCCTTTGTCGAGTTTGTGCCCAAGCAGGCAGGATGCTACTGCTGGACTCACTCGGTGCTTTGTCCCAGGTGATGACCTCACTATTTATGGGGTTGTAATGCAACGGTGGAAGCCCTTTCAGCAAGATGTGCGCTGTGAAGTGGAGATAGTCCTGAAAGCCAATTACGTCCAAGTAAATAATGAGCAGTCTGCAGGGATCAACATGGATGAGGAGGTCCGAAAAGAATTTGAAGATTTTTGGGAATACTATAAGAGCGATCCTTTTGCAGGTTTGTGTTAAGGGTATAGAGCTGATAATTATTAACGGCATTTTATTCATTAGTTAAATATAATGTTTGTGATTTACATGCTATGTATCAGTGACTGTGTTCAAAGGGAGTAGCATTAGTCAGTACCTCTAGCTGTAGTCTCCCTTTGCAGCCCTTTTCTGGTATAATCTTTTCTATTTAGAGATCTTACTGGAAATTCCAAGAGATTTTCCATTTCAACTATTATTTTAACATCTCTTATATTGCCAAAATAGTTTCAGAGCTTTCTACCTTCTTTACCAATTAAATACATAGTTCTGCCTTAAATAGGCAAAACTCATCCTATTATGAAACTTCATCCTATTAAAACCATTTCTTTTCTGATGTATCTGATACAGTTAAGACAGCTTCACACGGTTTTAGCTGAAGATTTAAAAATATGAAGTAGGAAAGAGATGCAAAAAATAAGCTTTGTCATCACAGCAAAAAATTTTGACTGACACTAAGATGTCATTACACAGATTAAAACATAGCCATTGGGTTTGTAGAGTATTTTTTATTTAAAAATCCCAAATGTATAAAACACCAATTAAATCTTCAAATGTCTATTTTCATTCTTCCTTGGAGGCATCTTCTGAGAAAAATAAACGGAAGCCAGTAAAAGACTATTTCTGATAAACCTCACCTCAAATCTAATACACAGTGATTACTTTATTCTTAAATCACATGCTGAACTGGACAGATATTATTTCACAAAAAAAGACTTTCAGGGACTTTCCTGGTGGTCCAGCGGTTAAGACTCCATGCTTCCAACGCAGGGGACGTGGGTTCGACCCCTGGTCGGGGAACTAAGATCCCACATGCTGTGTGGCTCAATGAAATAAAAATTAATTAATTAATTAATTAATTAATTTAAGAAAAGGCTTTCACTTGCCTAAATATAGGCAGTTTGCTTTTATTTTGTGGGATGATTTTTTTTTTTTTTTGCTTATGTGTGTAACACGAGTATGGTAGTTACGGATCATTCTTTTATTTGATCCACACAGAAAGAAGCAAAGGTCTCTATGTTGTGGTTTTATTAAGCAAACCTTTTAAGAATCATATGTATTTTTAAATAAGCTTTTTTACTTAAAATTGTTTCTTAGGCTCAAATCCTCACAAAAAACCTGTAACTCTTCCTTGGATCATAATCATTCCTTATTAATTCCAGTGCCACAGCTACACTCCACCTAGTAACAGTGAAGGAAGGGCATCATACAGTGTTCCAGCTAGGCCGTCAGAAGTTCTCTGTGCTGGTGATTAGTCTGTTTTGTTTTAATTAGAAGGCTATAGCTATACATCTCATTTACTGGATGAAAAGAAGAAATAAATATAATATTCTGTGAGAAGACAGGGAGAAAACGAGGCAACTATTTTCTTTTTAGTATGAACAGATTCTGCTTTCTTCATTTCCTAAGTACCAATTATCAGCCCACTATATTTTACCATTTCAAAGTGTATGTGTGTGTGTTGGGGGGTGTGGGGAGGAGGGTGGAGGTGGGGAGCTGCATCCAAAAGCGTGTCTTCATTTTGCTGGTCTAAAGCCAGAGATGACTTCACTGCTCAGCTCTGGGAGGTTGGCCTGCTTCATTAAGCTCTGGTGCTGTGAGTATTGACGAGGAGCTAAAGATTTTCTTCTGATCTACACTGATCTCAGGGATCCCCTGGCCCTGATGCATAGAGGCTGGATAGAAACCCAAATATAGGGGTTGGGGTCTTCTGGGCCATCTCAACCCACTCCAGGGTGACTCATTTATCTTAAATCCCAGAAGTTCTCTTCCTTGGGGTAACTGAAGGCCGTGACACAAGAGTGGATTACATGGGCACACTATTAACATGGTCTAGAACCAGAAATTTGAGAGGGAGGGAGGGAAGGAATGGGGTAGTATTCACCCTAATGCGTTCTCTTCCATGATATAGTCATGGGAGCTTCTATTGCCATGACCCAAGGAATCAAGTTTTTCAACTTTAGATAACAAATTTAGGGAATGGACCTTCCCCTTTGCTTTTCTCTGATACCTCAGACCTGACTTCAGAGTGTATCTTTTGTGTTGACCACAGTGTGAGGAAACCTTGAGATGAGAAATAAGCACAAGTAGTACAGGTAATATAATAGTTAACAAGTAAGTAGCTCCTACTATGTGCCAGATACTATTCTGTGTGCTGTGCACCTATTAGCTCCTTAACAACCCTATGAGATACCATCATTATCTCCATTTCACAGATAAGGAAATGCAGGTGGAGAGAGTAAGAAACCTGCCCAAGGTCAGACAGCTAGTGAACAGTAGCACTGGGCTCTGCCACCAGAGCCTGTGGGATGTGCTTCCTGTCAGCACATTAGTCACTGAATCCACCTTTACTGAAAAAGCTGGCTCTAACAGCTCTGGCTTGAGTGTCTTCCAGGCCAGTTTGCCTACTTGTTCCCTGCTTGTTGAGGCTATTCTTTCTTTCTTTGTATGTGTAATCTCCAGATTCTGGTCAGAATTTACATACCTGCTGTCGGGTCTTAACTATGTAGATCTCAGACCTTTCATCTTTTTTTCTCTAGACTTTCTACCTCCAGAAAGGAGGGATTCCCTCCAGCAGTTAATGAACTTCCTTCCAGGATTTACTAATTCTTCTTTTCGGTTCCCTTTTTACTAAAATGTTTTCTTTCTTAACCATCCCAGGTCACATCACCATAGCTTAATTGCCGCTGAGTCAATTTTGATTCGTTAGGAAAAGTAGCCTTTGTGCATAGGGACACAAATTATGGAGGAAGGCCCTTTCCTTTATCTTGACAGAAAAGCTTCTGGAACTGGAATCATCAGCTAAAGTAGTACTTCTATGATTATTTTCCTCCTCAAAAGAGCTATCATTGAAACATGAGTACAGGCTCAGAGTTAAATATAAAAGCCCTCAAACGTGCAGATTAGTTACCAGCACGTGGACATTAATTTCTGGTAACTTGAATGCAGACATACAGAGTGCCATCACAGTAGTGAATGCTGTATAAGACAGACTTCGTAGGGGCTTGTTAGAGTCTCGTAAATTCTATGGGCCTCATTGGTTGATTGGCCAATGACAGAATGAAATACCTACTTTATTCATTGATGGCATAGGCAGACCTCAGATTTGGTATTTGATATTTCTGAAAACAGAACCTAAAACCGTGGTAATCGCTTATTTAAAGCATGTTATCAGAAGAATCCTGAGACCTCCAGCTTGGATTGCTAGAGTTGTTGTTTATAATGATCTTCTAAATATCCTGATACATTGATGCTTAGTCTAGATAAGACAATTTACCAAACTGCTCAGAGCAAATGCTGAACTGACTTGCAGGATGGGTTGATTTTATCTCTCTTATACCTCTGGAGAAGCTCCATGAGCTCCAGGTACCTTTTGTATTTAAAGATTACAGGCTTCTACAATCTGTCTCATTGTTTCTGAGATGGAACACCTTCCTTTTATTTAGGCAGTGGAGTAATTTTACTGAAATTATTGCACAAGAAGTGCAGCTGGTATTATTTTTAAGGGATAATGTTGGTCCAATGAGGGAGAAAAGAGATTTCTTTCTGTCCCTTGTAAAGTACGCTAAATTTATGGAAACAAACAGGTAGCACCCAGGAATAAAAAGAATTTTCATCTCATGGCATTATAAGAAGAAGACTTTTAGGACCAAAACAAAGTTATTCACTCCTTTTAGTCATTTGGAAATGGTACCCTTGATCATTTTAGAGCATAGAGTGTTTCTAAGAAGATAGAATAGAAAGGGAAATTTCAACTAGGATTTCTTGAAAATTATTAGTAACTCATCTTTCTGCCTTTCCCAGGAAGGAATGAAATATTGGCTAGCTTGTGCCCTCAAGTTTTTGGAATGTACCTAGTAAAGCTTGCTGTGGCCCTGGTGCTGGCTGGTGGTATTCAAAGGACCGATGCTACAGGAACACGGGTCAGAGGTTAGTACCCATTTAAAATTTTTGAGAAATATTAACACAGAGTAAGAAGAGAAGCTAGAATTTTTCTTTCCTGAATAAAAATTGCTTGTTGAGCTTTATTTTCCAAATGTAATCTTTTAAAACTGACAGTTGTTCACTATGTAATACTCAGTCCAGCATCAGGAACTACTGTGTAGAATACCAGTCTTTCCAAAGACTTTCAATGAGTATATATTTTTGTTCTAGCCTATCAGGGTGCCACAAAATAAAATCTTTACATTTCTTTTATTGTCTGTGTTTTTCATTGGATCCCCAGTCTCTCTCCAAGAGGAAAAGAAAGAAATAGTGCTTTTGAATGTCTCCAAGTCAGTGTCTCTCCATCTGTGACTGTCAGTGTGTTTGTCTCAGACTGCTGCTCTCAGTCATCTTGCCTGCTGGTTCCCCTTCTGCTGGTGGGTTGCAAACGTGCCATCTGCCAAGAGGTGCTGCCATAGGTCATGCATTCCAGCAAAAATTACTCGCTAAGTGTGTAATTACATCCAAATGGCAGAAAGCTCTTTTGTGGTTAACACACTTAACTGACCTGAATCTGGCATAAACTAGGTTTATTATGGCCCTCATATAGGCAATATGAGGGTCATAACCAAAGGCTTAACCGAAAGACTAAAAGGACATTATTGTAAATCAGACTGTTAGTAGGGACTCAAAAACCATACTGTACAGTATAGAATAGTAAGTATAATAAGGTTTATGTGTATTGTATGTTTTGATTACCTACTGTTTGCAAGGCCTTCTGCTCAATGTTGAGCTTATATAGTATTTCCCTATTAATGTATTCAGAAAATACTTGAATATTACTGAATAAATTTGCTTGATCAGTGAGATAACATGCTGCAGGATGCTCATATGTTCATCTATGTTATGTTTGAAAAATAAGAGTACTTTAAGATAGATATTTCATTAAACTACTAAAATTTTCATAGAATGAAAAGGTTTTCACTTAACTGTTAGAATCATAAGTGATTTGGTATTTATAAAGCACTTATGAAGTCCCAGACACTTAAAAATACTTAAATAAAAATAGAATAAAATACTTATATGGTGGGATGGAAAGATTTAATCACAGTATTTTGATACTTAAAATAGATTAAATAAAATCAGAAACTTTATAAGCCAAAAATTTTTTAAATGTTAAAGTCTTAAACATCTGGAAATAGCACAAAAATCTGTTAAAAAATTTAGATTTTAAATGGTATTCAGAAATCAATTAAAAGATTGTTATTTATCTCTCTTATACCTCTGGAGAAGCTCCATGAGCTCTCCACAAGCTCTTAGCTTGTGCTTGAAAGTCAACTTTTCTAAGATATTCTGGTTAAATCCCTCCTTGAATGACCTTAAGCAAAGCACCATATAAAATATAAATTGTGTGGGCATCCCAAGTGGACCATTTTCTTTTTGATTAATTACACTTACAAGTCTTTTCATAGAAATTTAAAACTACATTATTTACGTTTTTCTAGGTGAATCTCATCTTTTATTGGTTGGGGATCCTGGCACAGGGAAATCTCAATTCCTCAAATATGCAGCAAAAATTACACCAAGGTCTGTGCTCACCACAGGAATTGGATCTACTAGTGCAGGTATTTTATGTGACAATTTCAATTAATTTAATGTTACTGCAGAAGCTAACACAATGGTTGCTTTCTTGTGAAAAAGTACCTATAACAGGATACATTTCAAGATTTTTGAGTTACTGCCAAAAACCAAAGTAAATATGTAGCATTACTTTTGTAGCTCCAAGAAAATATTCTAAAACCTCCACCTTCACTTAAAGTTATTTTCCAAAAGCTTATTCCATATATCTTTTTGTATCTTAGTTTTGAATGATCCTATTCAATTTTCTCATTCTCTGATTACTTTCAAACATGTTTATGCAGCATCTGTTATTCTGTGAAGACCCAGCGAACAGTGCTGAAATTAATAGGGGGAAAAAAATCTCACTTCATAAAAGTACATAGCTGGCGTAAAGCTTAAGACATTTTCATGCTCATGGATCTCACGGGCAACAGTAATTCCTACTGAAAATTCTTAGGTAGAAAATTTGTCTTAGCATGTGGAAAGCATACTTTCATCATTGCAACGTGTAGCTTCATTCATACATTGTAATGATTCTTCAACAAGTATATTTAAAGCCTTTGCTGATATGTCAAGATTTGATTATAAAGTGACTTCAGGAAAAAATTATTTTAAAAAACATGTTTTGATGCCATTTTGAATTTTTACACTGTTTTGATTGGGGAAATATTTCTCCTATTCCCCTATAATAGGCCTTTGGTTTCACACATTTAAAAAATGTTATTTGTTACTTGTTAGGGATGCCTACTGTCCGTGGCTTGTGCTCAGATTTCCTATGAGAAGCTTATAGTTGAAAACTTATCATAAAACAGCAAATGCTCCATTAAAGAGCTCCTTAAAATGGGGCTCTTAGGTTTTGAAATATAACTAAACAGTACATTAAGCACTGATAAGGGATTTATGGATTGAGAGGCGTAGACAAGCTTTAGGATACTAGAGGCAAGCATATATGAAGAACACTTCATATGCATTTTAAAATTGTTATGACCCAGTGTTCTAGAGTTCTGTATTAAATGATATTAACAACAAACAAATAAAGGTGTTTCCCGAGTAACAATGTGGAATGTTTCCTAAGTTAATTATATGGAGTGTCAAGAAATGAGTCCAATTTGTGGACTATTAGTAACTTCAGAGTATTTGGACAGTTTTAAAGTGAATGGCTGACGAATTCACTGTATTAGCCCTTTTCCTTCTTTTTCTTATTGCCGAATTCATAATCCGAATATGAAAGAAATGACAGGTAGAGGGAATATAAATTTTAGAACTGTAGAAAAGTTATTGCTACTTCTCGTCTACCCAAAGGGCCAGACTAGCCTTTCTTTAAACTGTATCACAACCCATTAGAGGGTCATAAAGTTATTTCAGTGGGTCAAAACCAGCACTTTCAAAATAAAAGATACTAGAATATACTAGTGCAGACAGTAAAGGTGCACTATTAAGGGCACGTTTTCATGAAAATTGTTAATATAAATACATATTTGTGTTATCAGGTCATACTTAAATTTTTTTTTTTTACCATGGATTACATAAAAAGTTTTGAAAACTGCTGCCACGGGCTTTCTTGGTAAAACTAGAAACCCCAAACCTGAGGGTAAGACCACATGGAAGCCTACGGTTGTATAAGGTTATAAATGAACGAATGCATGCACGTTTCTCAGACTTCTGCTTGTTTTCTCAGCTCAAATGATATCCTCATTCCCTCCAGCCTACGCGCCTATCTCTTTTGTGGCAATAACTAATTTGTTCATGTTTATCTTCTCAGGACACAGCTATTTACTGTGATCAGAAAGGGAAAAAACAGTTCTAAACTTTCTAGCTATAATTCAGGCAGTATCTAGCTAAACAGGAAAAATAAAAAACAACCTGTGCATTACAGTTTCTTAGTTCCTAATGTCTGAATACTAAATATTTTAATTTTTAAAATTATCTTATAGAACCATAAAAATTTTAAATAAGAGATAATAGTTTTTAAGTCTCAAACTTTTGTGAAAATTGGCTGTTGGTTTACAAATTGATATAAAAACCTAACCCTTTGATGTCAGTACAAACCAATCATAATTAATCAGAATAAAAACTCAGCAGTGAATTGATTTGGAAATTTGGCTTATATATGCTTTATTCCTAACAAGCACATATTGTGTTGTTATATTAATCACTGAGCTCTTGGTTGGAAAGTATTACTTTTATTTTCATTTTAATATTTTAACATTTTCTTTTAATTGCAATTAGACAAAAATGAAATTTTCTTCATATTGTTTTAACAGCCGGATGTATTTTACTTTTAAAGTCTATGAACTAGTTAGTGGACAGTATTTTAATTATCTGGTATATTAAATTTCAAAGTTTAACATTTAGCAAAATTTTGCTTCACAAAGTCACTTTTTAGAATGACAGGAAATATATACAACTGAGAATCCATATGCAGACAAATGCCCCTTTCCCTTCCTCAAAATAAGCTTTAAAAAGTGCAGTATAAAAGTTTGAGATATGAAGGCACTGCATAACTCTGCATTATATGGCTAATGCCTTGCTTAGCAGCAAGAGTAATGAGAATATTCTACATTTAATTTACTGGAGCATAAGAAACTTTTTGAGGAAGGACCTAGCTCTCGTCAATGAAAAAGAACCTTTTGGCCCATTTAGTTAATGCATTCCTTTCCAAGACTGCTTTTAAAAAACTTACCTGGAAAAGCTATCTAAAATATGTCCACCACAAATATGCCTAATCTTATTGTGCATGAGTGTCAGGGGATATGGAGAAGAGTACTGCATGTGAAAATATATATAGTTCCAAAATAGTAACTTATCTAATTTGATAAAGCTAAATATATCTTTCCAAATCCACTGCTTTTATATAAATGCTGCCAACAACAGATGACCTAGCAAAACAGTTTTAAAGAGTTAAGTTCATAGTATTATAAATCTAACGAACGGAACGAAGTCATTATACTCTCCTGCTCTTAAACTTAGGGAGTTTGTATCTGCTCTTGACCTGCTGAATTCACTGGGTAATAATGATGTATGATTCGAGGAGTGTTCTGATGTCCTGAACTGTTACAAAAACAAAAATCATAGCCAGAGGACCTTATAAACAATTAACCTCATTTGTTGTCTTAGAAACCAAACTGAATGCTGGCTAACATTATATGAACTGAACAGTAGCCATAAGAGGCTTCAAGGTGGCCTGGAAAATCAGATCCTAGAGTTCTTGGTAGCATACAGTTGACTTCAAATCCCTTCTTTAAGGGCATGCTGTAAAAAGAATGAAAACTTGCCCCTTAAATCAAACCAAATTATGTGTTATCACAGGAAGACACATTTTAGTTGAAGTTAACTTTGTTCTTTCAAAGATTAGTAAAATAGTGGTCCAAAGATTACTGTCCAAGAGGCTAAGACATCTTTACAACCTGGTCTAATGATTCACTTTTCTTTATAAGTGCTTTAATTACATATAGAGGAAAAGAAAATAATATATATGTTTTAATCAGATTAGTTTCAGAACAAATAAAATAACACATTAGAGAAAAAATTACTTAAAAATAGTTGTATTTATATTCCACAATTTGCTCAAATACTGGTTTCTTATAAACTTTCTACAGGATGTTTTTCAAACAAATTCTTCACATTGTATCTTGACTATGGACTTACGGAATTTCAGGGAAATAGTTCTGTGTGTTTTTATAGCTTAATTTGTACTATAGGGATGGCAGGTGGTCACATGCAGTCCATGTGGGATTCTAACATGACATTTAGTGAGTTTTCTGATGTGGACCATCCCTTTGATGCTGAAGGTAATGCATCTGTTGAAAGAAGTGATTGTAGATTTGGATTACTGCTCTCTGCATCTTCCAGTTTTTCTGTGTTATCTTCCCAATTAATGTGGAATCTTGTGACTCTGGGATTGGATGCCAAAATGTTCCTTTGAAGCTAGAGGAAGAAGGAAATATATAAATGGTAAACACTAAGAAAGTTAGATTACCATACACAAATAGACCTTAATAGAATGGTTCTTTATATTAGTACTCCTTAAGGGCTAATTCATATACAAAAGTGTAAGTCAAGTAAAGCACATTAAACATAACATAAGCAAGAAATAGGGCCGAAGCAAAGAAATTATTTTAGTCTAATGGAAGCAAGATGTGGAGAACCTGAGGGAATTATCCAGCTCTTTTACTATCCAACAAAATATTCTAACTCTGTACTTGTTTCCTAAAGGGGAGAGAATCTCTTGAGTGCTTCAGAGGATGCTTTATTTAACAAATTAACATGCTTTCTAGATTAATGTGGTGTTTCTTCACTAATATTTTCAAGGAAAATGAAAAATATTCCCACATATGACCTCTCATTATTAATAGTTTCCTATCTTTTAATTATTATGGCTCATTCTTAGAAACAATATTCTAGTTTCTTCTCTTTTTGCTATACAAGGAACCATACAGGTAACTAATAAATTAGAAATGGAATGTTCCACATCAGAATAAAAAACCTTCCAGCCTTATTATCAGAAAGGAGAACATTCCATTTTACTCCATGTAATTCTTCTTGCATGGTCTGGCAGATAGAGTGTTATGTTCAATCTCACAAAAATCACCAGTTACTAAACTATTACAGCTCCCAATGGAAAATCATAAAGTACTTAGTATTTTTGAGAATACCGAATCACAGATTTTCAGCTTCTCACTCAGAAGCTAAGCTGTTTTCACCACCAGATAATATTTAAGACCTTTAGTTTAACCTCTGAGAACAGCACATAAAGCAAGGCGTATAGGAGTTTTGAGATAACAACGTTCCTATGAAAAACAAACACAAAACTTCCCCCCACAATTTTGGGAAGAGTTACAGACAAAAATATTATTGAATAATCAGTAAAACAAACATGAATTTGAATGTCTAAAGACTGAAATGGATAGAATCATGACGTATGGGGAATGCCATACAGGGAGCCATTAATAGAGACCTGTTTCTTATAGGAGGCACTTTCAATTTTCTAAATCATCAGAGACTCTCAAGGTGCCGAACCAACAGTAATTACTAATGACTAATCTGGAGGTAGGGTTTGAGGTCATCCATGGTAATGGAACAAAGATTAGTTTGCTCAGTTGGCACAAGGACCTCAAATTTATTTTTTCTCAAAGCCATTTCCATAGTGTACCATGAAATGGCAATTGCTTAAAAAAGTTGTATAGTAAAATTAATGAAAAAGGAATAATCAGAGCATTACCTTAGAAAAGTCTGGTTTTACTGGCGGATTTTCCCTTAATTCTGTCTCAGTATATTCATTATTTACATAATAACCAACTCTAATAAATTCTTGACCTCGATAGGTGCATGTAATTAGCACAACTGTTACACCTACTGCATCTGCATCTGGAATGAGTCCCGGATTAGGTGCATCAGCCTAGAATAATTTAAAAAGAAAAGAAACACACATCACAAAAGGTTGTTAACCATAAGCAAAACTGGAGTTTTGGTTACACTGAGCACCTTTGGTTAAGGGTGCCGCAACCAAAATGTGGAAATCATACTGGGAAGGCAAATGCTCACTTTTTTGAAACTGACTTATAGCTAGAAAATATAATTCACGTGTTTCTCCACAGTATACCTAAGTACCCTGGGCACCTGAAAGCATCACTACGTCTAGAGAAAAATAATTCTGGCTACAGTGGGTGGTTGTTCATGAGGGATTATGCAGTATTCAATAATAGAACCTTTTATAAAATATAGTAAGCAAATCAATAGTCTTATTAATTCCAACCTTTCCCAGTCATAATTTTCAGACCTAAATTAGTAAATATTCAGTTTTCCCAGTCATAATTTTCAGACCTAAATTAGTAAATATTCAGTTTTCCCAGTCATAATTTTCAGACCTAAATTAGTAAATATTCAGTTATCTCCATATAGCCTTTTGGCAGCAAATGTTTGTTATCCAGTTTCCCAGGACACATATTCTCATATCCACTCATCCACCCTTCACAGATATTCTAATAGTAAATTAATGTAAAACTGAAAATGGAATGGAAATAGTTATATAGCAGATTTTCAAAAAATACAAATAGTCCCACATATGGAAATTCAATGAAGGTAAAGATTGTTTGAGGCAGATGTAATCAATGATCTTGTTTTGAATCAAAGTGCTGTAAGCTGAACCTTGAGGAACACAGAAGGTGGGGCAAGTGAGCTAGAGGTGGCTGAGAACATGAGTGAAGGCTAGCGCCCTGTCCACAGCCGTGTGGAAGACAGTAAGGACACTGGTTGGAAGGAATCACAGACTGGGGACAGGCAGTGATGGTGAGGCACTGAGCATGACCTGAAGCAGCTATTCTGAGTGGTAAGTGCATGAAGTTCCAGCAGATTGGCTTACTCTTGCTACGACACTAAGGACCATCCCTGGGCCTTGGTGAACACTTCAGCCAATGTCTTAGCTTGGGAACACTTCTGACTAGTGTTCTCAATCAGGCCATTATCATAGAAGACTCATGATTACAGTATACCTACCACATGTAGGTGACACAAAAAGGCATAAAACGCTCACCTAGTTACCCATACTAAAAATCTGTCACCCTCAGCTTCCCTACCTCCTCCATCTAGGCAGTTTCAATGTTTCCCATCTCTGACAGTAGAATTCAAGTCTTTATCTCTTATCTGGAATATTGCTAAAACTTCCCTACTGGTCTGCCCCAGCAGTAGCCTATTTGCACTGAGGCCAGCATTCGCTATCTAAGCACAGATCCATTCCCATCCCTTTACCAGGTTTTAAAACCTCAGATGATTACCCTCATTTCTGAGATAAAGATCTCAGTTTTTAACTTCATTTATAAGGCCCTTCATAACTGGTCTCCAACCAACATCACAACCCCTTTAACTCCACATCTCTTGGTCTAGAAATGTAGGTTCTTTAAAATGTAATAATAAGCTTTCATGCCTCTGTGCCTTGCATATACTCCTTCCCTAACATTCTGAAAAATTCATCTTTGAAGCTTGCATCAAATGTATCCTTTTTAGTGAAACCCTTTCTAACTCAAAGGTGTAATTAATAGCACTCTTTATGCACTCATATTATTCAACACAAATTCTCTCTCTCTGTCTTTTTTTTTTTTTTGCGGTACGCGGGCCTCTCACTGTTGTAGCCTCTCCCGTTGCGGAGCACAGGCTCCGGAAGCGCAGGCTCAGCAGCCATGGCTCACAGGCCCAGCCGCTCCGCGGCATGTGGGATCTTCCCGGACCGGGGCACGAACCCGTGTCCCCTGCATCGGCAGGCAGACTCAACCACTGCGCCACCAGGGAAGCCCACAAATTCTCTATTAATGTATGTCCAATGATCTAAATATGTTTCCCCTTCAGACTTCTCTGCGATTCTAAGCTTTATCTCGGGCAGGCATCCCATCCAGCTCATCTTTGTGATCTCGAGTCCAGCATAGCTCTAGGCACACAGTATATACTTAGTATTTTGAAATTCATTCGTAACTCAGTTCCTGCCCTGATGTGGTTTATGATCTCTCTTGGAGAGATACCAGAATGGGGACAGAGGGCCTGTACTCAGAATATGCCGTTTGCCTTTGGGTGGAGATGGGAAATAGAGGTAGTTCAGTAATATGGGAACTTTCCCCTCTATTGCTTCCCATCCCCTCAGCAAATTGGTTCTAGGCATGTTTGTGTTTTAAAAGTTGTTTGCTAAAGGATTCAGCTTGAGCAAATTCAAGGAGAGAAGCCTGCAGGCCTCTCAGATCATTTAGGATGGAGAAGTGATCAGCAGAGATCTTTGACTCCAACAGGCAATACTAGGCAGACGTCTGGGCACCTTCCTGCTAGCTTTATTCTGAGGCAAAATCCTGGCAGACCAGGAGAATGCTATGGTAGTTTGTTTAAAACATAAAATAAAAACTGTTTTAGTTCCTTTCTGCTGATAATGGTGAATTCTGAAAAATGCATAGGCTGAACATATGATCTAAATCACACTGTACTTGCTTTGTACTTTTGGCAACATGTGCACAGAATACCAAGGTAAAAATCACTAGAGGGAAATAGTTTTGAGTAATTTTTTTCCTATGATACTTCAAGCCAAAAGCTAAGGAGTATTCTTAACCAACATAAACACATAGAGAAGATTTTTTAAAGTTTGTTTCAAAAACATGGCATTTATTTGCAAGTTCTGTTTTTTGTTTTGTTTTAGCAGCATAGAAAGGTATATATTACTGCCTCTCAAATCAAGTTTCTTGCATCATAAATTATCATCTGTGAAGTAGAGGTTCTCCAGGCTTGTGGGTCAGAGCAAATACTGCTTCTTTGTATAACAATTTCAAGAAGCTAAGAGAATAAAAGCTTAGTTCCAATTATAGAAGAAATAGGCACTGCCTGTCAGTGATTATACTAAACTGCTTTATTCCTCATTTAATCCTCATAACGTTCTTATGAGGTAGGCTAGTATCCACGTTTTAGGGATGACTGGAGTGACTAGGGGAGGCTGGGAGCCTGTCTGAAGTCACACGTGGCTAATAAGCAGCAGAGTGGGATCTGAACCAGGTCTACAACTGCAGTGCATCCCCAGTCACACAACTCAGCTTCACAGCACTTTTAATATATTTGAGCCTTTAGTCAATATATTTAAGCTTTTCTTAACTGTTTATTTAAAATACAGTATTTGTTGCTTTTTATTTAATAAAAAGCACTACGGCTAGGAGAACAAAATTCTGAATTCTATGTTTAGGAGAGGGGAGGGAGCAGTAGCAGCTCTAGACATACCATATGTTTGAGAGATTCTTAGCTCATATCTGGTGGGATTATTTGACCAACAGTATTTATTTAAATTGGTCCCATCTGTGCAATGAGCGAAGTGAGAGGTCAGGGAGAGAAAAGTTAGATTTTCAGTGGGTTCTACTTAACTAATGAGACTCTGTTGGGTAGAAATACTTGTAACAAAATTAATAGTTTTTTAAAAAGCAATGGCTAGGGCTTCCCTGGTGGCGCAGTGGTTGGGAGTCCGCCTGCCGACGCAGGGTACATGGGTTCGTGCCCCGGTCCGGGAAGATCCCACATGCCGCGGAGCGGCTGGGCCCATGAGCCATGGCCGCTGAGCCTGCGCTCCGCAATGGGAGAGGCCATAGCAGTGAGAGGCCCGCATACAGTTAAAAAAAAAAAAAAAGCAATGGCTAGTTACTCTTTGGATTATTATAAATATCTCCCTCTAATAAACATGGATAATTGAGAAGTGACTGAATAGTTTTATACAACAATTTGACATGGATTAAAAGAAGTAATATTTTTGAATGCAGAGGACAATGTCTGAAGACTTGGCACAGACCTAAATACTGTCAGTGGTATCTGAGAACATAATTATGTTAGTAGAATTTCTCCTCACACATGACAGAGTTGTGGATTTGTAACAGTAATCCTCTATAAGAAGTGTAGAGTAGATGCTTTAGTAGACCACTGGACTTCATTTAGTTCCAGTGACCCAAGATCTCGTAGATCTCTATCTTCTAACATACCTGATAACCTAGCTGAGTTATTGATTATGCTGAAATAAAGTTGTTTTGTTATATCATCATCATTCCTAGTGGCTGAAACTATAATCTGAAAATGCATATTACTAACTATCCCCAGTTAGTAGTAAGCATTTTGAATCCCTGTTTGGGGCTGCTGGACAGCCACCCTGAAGGTCTCATACTAAGGGACTATTCACAGGAAGAGCCCAAAATTAACCACCACGTGGCCCTGACAGAGTATAAGGTTTACTGCATGCTCTGCAAACCCTGAAGTATAAACATCACAGTAACATCTCTCAGCACACAAAATCAGGAAGTGGCATTCCTTCATGACACAGAGACTTCTTAAAACATGATAGAAGCAGACAAAAAGTGAATGCAGCAGAACCAGAGTGATTTAACCCAAAAGGAAAGGGTTAAGGACCATTTAGAAATGTATTTGGCATACATATTTACCAAGAATAATCTTACCTGAAATACAAACATATGCCTTCCTGCAGGAACAGGGCCCACTAAAACAGAGTCTAGAACTTGATCGTATTCTTCACTTTCCGCGGAGCCCACATAGATAATTTTCCATTCCAGGTCTAGGGTTAAAAACCAAAACATTATTTCATATTCATTAATTACATTATGAGATGACATCAAAGACCCTTTGAATGTCCACTTACACCATTTATTGGCTGCTAACATTGGCTTTTCATAGCAGAAAACCCAGAAAGGCACTGAAGTGCTCCTTATAAATTTCGGGTGTGAAATTCTTATATTTCATAGCAGAGTTTCTCAAAATGCTGTTTTGTGAAATACTGGTCCCTGGGCAGGGCTCCTCACAAACAAAACAACATGGCCAAAAACTTGGGAAATACTACAACCTTCTCTTGAGGATTCATAAAGCACACTGGCAGAGCAAGGGGTCTGAAAAAATCCTTCAGTAAGGAACACCAGTACCATTAATCCAGTGTTTCCCAAATTTATTTGGCTAAGGAATCCCTCCCCCCCTTTTCTGTACGTCATCTTTTAACAACCTGCTAAACACACTTTTGAAGGGCTCCCCCATGCTGTGTTGCACAGATCCAAATCATCGAAGAGCTCCATAGTGGAAAAATCATTACTTGCAAACTGCTCTTGTGGATCAGAAGCCCCTTAGCGCTTCAACTCATCAACTGTTAAGGGTCCACAGCGGGGTTTTTCCCTCATGGCACCCCTTCATGGCATACATTCTTTACACTGGGAAGAGGAAAACCAAGGATCCTTATACCACTTGATACATCAGAATATTTACAGTGGGAACAGGCACGAGTAACAAGACAGAATAAAGTGCAACCTAAGACGTTCCGTGTAATTCAGACTTTATTGAGCACCCTTTACAGTGTGCTCTGTGAGAAGAACCCAGAGATGAGTCAAATGATTGTTCTTTGGAAGAGGCCTCCTCTTTAGTAGGGGGAGAAAGACCACTCTACAAATTCCCTGAGACCTCCTGGTCCTCTTAGGGTGTTTGGCACTGTGTGGCCTGCCTCTTGGATTCACTCCACAGAGTCTACACCAGCAATCCCAGAGGGTGTTTCTGGGCCACCTGTGGAGAATCCAGTTAATGCCACCATGTATTGTCATTTTGGTGTAACTTTGTAGATATTTTTGTTCCCTAAATAGATAACAGAAATAGTATAGGTAATACTTATTCATACTGTATTACAAACTGCAAGTTATTGAACTAAAAGATCCCTTAGGTTTATATTTCTCTTATTATGTCATGGTTCTGTCCCAGACCTAGACCACTTTATCTCCAGTTTCTAGCACATTTCCAGATGCAGGGTCCTACATCTGACATCTCATGAGATCATCTGTTTGTTGATGAAGATTAAGAGAGGGAACAAGCAGTATGAATATCTAGTCAGAAGGAACAGCAAGTACAAAGGCCAGGCAGTAGGCACATGCTTGACACGCTCAAGAAAAAGCAAAGTCGCCAGCCAGTGCAGGAGCAGAATGAGCAAAGGGGAAAACAGCCAACCATGAGATTGGGGGCAAAAGGCGTGGCCAGCTGATGCAAGATCTTGAAGGCCATCATAAAGATTTTAGGCTTTTACACTGAGTGGCATGGGAAGCCACTGGAGGGTTTTGGGTAGAGGAGTGACATGATCTGACTTTCATTTTAGGAGGATCATTTTGGCTGCTGTGTTCAGTGTAGACTGTAAGAGGGCAAGGGAAAAAACAGGAGAATAGTTCAGTTGAGGCAAGAAATTATGGTGGCTTGGACCACATGTAGCCCTGGGGGCGAGAAGGAGTAATATTCTGGATAAATCCTGAAGATAGAGCCAGCAAGAGCCACTTATTTTTACAGGGGGCAGGGGAGGGAAACAATCAGGAGTTCTAGAGATAATGAATAAGTGGAGATAATGAATAGGTCTGGTAAAAATTTAGTTGAAAATAGGTGGGATCCCTAGGGAGTGAGCCTGGGCACTCTCCAAAGTTAAGAGGTTGGGGAGATAAGATCAATAAAGTTACAAAACTAGTGGCTAGTGAGGTAGGTAACCCAAGTCAGTTGGAGAAACGGTTTTAAGAAGGGGTGTGGAAGCTACTAAACTAGCTGAATAGAGATAAGACTGGGAATTGTCACATAGAAGTTTTCATAATGCTTTGTTCATTTCATGTGTATCTGTACCACTCTGTATCGTGCTCTTAGCTTAATTGGTATAAATTGGCATTTGTGGTCTGGCATAGGAACATGGTTATGACTTAAAAACTTACTTTCATAAAATACCTACTATGTGCTGGGCATTGGCCTTGCCACTTCACACCTGTTGTTTAAAACCGCAACAGCTTTGTATCATATGGATTTAATTATACCTATTATACAAATAGGAAAGTTAAGACTCAGGCTACGTAACATACCCAAATTCATACAGCTAGTAAATCGAAGAATCAGAATCCAAGCTATGTCTCTGCTTGGACATAAACTCCAAAGCCTGGACCCAACTTGGACCCAACTCCAAAGCCTGGGCTCTTCCCAAAAATCTAAGGAAGATAAATTATTCCTTTTAGCTCTCAAATGAATAGTGAAATAAAGGAACTTAATTGTGGGAGGTGGGAAGGAATGGGTGAGGGCAGAGGCCATGAGGAGATAATCTAGCCTTAAGGAGTATAGGCTGTAACTAAGGGAACACCTGTACCTTAATTTTTATGCTTATGGATGCTTGCTGTAGCTACTGGGTTTAAAATGCTCAGTACTTATTTATAAATCAGCATCAGTTGTTTTGTCCTTTTTTTTTTGGAACTCAGCTTTCATTCCCTTGTCTCCTATATTTGAAACAAGAAGGGATATATATGGTCAGATGCTTTGCACAGATTATCACTTGAAAGAGTTTACTCATTTGTTTAAAAAGTTAACTGTTTCATTTAATCATGGTAATCCCAGCCTGCAAATTATCTCCATTTGTGGTGGGGGTGAGGGAAGTCACCAAGGGAATTTCAAACTAATTACACTACTTGGGAAGACCTGTGATCTAGGGGGAAGTATGTAGTCTTTGTGAATTAGTACAAGCCTGAGGTTTTAAAGTAGGAAGCACCATTCAATTCTGGTACATTATAAGTATTCAACTGACAGTAGCTATAATTATTGATATTGATCAACTTAAAAAAAAAAAGGCTCCTTTCAGTAAAGAAGCAGAGAGTCAGCAATCCACAAGGCATAACAAAGAGAAATAAAGTCAATCAAAACTTGTACAGGCTTGGTAACCATCAGATCAAACACATCCAAGGTCTCCTATCTCCCAGATTTACAGGAAAGCCTCTGCTTAAATCTGTGGATTGCTGTCCTACCCCTGTATAGGTCTTACAGTAGAAACAAGTATATTCTCTTAAGAGTAAGTACTCCTCAAGGCTTTTTCTGAAGCAAAGCTACAGGGCAGCTTTTAAAGGAAAGTGAAAACATTTGGGGGCTATTGACAACTTAAAGTATGGAAAATGGCGGCCAACCTCTGGCTTGGGACTTGAGACAAAATTATAAAGTGAAAATTTCTCTTCAGAATATTCTGTAGTTCAATTTCAAGAACAAATTTTTTTAAAGAACTGCAGTATAAAAGATGGGACCTATAAGAAACCTTTGCTAAGTAAACTCAATTTCCTTAATCCACACAGCCTCTAGGTGGAGTATGTAAGCATGGCACCTTTTTGAAAGATTCCTTTGCAGCTTTGGTATGACTCAGCTTAAACTCTTAAACAATACTAAATAAACGCCCAGTATAGATGCCCTGGGAAGAGAGGTATACAAGCAGAAGTAGGTATATTCCTGACATTAGTAAAAACTTTTATGTGATTCAGCTGGGTTCTGAACAGATCCTAGTTAACAAACAGAACACATCAATGGCAGGTTTCAACCATCCAATGTCAAAGCCCTGTAACAACATCCTGAATCATCTAACTTCCTTGTTCAGAACTGGCTCCTAAAATGGAAGGTATCACTTAGAAATACCCGTAATTTCAAGAAGTTCTAATGCCTAAAACACTGTAGTATAAGTTGGAAAGGACTCAGTTTTTCATGCATTTGCCCATTTTTATATGCAATTGGTAATAAAAAGGGAAAATTAGTTTAATGGGCATGAAAATGGGCCTGGTGGCTGAAGTGCTTATGGGTAGTACTATGGGAAAGTAACCAAATAGTTTCAAAGTACCGTAATAAGAAAAATCCCCTTTAATGTTATTACCAATGGCCTATTTAGGAATTAGTTTAATAAATGAATCGTCTTTGAAAATGTGCCCTACTTATATATGTGCATTTGTGCTTTATATATGTAGTAAAACTATATGGAAGAGCACAGACTAAAGTGTTAATTATGGTTACTTAGAGTGAGATGGGGGAAAGGTATTGAGTACAGAGGACTGTTAACTTTATATATGTATGTACAACTTTTAAAGTCTATTACAATGAGCATATATTGTTTTCGTAATTTAAAAAGTTAACAAGTTAACACCCTACATAAAATACATTATACAGAGATTAAGAACTAATTTTTAAAGTGAAAGTGCTTTACATGCCTTGATTAGCATATAATTTGAAGTGCATTTTGCTAAACATACTTGTAAGTTCAAAGAAGTATGTCCCCTATTTAATTGTTAAATTACCATTGATGAAGTTAAACTTTTTCCCCCATAAATTTTGAAAATGGAGCACTGGATTGTTTTAATAAAATCGCAAAGACCTTGGCAAATTTTAGCTTTTTAAATTTATTACTGCATATATTAAATATTTATCTTTTTGAAGACCTTAAAACGTACTTAGAAAAAAATAGTAAAAGATTTTGCATTGCCATCAGGACTTTACCTTTTATTTCCTAGCCCACTTTAGTGTTTTATGTTCAGGGTATTTGGATGTAGAGTTACTGTATTTAGATTTCAACACGTTCTTGAAGAAAGTCTTCTTTCAGACTACTTAGAAGCCAGTGATTAAGTCTTGGAAATCATTTAAGTATTTTACTTATTTCTGTTCTCGGGTTAAATGTAACTTCCTAGCTTAGCAATATTTTTCTTCCTGAGAGGAGAGAAGATTTCGGTCATTAAGGATGAGGAGTCCACGCTGGTCTGGGCGAGCCTGAGCGCCAGCATCCCCAGGCGCCCCGAGCATCCCGGGCGCCGGCCGGGGAGCGCCGGCCCGCGA
>NW_020174698.1:15762357-15808666 GCF_003031525.2 Neophocaena asiaeorientalis asiaeorientalis
CCTGCGCCCGCCTCCCCTGCTGGTTGGTCCAGGGAGCCAGAAATCAGCGCAAGGACAGCCTCGCTCTGCTCCCCGAGGCGGCCGGGCATGGCCACCCAGGAGAGTACAGCAACTCCAGCGTAAGCCCTAAAAATGGATCTGCCTCTTGCTCGGGGGCAGGAAGGTGGGCAGGCGGGGCGCCGCGTTCGTCACCCGCGGAGAGGAGGCGTCGTGACGCCGGGGTCGGTGGCCCAGTTCTCTACTCTCGGTAAGATGGCTCCGCTGCGAACTCGCCGGCGCGACCACACATACATGCCTCTCCTTCCCACCTCCTCACTGGGGCCGTGGGGGCCGCGGAGGCCGTTGGCGGCCGGGGGCCAGCCCGGCGCGACCCTCGGCCGGCGCCACGGGCGCGAGTGCGGGTCTCGCGAACCGTCCGCCCGCCAGACAAAGCTGACAACATGGCTACCTCCGCTCGAACAAGTTCCTCGCAAGTTGAGCCGCGGCAGGCGCCCCGGCTGCGGCCAAACGCCGCGCGCGCCTCGCCGGCCGTCGTCCATCAACTTCAAGTTTCCCTCCGCAGAGCCGAGCCCGCAGCCCGCCCGGCGCTAAGCACCGGCCGCCCGCGCGAGGCCGGGCCCGGGAAACTTTCAACGTCTGCAGCCCGCAACTGACAGCCCGGCGGCGGGCGGGCGCCCGACTCACCTTCAGACAGGTCCTCGATGCACTCGAAGGTGATCTCGAACTGGAATGGGTTGTAGAAAGGAGAAGGGTTATCCAGCACCACTACATTGTTCACCTGAACCTTTGCCATATTTTGAAAAAAACACAAACAATGGGAACGGGGGCTTGTTGCGGCACAATAAAGTCCAGCGCGTGGCCGCTCGGGAGAGCGCAGACCCCCGGCCCGACGTCGTGCAGCGGAGACTTGAGAAACTTTTTTTTCCTCTTTTTATTTACACGGGAACACTCCACAGTGTTTTGCAGCTTTCCTATTTCACTAAACTACAGCCCATTCTGCTCTGATAACTAGCAGCGTTGTCCACGATTGGCTGCACCCGAGCTCTGACCCTCCTCCTCCAGCGAGGGCCTCCGCGGCGAGCAAGATGGGCTCCCGCTCTCGGAATGGACTCGGAAACTTTAACTGCGGCTCCACCTGCTGGTGTGGATTAGGACAAAGGCGGAGAACAAAGTGAGTGGAATACGGGCTGTGAGGCCCGCGCGGAGGCCGCCGGCGGCGGCGGTGGGAGGGGCGGCTCAAGCCCCGCCTCCGGCCCGGCGGCTCCCGCGCCTCACGTCGGGCGTGGCCTCGGTGGGGCGGGGTCGGAGGAGGAGGCGTGGCCACGGCTAGGCGGAGGGGGCGTGGCCACGGCGGGGAGGGTTGCTCGTCGTCCGCACGGCGGCGGGAGAGCGCGATCTCCGGCGAAGCCCGCCCCTCGGGTTTGCTTAGTGTGGTTTTTTGGTTTTTTTTTTTTTTTCTTTTAACGCTTTCTTTACATAAGTCCAACGGCTGTGCCGGCTCTCTACTGAATTTAGCAGATGTGAATCCGCTGTCTACACTAGGTTAGGTTCAGTTGTCTGTATATTGGGTAGTATTTGAGGTACAGGGAAGGGTTGGTTGCAGTGGAAGTAAATTGCATTTTATAGACTGATGCCAGCTCGAAAGGAGCAAAGCCATTTTGGAAATCTAGTTCTTGGCCAGTATGCGTTTGGGCACGACAGCGCCGTTAGTTAAATAGATACAAAATGAAGGGCGAGGAGACGCTTTTCCACCCACACTTTGTGGAATAGGTAATATTTGGGCTGCACCTGGGTCTTCTTCCTCCCATTCCAACCGGAAAGTCTGGAATAAGAAAAAGATGATTAAAGGTGGGATCAGTTACGCCCAGGTTTCTCCCGTGCGGTGGGCACAGCAGGAACATAAAAGGAGAAAATGGAAGTGTCAGGAGACCAAAGGGCAACAGATATAACAGAGAAGGGAAAAGCAGAGGAGAAACCACAAAAGCATACCAAGACATGCAATTTTCAAAAAATTCATGACCTAAACCGTTAGTAAGTAAAAATTTGTGGCAGACACCACAAGTTCAGAGGAACCTTTGCTTGATTATTCTCCATTCAGTGTCAGTGTATTTATGCTGCTTTACTACCTCTGTAGGGAAAGGGAGAGCTGTAACACAGTTTTAAGGTTGTTGAACTGTTTCTGTTTACTAAGTAAGAGGGGTATAAAGGGATTTTTTTTGTTGCTGCTGCATAAACCTTTTTTTTCCCTTAAGTATTTTGAAATGAAACCATTAAACTTGGCTAATTAAATTCAGAGAGAAAATTACTTCTTAAGTATCATCTATGCTGGAAGTTTTCTCTTAGTATGGTGCGGAGAATTTTTCACTTATCATTCTTTGGGCGTTGTTCATACCTAAGTAGTTTGCTTTTGATGACTTCTTCATCTGATGGTCTTTTGAAAATTAATATGGGACAGCTAATACCAGGCCTCCCTGCATTTAGGGAAAGTACTTAGAGTGGGGATCCCATTTATTCATCAGTGGATTAGCAGTCATATATGACCTACTAGAAAAGGTTGCCTCAAGCCCAGTTGCTTGTGTGCATTAGACTATAAGAGTGATACTGTGGCCACAGATGCAGATTGCGTTGAGTAATCAACTGTATTTTCTGTTCGCTGTTATTAGTGCTGTGCCTAACACCGCCTCAGATAAAGTATAAATTGCTGTATGCTGTAAGACACACTGGACATATAAGATAAATAACCATTTGAAGTATAAAACATGACTCCCTTGAGAATGGTGTATGGAGTTTCCTGATTACTGCAGGCACAATTAAGAGGAGATTCTAATCCACTTGCTTTATAAAAATGACCTTATAAGCTTGGTAAAATCAAGTGCATTTTGAATCTGACCATAGGTGTGTCATAATAAGGTGCGTCTCATCATAAGATTCGCTTCTGGTGGATATGCAGCATGAAGAATGAGAAGATTTACTGGATACTACTTGTTTGGCTTATTTTCTTTGAAATCTTTTGTTTAACATGTCGTATATAACAGTATTTAAGGGGAAAAAAAACCCTCCCTATTAGTTCACTGGAAGCCACAGAATTGGCTCCAGGGCTTTCATATTGCCTTTCCCATCTTAACTCTCTTTGTTACTGCCCCTCAGAAGTATTTAAAAGCCTTTGGGTATGCTCTCCAATAGTTTCCTCACCGCTGACAGTGCTTTCTAGGAAAGGCCAAAGGGATTCTCAGACGTACCCTCGCATATCTCTAAATTAACTGGCATGCCATAAGGGTAAAGATTGTAAAAGCATTATTCTGGTTTCAGAGGCAGTCTATAAGATTTGTTGCTGAACAACTTTTTGGTGACCCTCAAACAGTTAACCATATTGCAACAGATGGGTCACCATGAATGCTGTCATGTCTTAGGTACCCAAGGGGACCCACATGATGCTTGGAGGTCTACACCGAATGTAATCCCCAAATCACTTCTCTCTGTACAGACTGATTGGGGGAAGGATGGCTGAAAAAGGATGCTTTGGCTCTTAAATGAACAAAGCCTAAATTAATGCCTATGACAGAGATAAATGAACCTAGTTAGCTATCGTTATGGGCCAAATTGTGCCCTCCATCCCCAAATTCATATGTTGAAGCACTACTATGCCCCCAGTCCCTCAGACTGTGACTGTATTTGGTGACAGGGCCTTTAAAGAGGTGGTTAAGTTAAAGTGAGTCCTTTAGGTTGGGCCCTAATCCATTCTAACTGGCATCTGTATATGAGGAGGAAATTTGGACGTAAAAAGAGACACCAAGGGCACTCATGCACAGGAGAAAGACCAGGTGAGGACACAGCAAGAAGGCAGCCATTTGTAAGTCAAATGAAACCAACCTTGCTGACACCTGATCTTTTATGTCTAACCTCCAGAACTGTGAGAAAATAGATTACTGTTGTTTAAGCCACCCAGTCTGGTGTTTTGTTATGGCAGCCCTAGCCAACTAATGCAGGTGTAATTTTTCCTCCCAGAATTAAGTTTATTTGGTACTCTAAGTGTGTTTAATCCACGTACTGTCCATCTATCAAGGGGCCATTTAGCCATGCCAGCAGGCCGTGGGGTGGGGTGGGGTGGGGTGCTGTAGCTGTTCCTCAGAGGAAGTGCCTGCTGTAGGGCGTGCACACCTTAAATTCTGAGCAGACCAGATGCAACTCGCGTCTGTGCTCCAAAGCTCATCTACAGAGGGCTCCTAAGTATCTTAAACTTGAAGTTAAATTGAAGTCACGCACAAAACTAGATGAAGGAGTGAGTTAAAATGTACTAGAATTAAATTGGATTAAGTTAAAATATACTGGATTAGGGACCTTCCTGGTGGCGCAGTAGTTAAGAATCCGCCTGCCAATACAAGGGACACGGGTTCGAGCCCTGGTCCGGGAAGATCCCACATGCCGCGGAACAACTAAGTCCGTGCGCCACAACTACTGAGCCTGCACTCTAGAGCCAGCGCTCCGCAACAAGGCAGGCCACCGCAATGAGAAGTCAGTGCACTGCAGCAAAGAGTAGCTCCCCCTCGCCTCAACTAGAGAAAAGCCTGGGTGCAGCAACAGAGACCCAGTGCAACCAAAAATTAAAAATAAATAAATTAAAATATACTGGATTAAAATGTATTAGAACTAAGAATTAAATCAAGTCTCAGACCCTACCTGCTGCAGAAGTTATCATAGGTATGGAAATGCTGACCTCTTGCCTTTGTTCAAATCCTAAATTTCACCTGGGGTAATTATATTATCACTGTCTTGAATTCTCTTTGAGAAGACATTTGCGTTATTGTCCCCATCTCTTAAAAAAATTCTCATGTAAGGCTTGTTGTAATATGATCTTTAGTTAGTTTAAAGGGCTCCCTATTCTTATTAGTTATAGGATGTCAAAATTTCACGATAGTTTTAAATGAAAATTTCTGTATGAATGTAGAACGTAGAGATTTGCTGCAGTTTACAGACATTTCCAGAAGGAATACTCCTAGAGTAATGATTTTAATAATAATAACTCATTATATATGTAGAGAGAGAGTATTTATTATGTGAATTATTGTGCTAGGCTCTGCGGAATATTCAAAGACAAAAACGCATGTGGACATTATCCTCAAAGACCTTATGGTCCAGTAGGAAAGATAACTATGTAATCAAGTCAGTATGGCACAGAGTAGAAAGTGTTACATGCAACTTTAACAGTAATGGTTAAAGTTCTATAGGAGGCAAAATATGGTATCACAATAAAGGCTGTGTGTGTGTATATATATACGGTATACATACAGATATATGGCATATATGTATATACCTATGATGTTTTCTTTACTATTTGTAAAAAATTTTTAAATAACCTGTTTTTGAGCCTTGTAGCACACTGGTATGGTAGGAAGGTAAGATATTATCATCTCCAGATAACAAATGAGGACACTGGTGCTCAGAAACCTGCTCCTTTAAGTGCTGACTTAGTGCTTCTCTGTTTTCTGTCCACTGTGTCGGATAATATTTAAAGTGGACTTTACGTGGTGCAGAAAAGCAATTGGTATAATTTCCTGGAAGAACCCACAGGCTGGCAGACACTGTAGTAATGACTTGATGAATGAACTCTTGAGGAACAAAACTCCATGAATGAGGTTTGCCCCGGTATATACTGGGAGTGAGAGGAGGCTGCAGCCAAGGCAGAGCTGTGGGAGCCTCCCCATTGAGGCTGCAGATGCCAAGTCTCCTGTTGCGGGAGGAGTGATTGGGAGGTGGGGAGGATAGATCCTGGAATGCATCATTACACTCTTAATAAGGTTTTTATGTTTGTTACATAAAGTATGTCCCCCTCCTCCATTCTCTGTAACAGTTTCACTGTTTTGTGTTTATTGCTACCCACCATTAGGTTACAAATTTGTTGATGAGAAGCTGTGTTTGGCCCCTTATCCATAGCTGGACTATACTGTTAAACATCTTTTGGATCACTATTAATACTAGTCAGCTTTCTGAAGCACCATAATCATGTTTCTTGTGGACAATCTGCTGATGTCAATATCATGGTATTGTTTCTGACCAGAAGAATATGGATGGAAATGCTTGATAATTATATTGTTTCTTTCTTTTTTTTTTTTTTTTTTTTTTTTAAGACCGGGGCACGAACCCGCGTCCCCTGCATCAGCAGGCGGACTCTCAACCACTGCGCCACCAGGGAAGCCCTATATTCTGTTTCTTGTGTCTAGTTTTTAACCATGTGTTCTTAGTCCTCTTATAAATGAAGCTCCTTCTAAACTCGTTTCCTTTTGAACTCAGTCTCTACTTGTAGTCCACTGTCCTTCATGTTTTACATTCAGTCCTTTTCGCTTTCACCCTCCACCTCTCCTGTTTGTCAGAGGCTCTGTCCTTTCCCTAGTACCAGGAAGCATTCAGTGGTAAGTAGAGAGGGGACTCAAGTCTTTAAAACATCTCTAGGCTGGACCACTGCTTGCACAAAACCTCTGCTAAGCACAGCAGCTTTTTTAGTCGGTTACTATAGAGACAAATGACGTTAGATGGAGTCACGCTTGACGGAAGCTAGGCAAGTCAGCTTCCTGAGGTTGGAGGCCTTATATGCAGGGTTTTTTAGAAAAGGTAGAAAACTAGCAAGGATAGGAAGTGGAAAGGTTTCACAATGAACTGATAGCTAATTAATTGGTGGATCTTGTTGGTAGAATTTGTGCCCGTTAAGGCCTTGAATCCAGCATGCAAAGAATCTATCTCTAAATACCCCCGGTATGATTACACAGTGATTTTTTTTTAATAACAGATATATTGCTATCAACATTTGTATACAGATTTTTGTGGGGGACATATGTTTTCATTTTTCTGGGTATATGCTTAAGAGTGAAGTTGTTGGATCATATGGTAACGAGAAGCTACTAGACAGTTTTCCAGAGTGGCTGCACCATTTCACGTTCCCACCAACAGTGTATAAGCTTTCCAATTTCTCCACATCCTCACCAACACTTGTTACTGTGTCTTTCTGATTATACCTTTGGGTGCTGTGAGAAGTCGTTCTCACTGTGGTTTTGATTTACATTTCCCTGGTGGCTAAAGGTGTTGAGCATTTTCCATTTGCTTATCAGCCATTTGTATATCTTCTGTAGAGAAATGTCTCTTCAGCTCCTTTAGCCATCTAAAAAATTGGGTTATTTGTCTTTTTTATGGTTAGATTGTGAGTTATTTATATATTCTAAATATATATAGAATATATAGTCTCTGATAAGAGACTTGTATTTACCAGGTTTGCAAAATTTTTCTCCTGTAGTATAGCTTATCTTTTCATTTTCTTGGGGGTGTCTTTTGCATCACAAAAGCTTTTAATTTTGATGAAGTCCAATGTGGTAATGGCATAACGATATAGACCAACAAGACAGAGTTGATTGTCCAGAAATAAACCCATACATTTATGGTCAGTTCCTTTTTGATAAGGGTTCCAAGACAATTCATTAGGGAAAGAATCATCTTTTCAAAAGTTACTGCTGGGAAATTGGACATCCACATGCAAAAATATAAATTTGGATCCCTCTTCACACAATATGCAAAAAATAATTCAAACTGGCTCAAAGACATCAACGTAAGGTGCTAAAAGTATAAAACTCTTAGAAGAAAACACAGGCATCAATCTTCTGGCCCTTGATTAGGCAGTATTTTTGAGAGATGATAAAAAGCACAAGCAAAAAAAAGTCTGAATATGGGGTGTTTTTCATTTACGTCATTTTAAATTTCAACAATGTTCTGTACTTTTCACAGTATAAGTTTTATATACTTCTTTTGTTAAATTTATTCCTAAGTATTTTATTCCTTTTGATGCTTTCTAAATGAAATTACTTTCTTAATTATATTTTCGTATTCTTCATTGCAAGTATATAGAGATACAATGGATTTTTTAAAATTGATTTTGTATCCTTCAACCTTGATGAACTCATTTGTTAGTTGTAGTTTTTAGTGATTTCCTTAGGATTTTCTATATGTAAGATCGTGTCATCTGCAAACAGGGATAGTTTTCCTTCTCCCTTTCCCTTCTGGATGTCTGTTATTTCATTTTTTGCCTAATTGCCCTTCCTAGAACCTCCAGTACAGTGTTGAATAGGAGTAGTGAGAGTGAACATCCCTGTCTTGTTTCTGATCTTAACAGGGAAGCATTCAGTCTTACATCAAGAATGATGTTAGTTCTGGGTTTATCAGGTTGAAGAAGATGTCCTTTATCAGGTTGAAGAAGTTCTCTTCTGTTCCTGGTTTGAGTGTTTTTTAATGAAGGGTGGTTGAATTTTGTCAAGTGCTTTTCCTGCCTCTTTTGAGATGATCATATGCCTTTTGTCCCTAATTCTATTAATATGAGGATATTACATTAATTGATTTCCAGATGTTATACCACCAATCTTGGATTCCTGAGATAAATCTCACTGGGTTATGGTTATATAGTCCTTTTTATATATTGCTGGATTTGGTTTGCTAGTATTTTGTTGAGGATTTTCGTATATGTAGTCATAAGAGATATTGGTCTTTACTTTGATTTTTGGTGTATGGGTAATACTGTTCTCATAGAGAATGAGTTAGGAAGTATTTCCTCCTTTTCTACTTCTAAAGATGAGTTTGTGAAGGATTCATATTTGATTCTTTTAATGTTTGGTAGAATTCACCAGTGAGGCCATCTGTGTATGGTTTTCTCTTTGTGGGTAGTTTTTAAATTACTAATTCAATCCCTACTTATTATAGGTCTGTTCAGATTTTCTTTTTTTTCTTGAGTCAGTTTTGGTAGTGTCTTTTTAGAGTTTTGTCAATTTCATCTAAATTATCTAATTAGTTGATATACAGTTATTGTTGTATCCCTTTGTAATACTTTTTATTTCTGTGAAGTCATTAATAATGTCCCGTCTTTTTAATTCCTGATTTTAGTAATTTTATTCTTCTCTCTCTTTTTGGTTTGGTCAGTCTAGCTAAAATTTGTCAATTTTTGGATTCATTAATTTTCTCTATTGTTTTTATATCTCTGTTTCAGTAGTTTCTGTTATATATTATTTCCTTCCTTCCGCTTTCTTTGGGTTTAGTTTGCTCTGCTTTATTTCCAGTGTCTTAAGGTGGCAGCATAGATTGTTGATTTGAGATCTATCTTCTTTTTTAATGTAGACATTTATAGCTATAAGTTACTCTCTGAGCACTGCTTTAGCTGCATCCCATTAGTTGTGGTATGTTGTATCTTCATTTTCTTTCATCTCGGTGTTTTCTAATTTCACGTTGTTCAGCCACCTATTCACTGCATAAATACGTTTCTACACTATCTCTGATAACTGGACTTTCCATTTTTACTTAAAGATTACTTTGACGAAAAGTTTATTCCTTTGCAAAGTAGCTCATTCCTTTTTAAACACCTCAAGGTTTCCAGTAGTTCCCTGTAAAATTCTGCACGTTGGTCTCAGTAATTTCTTTTGAAGCCACCCCAAATTAGCTTAATTGCTCTTCCATAGGATAGTTCTCTAGATATGTAATAATTATTACTTTCTCTTCTCTAAATCTTTGTTTCAGGCTAATCATAGCCTATGCAGTAAACTATTTTTTAAGTGGCATTATTTCCATGTCCTTCATTATTTGTTTATTTCTTTTAAAATTTGATGTCTCAATGTAGATATTAATACTGTACATCAGGAGTCGCAACTTTTTTCTGTGAAGGGCCAGATATAAATATTTTAGATTTTTGAGTACCATTCAATGTCTGTCACAACTACTTGACTCTGCCATTGTAGTGTGAAAACAGCCATAGACAATATGTAAATGATGAGCATGACTGTGTTCCAGAAAACGATTTTTACAAAAACAGGTGGTTGGGCCAGATTTGGCCGACAGATCATAGTTTGCTGACTCCTGCTCTGGATGTTATCTAACCAGTGCAGAACTTAGTGTGATTTTATCTTCACTTCTGAATGCTAGTCTTGCCTTAATGTATTTTTTAGATTGTATTGAAATATTCTGAGGGGAAGTTGGATATAATTCTCATTTATGCTCCTCTATAGGTAAGGTGGTTTTTCCCCCGCTCTGGCTTTTTTCAAGACTTTTTTCTTTACCTTTGATTTTCTAAAGTTTAAATCATATGCATAGGTATGGTTTCTTTAGTGTTTTTCTTGCTTTATAGTCTCTGAGTTTTCTGGATCCATGGTTTGGTGTCTGACATTAATTTTGGGAATTTCTCATTATTGCTTCAAATACTGCTTCTATTCCTTCTCTCTTTCTTCTTCTGGTATTCCCATTACATACACTGCACGTATGTTACACCTTTTGTAGTTGTTCCATAGTTCTTGGATATTCTGTTCTGCTATTTTCCATGTTTTTCTCTTTACTTTTCAGTTTTGGAAATTTCTACTGAGTATCCTTATTCTCAGAGATTCTTTCCGTAGCCATGTCCCCTCTACAAGTGAGCCCATCAAAGGCATTCTTCGTCTCTAGTGATTTTGATCTCTAGAATTTCTTTTTGATTTTTTCTTAGACTTTTAATCTCTCTGTTTACAATGTCAGAGACAAATTGTTGATATTCAATGTGAGAACCTGGTAGAGCTCTTGGAGATGAAACTCACAGAAGTGTGTGTACCCACCCCCTCCATGACTGGGTTCCTAAGGAATTTTTAATTCTCAGAGTTGTCCACAAGGAGGCTCCAGCAATTTGTCAGTTACAGTTCAGGGTTTCCTGTCCCAGTGCTGGTGCTGGTAGAGGATTCTGTTCTGGTAAGTTATAATTCTCTGTCTTTCCAATTCTGGGGGCAGCAGTTTGCCCTGTGAGCTCATTTTTTTTGATGGATCTTAGAACAATTGTTGATTTTTCAGTTTGTTTACGCTTTCACTTTTTAGGATGGATTAGCAACTTCTAAGCTCTTTAAGTGCTGCACCAGAAACCAGAGGAGTTCACATAGCTTTTTTCCTGTTTTCTTCTATAAGTTTTACATTTTTCATTTAGGTCTTTAATTCATTATGAGTTAATTTTTGTATTAAATGTGAGGTATGGAGAAAAAATGATTTTTTTTCTGTTTGCGTAAGGATATCCAATTATTACAGCACCATTTGTGGAACAGATTATCCTTCCTCCATCGAATTGCTTTTTCATTTTTATCAAAAATTACTTGACCATATATTTGTGGGCCTATTTTTGGACTCTTATTCTATTTCATTATTCTGTCTGTCTATATCTTTTCTCCAATACCACACAAAATTGATTACTTCAGCTTTGTAGTAAATCTGGAAATTGGGTCGTGTGAGACCTCCTAGTTTCTTTTTTGGTTTGATTCTTCTATTTCCTTTGCTTCTCCATTTAAATTTTAGAATCACCTTGTCAATTTCTATAACAAGAAAAATCCCACTAGGATTTTGTTTGGACTTGCATTGAATCTATAGAGCAGTTTGGGGAAACATCTTAAAAGTATTGAGTTTTCAGTTCATTCCATGAACATGGAGAATCTCTTGATTTGATTACATCATCTTTGATTTCCTTTATCAATGTTTTGTAGTTTTTGCACACAGATCTTGCACGTCTTTTTTAAGATTTATAACCAAGTATTCATATTTGGGGGTAATATTATAAATATATTATTTTAAAATTGCAATTTCTAATTGTTTTTTCCTAATATATAGAAAGACAGTTGATTTTTGTATATTGACTTGCACCCTGCAACATTACTACACTATTAGTTTTAATATGTTTTTGTAGATTATCTGGAATTTTCTACGTAATCATTTTCTGCAAATATGAACAATTTTAATTTTTCCTTTTCAATCTGTACATTGTTTATTTCTTTTCCTTGTTTTATTTTGCTGGCTAGAACCTCCAGTATGATTTTGAATAGGTGATGAGAGCTGATCTCCATGCCATGTTCTGATCTTGGGGGTAAGCATTCAGTCTTTCATCATTAAGTATGTTAGCTGCAGGATTTTTGTAAATACCCTTTTTCAGATTGAAGAAGTTCCCTCTGTTCCCTAGCTTTCTGAGAGATTTATTCTTTTCTTTTTAATCGTGAATGATTGTTGAGTTTTATCAAGTGTTTTTTCTGTATCTGTTGAGGTTTGCTTTTTCTTCCTTAGTTTGTTGATATGATGAATTACAGTGATCAATAGTTGAATGTTGAATTAGTCTTGCATTCTCAAGGTAAACTTCATTTAGTTATGATCTGTTATCATTTTATGTATTGTTTGATTTTTATTTTTTCAGGGTTTTTTGCATCTATATTAATGAGGGGTACTGGTGTGTAGTTTTAGTATATCTTTATCTGTTTTGGGTATCATGATAATGCTGGCTTCATTAAGTGAGTTAGGAAGTGTTCCTTGTTTCTCTATATTTTTGAAAGCTTTGGTATAGTCGGTATTATTTCTTCCATAAATGTTTGGTAGGTTTAACCATGAAGTCATCTCAGCCTGTAGGTTTCTGTTTTGCGTCGTCTTTAACTATAGAATCAATTTTCAAAGTAGATGCAGGATTTTGCAAGTTATCTATTCCTTTTTAGGTAAACTTTGGCAGTTTATATATTTCGAAGAATTTGACCATTTCATCTAAGCTAGGACATAGAGTCATTCATTGTATTTCCTTAGGGCCTATAGTGATGTCCCCTCTTTCATTCCTGATATTTATAACTTGTGTCTCCTCCTTTTTTTTCCTTGGTCAGTCTAGCCAGAGGTTTATCAATTTTTATCAACAGTAGTTATTATAATTACTCATTGTGCTCCTTTTAAAGAGCTTTATTTATATTCTATTTGAAAATCTAAGAATCTGTTAAGTATTTTCTATTGTTATCCTTTTTTTATAGATAAATAAAATGAGGCCTGGATATATGGGCATACCTCAGAGATACTGCAGGTTCAGTTCCAGACCACTGCAGTAAAGCAAGTCACATGAAATTTTTGGTTTCCCAATGATATAAAAGTTATGTTTACACTATGCTGTAGTCCATTAGGTCTGCAATAGCATTATATCTAAAAAATAGTACATACCTTAATTAAAAAATAGTTTATTGCTAAAAAATGCAAACCATCATCTGAGCCTTCAGTAAGTCATAATCTTTTTGCTGGCGGAGGGTCTTGTCTCGATGCTGATGCTGCTGGCTCATGAGGGTGGTGGTTGCTGAAGGTTGGGGTGGCCATGGCAGTTTCTTAAAATAAGACACCAGGGAAGTTTGCCACATCAGTGGCTCTTCCTCTCAGGATTTCTCTGTAGCGTGTGACAATATTTGGTAGCATTTTGCCCACAGTAGAACTTCTTTCAAAATTGGAGTCAATTCTCTCAAATCCTGTTGCTGCTTTATCAGCTAAGTTTCTGTAATATTCTAAATCCTTTGCTGTCATTTCAGTAATCTGCATAGCATCTTCAGTAGCAGTAGATTCCATCTCGAGAAACCACTTTCTTTGCCCATTCATAAGAAGTAACTCCTCAAAAAGTTTTATCGTGAGGTTGTAGCAATTCAGTCACATCCTCAGGCTCCACCTCTAATTCTAGTTCTCTCACTATTCCCACCACACCTGCAGTTACAGTAGTAACAGGAAAGATCACCGATCACAACAAACCATCATCTGAGCCTTCAGTAAGTCATAATCTTTTTGCTGGCGGAGGGTCTTGTCTCGATGCTGATGCTGCTGGCTCATGAGGGTGGTGGTTGCTGAAGGTTGGGGTGGCCATGGCAGTTTCTTAAAATAAGACACCAGGGAAGTTTGCCACATCAGTGGCTCTTCCTCTCAGGATTTCTCTGTAGCGTGTGACAATATTTGGTAGCATTTTGCCCACAGTAGAACTTCTTTCAAAATTGGAGTCAATTCTCTCAAATCCTGTTGCTGCTTTATCAGCTAAGTTTCTGTAATATTCTAAATCCTTTGCTGTCATTTCAGTAATCTGCATAGCATCTTCAGTAGCAGTAGATTCCATCTCGAGAAACCACTTTCTTTGCCCATTCATAAGAAGTAACTCCTCAAAAAGTTTTATCGTGAGGTTGTAGCAATTCAGTCACATCCTCAGGCTCCACCTCTAATTCTAGTTCTCTCACTATTCCCACCACACCTGCAGTTACAGTAGTAACAGGAAAGATCACCGATCACAGATTACCACAAGAAATGCAATAATCATGAAGAAGTTTGAAGTATTGCGAGAATTACCAAAATGTGACACAGAGACATGAAGTAAGCAAATGCTGTTGGAAAAATGGCACCAGTAGACTTGCTCTGCTCAGGGTTACTACACACCTTCAATTTGTAAAAAACACAGTATCTGTGAAGTGCAGTGAAGCACAGCTCCATAAAACAAGGTATGCCTGTATTAGGAAACTTGTCTATAATATGACAGCCAGAATGACACATCCAAGGTTCAAATCCAAGTCTAGGTGGCTCCAGAGCCTTTGCGTTTGACCAGCTCTGCTTTATTGACTGGTATAAAGGATGACTCAAAATCTGATAATACTTATGAAGGGAATCCTCTCCTTCACACTGTGACTGGCAGCAAACGTTTCATTTTCATCATTGGACTGCAGTACCTACTGTTCTCGGTCTTTGGACTCTTCTCTGTAAACAGCATATAGTTCAGCACTTATTGTCATAAGATCTCTGGAGATCTGTTTGCTCCGTCTAAAAGTTTAGACTGCTCAGTGAGCGTACCTACCAAGGAGAGACAGAACATTTGGGGACTTCTGTCTGCCACAAAATACTCAATAACACATATTAGATTTTCAGAACATAGAATCTCCCGAGATCTTCCAGTGAATGGATACCTGAAGTAGCTGTCCTGATGCCATCTGTTGTTGGTAGAAATTAAAGCCTTGACTCTATCCCCTTCCCTTTAAAATATAGGAAGTTATTTACCTTCATAGTTATAAGATATGCTTTCGAAAATAAAAGCTAACATAGCTTGCTTGTTTCCTTAGGTCTGACGGTAACTGCTGTAAAAGACTCAGGAGAATGGAATTTGGAGGCTGGGGCGTTAGTCCTTGCAGATGCAGGCCTTTGCTGTATTGATGAGTTTAATAGCCTCAAAGAGCATGACAGAACCAGTATCCACGAAGCAATGGAGCAACAAACCATAAGTGTTGCTAAGGCTGGGTAAGAGTTTCTTTTCTTTAAAATGTATGGGAATAGTGAGATTAGTTAATATATGACTATGGGAAAATGTGAGCCATATTGAACTGCAAGGTATGTTTGGCCCTCTAAGAGATTATCAGTTGTCACCGTTCAACACACATTAGTCTTCCCATGGAGATACGTGAAGAAGTAAAAATGAGGTGTTGAGAAAAAGTAAGGTGAGGCTAAAGTATAAATGTAAGTTGACTTAATTCTTGCAGGGAACTTATGAAGAGCTTTCAATGCAGCATTCAACTCGTCCTCTCATTCAGTAATTGTGTGTCTACACTGGGCATAGTACTATGTTAGGAATTTTGAAAGATTCGAAAAGAAAACAAATATAATTTCTGCTTTCGATGGCATTATCCTTATATATCCTCATGGAAGGTTTATCACTGCATATAGAAACCTAAATAATATATATTAGCATAAGATGAAGTACCTACTGTGACTCAAGGATACTCAGAGGTTCAGGTATGTGAGTCTCTGGCTGCACGTGACCAATGAGGAGGAGACTTAGGTAGGTTCAGATAGAAATCCATTCACCCAGGTGCTGAGGTGGTTATGGGAAACTTACCTGGCTACAAAGGCTGACCATCAAGCAGGCTGCCAGGTCATCCAAGCAAAGAACAGAACCAGAACTATCTCAGTCCTAAGGCTCCTATTATAGATGTGAAGCCAGCTGATCAGGCAAAAAGGGCTGCCAGGAGAGTCTTCAAACAGTAGTGGGTACCTGAGAGCCAGGCAGACGCTGGTAGATAGGGATTCTGTGAGATCTATATATACACTCACAAAAAAGGAAAGGGGAGAGGGTGGTAAGAGAACGATATACCCCAGAGGAAAAAGATACACGATAAAGCTATGCAGAACCATTATCAAATCTATTCATTTCACTTAATATATAATCATTCAGAGCCTGGCATATGCCAGGCACTGGGCTAGACCCTGAGAAGTACAAAGATGGATACAACACCATCCTTGAGGTGTTCAGTATTTTGTTGGGAAAGATTGAAGAGCAGCAAAAGGATAAGTCCATAATGAAAGTGTTATAAGAGAACATACTTTAAAACAATGATTGCTTCTAAACTCTTTATCAGGGGAAATTAGAGATATAGTTTACCAAGTGTCTTCAAGGCTACTTTCTCTTCTCATTATGTCTCCATTTAATTAGCGCCTTTGCTGGTTGGTAGAAACTATGGTTTGTTTTGATATGCCTTTTCCAGAGGCAATCTGAGACATTTTGAAAGATTCCTAAATAATTAACCCTTACATCAGGGAAAATTGGGACAAATGCTATGAACCTGTTTTAGAAAGGGAGAAAATTAGCAGCGCTGTATGATAGTCTACAGAAGAAATCTTTGGAAGTGAAAATATTTTATTAACCACTTCTACTGCCTTACCCTCTGCTAAATGTGAATTAGTATGAACCTTTTGTGCTATATCCATAAGTATGTCATAAGGTCCAAAAGAAATGTTCTTGTAGCTAAACAGTGTTCCCTCAGATTGGACAATCTTGTCATAACCATGACTACTTTATGCACTGGAACAGTGCTGCTTTTTGTACTATTTGTGGTGAAGGACCAGTTTTATTGTTGTTTTTCAATCCACCACAGAACAATATTTTTATAACATAAAATTTATTTTTTAAATGAAATAAAAAAGCAAAGACATACAAAACATAAGCCTGAGTTCTTCTTCCACTTAGGATGTAGAAAGCTGTAAGAGCATGTCACTCTCATCCTAATGAGAAAAATCCAGAGAGCCCACAAAAGTCATAACTTTCCGAACATATCAGAGGGCTGAGTTTACAAGGAAATCAAGGGGACTCAATTCCAAAGTGTGACAAGCCCCTCCTAGGAGAGGTGAGCCACATAGACTGTTCACCTTTGACAGAGCATGAGAGGAAGTGGTGGCTGCCATGGAAGCAAATAAGAGGAAATAACTAAAAAATTTTAAATTCCCTGAAGTCCAAATATGGGATAGGGTATCAGTTTAGAATAACTGGGAGCCCCAAGCACAAGGGGAGTTCTCACTTGTAAGCCCTTCCTCCTTGGGTCTCCACAGACGCCTCGCCTGCCCTCATCATTCATGCAGACCTGAGGGGGGATTGCTGCTGGGCACTAGGCACGAAGCCCTGCTGCTTCTCCAGACACATCTTTCATATGAAGCAAAATTTTTAACTCACTGGGGCCAGGGCAACAAACCCTCTCATCCCCGGGGCCTCTGGAGGAAGGCTAGAAGCAAAAAAATCCTTCTGCCTCAGGAGGAGGTTAGAGAATCTTCCTTCCTTTCTTCCCAAAGGAGCCAGGCAAAAAGATGCTGCTTTTGGGAGGAGGGTAGAAACAAAAGCCATCATCTCCTAAGGGAAGGGCAGGAAAATCTCTCGGGTCCAGGATTCTGACCCAATACAAAGCAGAGGTCCGTGCCACTGGGAAAGGGAGAGAAAGACCCTTCCTGCCTGAGACCCACCACAGATACATGGCAGGGTTCAGCTGCCACAGGTGGGAGGGACAGGAAGGCTTACAGCTCTCTGGTCTGTCCCCTGCAAGAGTAGGTACACAGCACCTGCCTAAGACCAGGAGACCAAGAACCAACCTGGCCCCAAAATAAGCCTAACACCAGTAACACGCAATAGCAGTCTGCCACTGGGGAAGGCACTGGAGTGCGGAATGAGACCCCTCTGGTGCAGGTATGCAGGGACTGCTGAAAGCTGAAGGTGGAGCAGAAACTGCAAGGATAATGTTCCAGCTCTGCTCACACTGCCACACGAAGCACAGGGTAATGACAGCTCAGCATAGAAAGAATTTGAAGTCTGTGCTGCACTAAGGGTAAAGATCACAACAGCAGTGCCAATCCCCAGACTAACTGTGATGGTCTTGCACTGTACCTGAAGTGGTATGGTATTATTTGAAGGTAGACTGTAACCAATTAAAGATATAAATGCTAGAACAACCACTAGAAAATAAGAGACAAAACTAAAACTAATATGTAAGTTGTGGAGGTAAAATGCTATCATAAATAATCCAAAAGAAGGCAGGAAGAGAAGAAAAAGGGAACAAAGAATAGATGAGACAAAGAGAATATAATTAGCAAGATGATAGATTTATTTATTTATGTATTTATTTATTTGGACTACATCAACATTTAAAACTTCGGAGCATCAAAGGATGCAATGGAGTGAAAAATTAACATGTGGAATCAGAGAAAATATTTGCAAATAATGTATCTGAAAAGGAGTTAATAGCCAGAATATATAAAGAACTCCTACAGCTCAGCAACACAAAATAATCAAGTTAAAAACTGGGCAAAGAACTTGAATATACATTCATCCACAGGTGATACACAAATGGCCAGCAAGCACATGAAAAGATGCTCAGCATCACTAATCACTAGGAAAATGCAAATCAAACACAATGAGATATCACCACACAAATGTTAGGAGGCTACCATAAAACAAACAAAAAGGAAAGAACAAGTGTTTGTGAGGGTGGGGAGCAATTGGAGCACCTGGAATCCTTGTGGATTATTGGAAATATAAAATATAAAATGATGCAGCCACTATGGAAAACAGTTTTGCAGTTCAGTTTCAGTTTTGCAAGATGAAGTGCTGGAGACTGGTCACACGACAATTTGAACACATTTAACACTATTGCATGTACACTTAGAAATGGTTGAGATGGTGAATTTTATGATATGCATTTTTACCACAATAAAAAATAATATACAAATTTGAAAAAATATAACCCATTCACATTGTTGTACAACCATTTATGTACTTTTCAAAAGAGTTTTCTAGCCAATAGGAAAGTGAGGGTGAGAAGATACCTATGACTCTCCAAACTTACTCACTTCATTTGTATATGAAGGTGTTCACAGGGACTCCTCGTGTTTATGAACTCAGTTGATTCTCCAAAATAGTTTCAGAATTATTACCCCAACACCATTGCCAATAACAACCACCACAAAGAAACTAAGTAATATTTAAGACTTCTTTGCTGTTCTTTTTGGGTTTAGAGTATATTCCACTAAGGTTATATATGGTCAGAGTGCATGTTCAAAAGTTATTTGAATTAATTCTTTTCTTTGTGTGGTCATATTACTGATTTGGTATACAATTAGGAAACAGGTCTTTAAACCTATGTTTGTGTACACTTTTAGAGTTTGCCTTTTGATTAATTTTGTTTTCTGAATTTGTAAAACATATTTCAAAAGTCAAAACTATTATACCAAAGAAGTTACACTTATATCCCTTCACCTTCCATTCTGTTTTCTCCTATCCCTTTCATAAACCTTGCTTTCTGATTTATCCTTCCTATATTCCTTGTTTTAGCAAAAATAGTCAAAAACACACGTGTGGGTATTTGTGCACACTCGCATGCGCACCTCCCCTCTTTCTTATGCAAAAGATAGCATAATATATATGCTCTTTGGCACTGTTTTAATGGTATCCTGTAATTATTGTATGTAGTGTTCTCATTATCATTTTTTATATGTTTTTTATAAATTCTGCAGTTTTGGTTTGTACATCCCCTTTCTCTCAAGGTTTTTTTTTTTTTTTTTTTTGCGGTACGTGGGCCTCTCACTGTTGGGGCCTCTCCCGTTGCGGAGCACAGGCTCCGGACGCGCAGGCTCAGCGGCCATGGCTCATGGGCCCAGCTGCTCCGCGGCATGTGGGATCTTCCCAGACCGGGGCACGATCCCATGTTCCCAGCATCGGCAGGCAGACTCTCAACCACTGTGCCACCAGGGAAGTCCCTCAAGGTTTGCTTTAAGAAGTTTTTTAACCTCCAGGTAGAAGGACCTTTTGAAAATTATTTGTTTTTCAATGGTGCTATTCATTTCTGGTTTTATTGCATTGTGGTCGGAGAATGTTTTTTGTATTATTTCTACTTTAAGGAGCTTCATGAGTGTTTTTTCTTTGTGGCCTCATGTTAGAACAATTTCATGACTGGCCCATCTTTGCTTGAGAAGTTATATTCTTTATAATCAAGATGTGATATACACACACACACACACACGCACACACACACACACACACCTATAAACTATACCTTATAAGGTCTTCTATATCTTTATTTACCTTTTGTCTCTTTGATGTATCTTAGGCTGAAAGTGGTTTGTTAAAGTATTATTACTGTGTGTCTGTTGTTTTCTCTTTGCATGTCTCACATCAGAAACTTTGCATAAAGTTTCTGCTTTATCAAGGTAGTTGCTGTGGCTTTAGCATTTGCAGTTTGTGTTAATGCTGTGTGGCCTGAATTTTACCTTGCCTGGTATCAAGATCACAACTCCTGATTTCATATTACTTACATTTGCCTAATATATTTGCCTCTTCCTTTATGTTCAGCCTTTTGATTGCAATTTGTTCTCTTGTATACAGCATAAAGTTGGTTTTATTTTACTTTGCTTTGTCTTACAAGTAACCTGAAAATCTTTTTCTTTTAATGTGAGTTAAGCACATTTACATTTATTGGTTTTACCAATATGCTTGGTGTCAAGTGTTTCATTTTTTAAAAAACTTTGTTTCTTTTTCTATTTGTTTGGCATTTAAGAAGGTTTGCATTCTTGTTATACATTAGGGGTTGGCAAAGTTTTTGTATAAAGGTCCAGATAGTAAATACTTTAGGGTTTTGTGGGCTATATAGTCTCTGTTGCAACTACTCACCTCTGCTAATGTAGACAATATGACTGCATCAATATGTCTATGATGTGGACAGAATAAAGAAGCCATAGACAATATGTAAAACAATAGGTGTAGCTGTTTCCCAGCGAAGCTTTACTTAAAAAATAGGTAGTGAGCTGGATTTGATCTGCTGGCTGTAGTTTGACGACGCCTGTTCTAGGGCTTACCTATAAATACCTTTTATAATGCCTGCAGCCCCCTTTATCTTCCCTTGGGAGCTTTAAATAATATCCTTTGACTGTACTTCATTACCCATTTGGTAACCAATGAGCATATGCTACTTTCCCTTTTCTCCCTTCTCTTTACTATTAAAAAATTGTTATATTATATATACTTTGTCAGGACAAATAACACTTATATTTATATACTCTTCTTCTACTTTTATACCTTCCTTTGTTTTGGTCTTAGACCTAAAATTAAATATATTCAGGGTCCACCATCAATCCTTTTGCCAGAGTATCACTGTCATCTCTTGGTTGAATGAAGGTCTCCTCTAACAGATTCCTTGGGAGGGGTTCCTGAGTACTGTACTGAGTTTGTGCAGGTTTAAAGCTATTAATATTTTTCATAGCTTTGATACTTGAAGAACAGCGTGGCTGGATATAAAGACCTAGCCATATACTTTCTTTCCTGTCATCTTGCTTTGCATGTTGCTGTTGACAAATCTAATGCCATCCTGATATCCTTTGCTTTGTAGGTGATTTGATTTTCTTGCCTGAAGGCCCAGAAGGATTTTTCTCTTTGTGGTTTAAGTGTAATACATTTACTAGTCTATATCTTAGTTGATTATCCTTGGTCATTTTTTTTAGATGTTAGTGAGCTCTTTGAAATGTATCAATAGAAGACTTCATTTCTCTCTGGAAATGTTTCTTGAATTATAGTTTCACATATTCTGTTCTTTGTTTTGTTTTTATTTTTCAGAAATTCCAATTACATGTATGTTAGGTCTTCTTTGCCTAGATTCTATAGCAAATTTTTTCTGAGACTTTTTAGCTGTTTTGTTTTTATTCTCTTGGCATTTTTATTCCTCCCCTTAGCAACCTTTATTATATTTTCATTCCTGTCTGTCCTCTCTTTAGATGCCCAGATTTCAATGTTCATTTCTGAAATTATTTTGTCTTCCTCCCTTCTCCCATTTTCTTCCCTGAGTCATCTCTGGATGTTCATCTTCCTCTTTTTTATATTTTTCTGTTCTGAGTTTTTGAATTCTGATTTGGAATGGTTCTTCATACGTACAAATGTTTGTTTAAGAATATTTAATTTAAGTGAGCGTATTAAATACAGATTGCTTCTGCTTTGTGAGCTTTTTTAGGGGGAGGTGGGGTGGGGATTTTACCAACTAAGGTATTTTGATTCTTGTGGTAGTTTTGTACTAATAATGCATATTATTTCCATTCATTCTGAAATGTCTTATCTTTTCCTGAATCAGTAATAGTTATTCTATTAAGGTGGTGGTCAGAGGTTTGGATGGTGTACTAGTTTTTAGTTCAGAGTAATCTCAGCTCAGTGCATTTTACTTAATAGAGTTTCCCCCTAAGGTTTAAGGGGGGCAGGTGATGTGTTCTGATTTTGTGTTTCTCATTTGTGCTGTAGGATCTTTAATGTACTGCTTGCCTCCTTCTCCTGATTGCCAACACTCCAAGGGACCCTTGCCCCTTGTAAGTCACCTCCATCCACTCCAGGACCCTTCCCAAGCCTGCCACCTCTGGTCTCAGGAACTTTCAGGTTCCTCTTTCTATTGCCCAGTAGTCACTGCTTTGATGAGGTCTCAAGGCTGTTCTCAATATTTCCCCGCTCTGTGTGGGATTCCCTCCTTGTAAGGGTGGTTTTATCTGTGTTCCTCCATCATGAGGAACCCATTGCCCTCTCCTCCTTTTCACTAAGTCTCCACCCATCTTCCTCTTCCAACATGGGCTCTAGATTAGCTTTGCTGGTTTCTAATGTCTGTTTACATGGAAACTGAAGTTTGTAGTATTATGTCTCTCTCTTAGCTAGCTTTCAGTTTTGTTTTACAGGTTTATTTGCCCTTCTTGTTTTTCCCTAAGGTCTCTGGAACATGTGTTGAGAGATTTGGATATAAGCAGCTGCCATTATCCTATGGAAGCCTGGAAGTCAACATTTTGTTTTTTAAGCTATTCTTTCTTGTTGTTTAAATAACACCAACTTTTGCTGTATATTTTTAAAACATTGCCTGTGTTTTCCTTGAACCATTTCCAGAAAAAGTAATTAGATTGTTATCTGCAATCATTTTGAAGGGCTCAAATATAGATATGGAATTAGACTTGTTCTATATTCTTTAGAATCAATGGATTGAAGGTTCAGGGAAGCATATTTAGAATCAGTACAAGCAAAACTTCTAGTGGCTAGAGCTGCCTAGAGATAAGTAGGCTGCCTATAGGGTTTAGAGGTCTTCAAGTTCATCTAGAAAAAAATTATATAAGGAATTCAAGCATCTGATGAGTGAATGGATAACCTTTAAGGTGCCACCTATGAGATGCTGCAAATTATGGGCTGGCCCACAAACTCAGCCATGATGAACGAATTCAGCTGCTGGCTGGTTTATTGCAGAATATGTACATACATAAAATATGGTTTCACATTATATCATGAAATATGGAACATGATCTGTGCTAGACATGGAACAAGTTCAGGAAACTGCATCAAGAGCTCTGCCTTTTAAAAAATGACCACAAGAATGTATTGGGTATTGAAAGAATTATCATAATGATGAAGAGCAAGAGTCCCTGAGCTAGTCTGGCTGGGTTGAGGTTCCATCTCCACTTCCTGCTAGCCAGGCATATCACCCGACTCCTCTGTGCCTTGGTTTCCTCATGGTCCGATGGTGAGAATTGTTCTATCTGTTTCATACGGCTGTTGTGAAAATTAAATGAGTTAATCCAGTAAAGTGGGGTCCTGCTGAGCGGGCATTATTAAGGGAGGTTTTGTGATTAAACCCTGGTTCTCATTCTAAGATAACTCCTTTTGCACTGTTCTCTGGCCCCTGGCTCAGCTCAGCACACAAAGGGTTCTTCTTGTCCATTATCCTCCTTTGGCCACATCTGAAGGCGGCCCCTGAGCTTCCCAGCCTGCATCCTGCTGGAGCAAGCTTAGGGGACCAAGATTGTTATTTTTGTTTGTTTGCTTTTTACAAACGTACCATTTTATTTTGATTCTTTCCTCTGACTTTTTCTCTTAACAGCTTTGAGGTATAATTCACATGCTACATAAAGCCCACCCTCTGAAGTACACAATTCTGTAGGTTTCAGTGTATTCACAGAGTTGCACAGCTATTACCACTGGCTCCTGAGCATTTCAGTCACCCCAAAGAGAAATCCCACATCCTGTAGCTCTCACTCCCCATTTTCCGTCTCTCCCAAGTCCTTGGCAACTACTAATCTACTTTCTATCTCTGTGGATTTGCCTGTTCTGGACATTTCATATAAATCGAATCATATAAGATGTGACTTTTTGTGTCTGGCAACTTTCACTTGTTTTTAAGGTTCATCCGGGTTGTTGCATGTATCAATAGTTTGTTTCTTTATATGGCTGAATAGTCTTTCTTTATATGAATATACCACATTTTGTTTATCCATTCATCAGTTGATAAAAATTTAGGCTGTTTCCAATTTGGGGCTATTATGAATAATGCTACTAAGAAGATTCAAGTACAAGTTTTTGTGGGGACATATGTTTTCATTACTCTTGAGTATATACATAGGAGCAGATTGCTGGGTCAAATGGTAACTCCATATTTAACTTTTTGAGGAACTGTTTTCCAAAGCCACTATACCATTTTACAATCTCTCGAGCGATGTATGAAGGGTTCAATTTCTCTACATTCTTGCTAACACTTGTTATTGTCTTTGTGATTATAACAGTACTAGTGTATCTAAAGTCATATCTCACTGTTTCTTTTTTAACTAAAGTGTAGTTGATTAACAGTGATCCAGATGTATATACAGTTATATATCTATATATCTATATTCTTTTTCAGATTCTTTTCCCTTATAGGTTATTATAGAATATTGAGTATAGTTCCCTGTGCTATATGCAGTAGGTCCTTGTTGGTTATCTATTTTATATACAGTAGTGTGGATGTGTTAATCCCAAACTCCTAATTTATTCCTCCTACCCCCCTTTCCCCTTTGGTAACCATAAGTTTGTTTTCTATGTCTGTGGGTCTATCTCTGTTGTTTAAATAAGTTCATTTGTATTTTATTATTTTTCAGATTCTACATATAAGCAATATTATATGTTTGTCTTTCTCTGTCTGGCTTACTTCACTTAGTATGATAATCTCTAGGTCTATCCATATTGCTGCAGATGGCATTATGTCATTCTTTATACAGCTGAGTAATGTTCCATTGTATAAATATACCACATCTTCTTTTTCCCTTCATCTCTTGATGGACATTTAGGTTGTTTCTGTGTCTTGGCTATTGTAAATAGTGCTGCCATGAACATTGGGATGCATGTATCTTTTCAAATTATAGTTTTCTCCGGATATATGCCCAGGAGTGGGATTGCTGGATCATATGGTAGGTAACTCTATTTTTAGTTTTTTAAAAAGCCTCCACACTGTTCTCCATCGTGGCTGTACCATTTTACATTCCTACCAACAGTGTAGGAGGGTTCCTTTTTCTCCACAACCTCTCTAGCATCTATTATTTGTAGACTTTTTGAAGATGGCCAGTCTGACCAGAGTGAGGTGATACCTCCTTGTAGTTTTGATTTGCATTTCTCTCATAATTAGCAGTGTTGAGCATTTTTTCATGTGCCTGTTGGCCATCTGTATATCTTCTTTGGAGAAATGTCTGTTTAGGTCTTCTGCCCATTTTTTGATTGGGTTGTTTGGTTTTTTTGATATTGAGCTATATGAACTGTTTGTGTGTTTTGGAAATTAATCCCTTGTCAGTAGCATTGTTTGCAAATATTTCCTCTGATTCTGTAGGTTGTCTTTTCTATTTTGTTTATGGTTTCCTCACTGAGGTTTTGATTTGCATTTTCCTAATGACTAAAGACATTGAGCATCTTTTCATAAGTTTATTAGCCATCTGTATATCTTCTTTGGAGAAATGTCTATTCCAATCCTTTGCCCATTTTTAACTGAGTTATTTATCATTTTATTGTTGAGTTCTAAGAGTTCTTTGTATGTTCTGAATATAAGTCCTTTATCAGATATATGATGTGCAAATAATAATTTCTTCCATTCTGTGTGTGGATTTTTTCACCTCCTTGATGGCATCCTTTGAAGCATAAAAGTTTCAAATTTTGATGCAGTTTATTTTACCTATTTTGTCTTTTTTTTTTACTTGTGCTTTTGGTGTCATATGTGCAAAAGGTTGTTTTTACAACTTGAAAGCAATTGTCAATGAAAAAAATTAATCAATAGTCGATCTAAGAAAGAAATGGAGAATTTTATTTGAGCCAATCTGAGATTATAACCTGGGTGACAGTCTTTCAGGAAGCTCTGAGGACTGTTCTGAGGTCAAAGCACAGTTATGTAAGTTTTTGACATGATGGGTTATATGTCAAAGGATGTATTATTGACAGTTTACACAATCCAGATCTACACATACAAAGTGAGTTGTGGGTCATGGGTCATCGTGGCCCCTCACAAGATTAAGAAAGAAGGTTATCTCCTAAGGAGGTCTGGTTAATGCAGATACACAATACACACTAAAGGGGAGGGAGGAGGCCCAAATAGGCCGAGAATTTTATGTTTAAATTTTCTTGTCTTGCCATAAAATATGAATTTTATTCCATCACAACAAAGGCTTCTTCAGACTGAGTTTATGGTTTCTTTGGCAGTGCAGATCCCGTAGTAATTTAGGTCTCTGATCCCTTTGCTTCTAGTCAGTTGCATATGCCAGTATCCAGAATTCCCTTCTTGACATATTTCTCAAGCTCAGTTTGTTGGGTTTTGGGGGTTTTTCCTTCTTTGCCTTGGGCTGCTATAACAAAATACTGTAGACTGATTGGCTTAAACAACAGACTTTTATTTCTCATAGTTCCAGAGGCTGGGGAGTCCAAGGTCAAGGTGCTAGCAGATTCGATTCCTAGTGAGGACCCACTTCCTTGCTCTGAAACAGCTGCATTCTTGCTGTTGGCCGCATGGCCTCCCCTCCATGTGCGAGCCCGAAGAGAGAGCTCTTGTCTCTCATCCTCTGCTTTCAGGATGTGAATGCCATTATGAGGGCTGCACACTCATAATCCCATCTAAACCTGGTTACCTTCCTAAGCTCCCCAACTCATAATATCAGCACTTTGGGTGTCAGGGCTTCAAAAGAGGAATTTTCGGGGGACACAAACATTCAGTCCATAACGCAGTCCATTCCATTTTTTTAAACTGTGGTTAAAAAACAAAAAACAAAAAACACATAAAATTTACCATCCTAATTATTTCAAAGTATACAGTTCAGTAGTGTTAAGTACATTCACATTGTTATGTAACCAATCTTCAGAACTCTTCATCTTGCAAAACTGAAACTCTACACCCATTAAACAACAGCTCCCCATTTTCCCCTCTCCCCAGTCCCTGGCAACCACCATTTTACTTTCTGTTTCTATGAATGTGACTACTCTAGAAACCCCATATAAATGGCATCATATAGTATTTGTCTTTTGTGACTGACTTAATTCACGTACCATAATGTTCTCAAAGTTCATCCATGTTGTATTTTGTGGCAGGATTTCCTTTCTTTCAGGCTGAATAACATTTCATTGTGTGAGTGTGTGTATTGTTTATCCATTTATTCATCCATGGACACTTGTATTGCTTCCTCCTCTTGGCTATTATATAGCTGCTGTGAACATGGGTGGGCCTTCGTTCCATTTTTCTTCAACTTAATGGTGGCTACCCTAAGGCCATCTAAGCTGAAGGCTTCATTTTTTTTTTTGGGCCTCTCACTGTTGTGGCCTCTCCCGTTGCAGAGCACAGGCTCCGGATGCGCAGGCTCAGCGGCCATGGCTCACGGGCCCAGCCGCTCTGCGGCATGTGGGATCCTCCCGGACCGGGGGCACGAACCCGTGTCCCCTGCATCGGCAGGTGGACTCTCAACCACTGCGCCACCAGGGAAGCCCAAGGCTTCACTCTTAATCTGGGTCACTTTATACTACTGAGAAAATTGACTGGGCCTTTGTGTTCAAAGCCTGTTTCAGTCTTTCCCCTTACTTTCTGGGGTCTAGAGGCAACTGTCTTTTCCAGCCCTTCAAAGCCTCAAATTCCTGAGCTGTCTATTCTCTTTCGTTACTCCTTGAAAAGTGGTCACTTCTCTCCTGTGCTCATCTCTTCCTGCAGTGTTTTGCCAGAGGGAGTTTTTCTTGCTTGAGTCACAGTCTGATGTGGGTGGTGGGTGAGGCACTGTGCTCCATAGTCCCTCAGGTGGCTGTCTGACTCCAGGGCCTTATCCTCACCTGTACCAGCAGAGAGAGAGAGAAGCGGGGAGGGTTGCACAGGGAGGCTTTTAGGAGCCTGACCTGGAAGTAGCATATGTTCTCCTACCCCCATTCCATTGGCAAGACTTGTTATTACAGCTCTCCTTAACTGGAAAAGATGGGAAATTAAATCTTGCTCTGTCCCCAGGGAGAAAGGAAAACAAGGTTTGGTGAACACAGAGCAGCCACTGCCACAGGCTAGAGCTAAATTTGGAAGTGCCAGCCTATAGGTAGTGATTAAACCCATGAGCAAAGATGGGGATCACCGGTAAAGATGTAATGAGAGTAATGGGGGACCATCACAAAAATAAGGGCACTATCCGGAGGGCCTGTCATGGTAAAAATAATTTAAGTAACTTAACTTTACGATGTTTAGAAAAAGTACTCCCATGTATATAGGAAGTTTTAAACATGTGGATTAAAAATGGGAAAATAGCTTTTTCAGAAACTGAAATGTTTTCACTCCTTGAAGTTAATGCAGAAAACAAAATATACTAGCGTGATTATTTTATGACTGATGAAGCCTGTGAGTATAAAATGACTCTGAATTTTAGAAATACTGTACTAAGTAAAGTAAAGATTAATTTTTGTTTATCACTTATTCAGTACATGTTTATTGAGCATCTAATATGTGACAGACAGTGTGAGCATTATAACAGTAAGTCACAGGCCCTCAAGGGGGATCAAATTAAGTAGGAAAAAAATAAGGCAAGGAGGGCTTCCCTGGTGGCGCAGTGGTTGAGAGTCCGCCTGCCGATTCAGGGGATACGGGTTCGTGCCCCCGGTCCGGGAGGATCCCACATGCCACGGAGCGGCTGGGCCCGTGAGCCATGGCTGCTGAGCCTGCGCGTCCGGAGCCTGTGCTCCGCAGCGGGAGAGGCCACAACAGTGAGAGGCCCGCGTACCGCAAAGAAACAAAAAATAAAAGAATAGGGCAAGTAATGAATACCTAAAACATGAGGCAGAATCTTCAAGACCACAGGAAGTGTTTAAAATGTGACACCACCAGGGTGGAAGTCTGGAGATGAAAGAGCATTGGTTTTGGAGTTAAGCAGACCTGGGTTTGAATCACAGCTCTGTAGCTCTCCACGTAACCTTGGGGAAGTTATTAACAACTTGGGACTTCTGGTTTCCTTATTTCCAAGTTGGTGATAATAATATCTACCTTTCAGGTTGTTGTGAAGATTAGGGGTAATATGTATACACAAAGCCTAACACAGTGCTTGGTATTACAGATATGGTAGTTATCTTCTTATTACTGAGGAAGGTAGAGCGTATTGGCTTGGGAGAATGACCCTTACCTTCCACTAATTCATGAGTTCCTCGTTCAGTAGTATCTAGCGAAGCTGTACTGTGCACACAGTACTTAGACTGTGTGAGTATCTTTGTTCGCTGCAGCCCCATTCAGTTTGTAATGCAGTCATGTTTGTACACAGGTCTGCAGCCACCAGGTTTATATGCTGTCTTCCCCTCTTTCAAGTGATCGAGACCACTCTGTCCCTTCTGACGCCGTCCCCATCCTCCTCTTTGCTACTGGCAGCTGCCTGACTTACTACCCCACACAGTCTTCTCTTCTCCTGCCCACCGCTCTACCTTCATTGCTTGAATTTCCACAAGCTGCCCCTCAGGAAACCTGTTTTCTTCACGTATAAATCTTCCTTAGCCCCCTTCCCTAAGCTTCTCCTTTCATTTTTTCCCAGTTACCTCAGGAATAACTCACCACCTTTTTTCTGTCTTGGCTTGCTCATTTTCCTCCTCACGTCATGGATATCGTTAAGAGTCTATGTCTTACACGTATCCAGGCATCTCCACAGAAGTCTCTCTTTGCGGACACTGACGCTGACGCCAGCTTCCGTTGCACACGTCCTGTCTGGCAGGCGCTGTGTTGAGCCGCCTTATCCTCCAGCAGTCCTATTGTAAACTAACTGAAGGCCGGGACCAGCTATACACCCTTCTCAATTCTCAGTACAGTCCTCTGCACACAGGAAATGGCTTGTAAATAGCTCTTGATCAGAGAGAGGAAGAACAATCAATTTTACCTCTCAGAACATAATTTTTGAGAAATTAATTCATATACAGTTGTATTTTGTTTCAGTGCCAGTATTGCAGCAATATTCCTTTTTTATGATAAATGCAAACAGCCTTGCTTCAGTATTGGATTAAATGTGCTTTTTGTGGGATTAGTTAGGGACCATTTATTACATTGTTTTTATGGCAAACTTGAATCTGAGTTCTAAACAGCTGCCTTTACAAAGTCATTTTGGTACATAAATGTTAAGATGTGGACACTCTGTTCAAAATTTTTCCCTATCAATAATTTTTTTAAAAAGAGGATTTAGTTTTCAGTGAAAGTGCCTCATTTGTCTTTCTCTTCTGTGTCTTCTTGTGTCATTTACCAAAAATAAAAATTCTCAAACTTCTTCAGTCTTCAGGCATGAGGTAATTGCTAGAGCCAACTGGAAATAGATCAGGGATTAACAGACATAGCACATGTTTGCCGATGTCCCAGGGTTTTGACTGCTGAGAGGCAGACATGCCGCTGTAACTGAAAACAGTCATCACTAGAGAGTATACAACTTTACAGAGAAAGAATGCTATACTTGTTATTGTCAGTGAATGTGCCATATTATTTTGAGGGCTTGCCCATCATAAACAAGTTTAAAAACAACATCTAAGTTATGTCACCTCCGTATCTATCCTGTCACTGCTCTGTTGAAGACTTGAGTGCCTCTTCCTGGGCCACTGCCCTTGTCTCTCCCACGTGTCCCGTCCGTGGTCCTTCCCCATCTGACCAACCCTCCTCCGCAGCCTTCCCTTCACTGTTGCTCCTCAAAAACACTACGCTGATCAACCTTTCTTTTTCCTGATTTCTTCTTCTTTTATCCCTCCCTCCCTCCCTCCCTCCCTTTCCCTTCATCCTGTTTCTTTCACTTTTAGAAAATCGAAACAAAGTAAGTAAACGCACAGAACAAGTCCAGATGTCATGAAAGGCCCAGTTCAAAAACTACTTCGTAATGTTTCTCTGACTGTCTCTTCCATCCACATAGATGAATACACATCATCTTTATTTCCCCTGGGAAATTTATGTTTCTAGAACTTACCATATTCTGCCTTGTCTTACCATTATAGCTAGTGGACTGCAAGCTCCCTAAGAGCAGTATGCATGTGTGGTTCAACTTTGTACACCTCTTAACACCCCTTAGCAGAGGGGTCTGCTCGTACTCAGGGCATAAGAAGTGTTTGTTAAATACTTAACTTCTCTTCAAGACAGGCTAGTGTAAATGTCCTTCATTTGATCTTGGTGTTTGTATCATTCACGTTCTCTTTCACATGAGTGCAAGAGCAGTCCCTTCCTATTAACAGGTTTAATCTTGCTTTTCATTTGAATCCCAACAGGCAGTGAATTGTACCTTCTCTTTTGGTAGCCTCGTGTGCAAGCTGAACACAAGGACCACCATCCTCGCAGCAACCAACCCCAAAGGCCAGTACGACCCCCATGAGTCTGTGTCAGTGAACATTGCCCTTGGCAGCCCACTCTTAAGTCGATTTGACCTGATCCTGGTTTTGCTTGATACCAAGAATGAAGACTGGGATCGTATAATTTCTGCCTTTATCTTAGAAAACAAAGGTACGTGGAGACGAGCAAATCATTCAAATTGACAAAAAGGAGACGTAACAAATGAAATTTTCCTTGAAGAAAATTAAATAAATACCCAGGGTACTGTAACTAATGGGCAGTAGAGAGAGGCTTAGATAGAAAGCAGTGAGACGAGTCAGTTAGTGAGCCCAGAATAACAAACGGAAGGAAAAGGGTCTTTCTCTGCTTGCCATCGATGAGATTAAAGTTGGTAAACGTGTCCTTTGTGGTGAAAGGGGGCAACCTTATGATATATAATTACCACGTGGTTCACCTCTTGCACACACAAAAAATGGACTGAGTTTATGAAACAGAATTCTAAATGTGGGACTTCTGTCAAAAACTTAGATTTACCAAGTACTATTTATCTCTGTATATGGCAGAACAGAATTATTCTGAATAATTTAAACCTCTGTAGGAAGCTTACCTTTGTTAAGCTTAGCGCCTAAGACTGTTTATTATAGAACTATATGCAGAGACACATCTAGATTTCAATGGCCACAAAACCTGAAGGTTATCTTTTTAAAAATGAGTACAAGAACTTCAGCAAAACCCTTACTATGAGATGTTTGCCTGTTGTTAGAAATTACTGACCCAATACCTGATATATACAGGTTATCCAAGCAAATCAGAGAAGCTCTGGAGCATGGAGAAGATGAAAACCTATTTCTGCCTCATTAGGAATCTGCAGCCCACACTGTCTGATGAGGGTAATCAAGTTCTCCTCCGGTACTACCAGATGCAGAGGCAGAGCGATTCCCGGAACGCTGCCCGGACAACCATCCGCCTGCTGGAAAGCTTGATACGATTGGCAGAAGGTTGATTTCCTTCAGCAGATAATACTTTTATTGGGTGTCCAGTGTGAGCAAGACATGGGGCTTGGCACCATGAATTCAGAGATGAGTGAGGATGATCTCTGAGGTGCTTGCTCACAGTTGCTTAAAAAGTAAAAACTCGGAGCTATGAAACCACTCTTCTGGGGACGGATTATAGTTGTTGAGTGGAACGAAGCGTCGTTCACAAAGTGGAATCTTTGTGACATCTCAGAACCTCCCGTAACTTAAGACATCATTCATTTAGAAGGTCTTATTTACGGATGTTTTGTTTCTCCATGGCTTCTATTAGCGTGTGGGGTGGAATACTCCCTTACTGGGAAATATTTCCTATATAGCACCCTGGGTTATTTCTCACCAGTTGCCGCTCACAGCCCACCACTAACACAATAATGCTGAATTAACAGTACCATGCTCTACCCCATCCCTAAGGTATGAGACTTACATGCGTACTTGCAGCCAATATGCGTCTCCAGACTTTTTCTTTTTTTTCTAATACTGGCTTTTACATTTAGCCCTTATTAAACAATCCTAAATTTTTTTCACATGAGCTGACTGTATCATATGATGATATAATATATGCTTACCAAAAAGTTCTATAAAACAAAAGTGCCTCCCTCACTTTTTCAAGGATTTATAACGAATATTAAGGCAAGAAATACCCAAGATTCAGGCTTGCAAATTTGGCAGTTTTGAAAAGCTCACAGATAAAGAGATGTATCAGAGATGAGAAATGAATATTAATTTTAATTTTGTATTATTTATAATAGATTAGAAAGTAAGGATTAAAAGTCACTGAATATTAAATGTATGCCGCATAGCACCTTTCTTTGCTGGAGCCCAGAGTACCTTTTCATGTAAATACACAGAACTGCCATGGGCTGTGCAGAACGATTAGGCCCATTATTAGAGAAACAACCTTAAAGCTAGTTGAAGTTAGACTTATGTGCTTGCTCTAGTAAAATTTATTTGTTATTAGTAGCTCATTTATAAAATACAGTTTTGGAATAGGGGGGATCCAGGAGAGTATTACATTTATCACCTCAAAAATTCATAAAAATAATTCTTCATAATTTCAAATGCACCTTATTAGCTCATGCTCGCCTGATGTTCCGTGACACAGTGACTCTGGAAGATGCTATTACAGTGGTGTCGGTCATGGAGTCCTCCATGCAGGTAAGGATATTTTGTACCTAATGTTTTGTTTTGTTTTGTTTTGTTTTTCCGGTACACGGGCCTCTCACTGTTGTGGCCTCTCCCATTGTGGAGCACAGGCTCCGGACGCACAGGCTCAGCGGCCATGGCTCATGGGCCCAGCCACTCCACGTCATGTGGGACCTTCCCGGACCGGGGCACAAACCCGTGTCCCCTGCATCGGCAGGCGGACTCTCAACCACTGTGCCACCAGGGAAGCCCTGTACCTAATGTTTGAACCTAGTTACAAGCATTGTTTAAAAGAGACAATTTATAGCCTATCAGGAGTTATAAAAATAATCATATTCTAGACCTCGTAATTCCTGGAAATATACCCAAAGGAAACTATTTAAAAGAAGGGGTAAAAATTGTCATAGAAACAGTCTCTGCATCAGTAGCATTGCTTTACCCACTGGTATAAAGCAGTGGGTCTCAATCCTTTTTCTCCTCAACACGCCTGGGAGATGATTATGGTCCCACTAGAGACAGTGTGGCTTCCCAGAGCAATGCATGCCACCAGGAATTGAGGGAGAGGACCACTGAAATTTGAAAAAGGCTCCCAGGTGATTCTGATACCATGATGGGGGTGGAGAGGGCTGGTCTCAGCCATCTGGGATCAGTGGCCCCTAGTGTGTACTTCCTGTCTGCAGGCTAGCCTGGTGACTCTCCCTGGTATTTCCCATTTTCTCACCCTTTCAGGGAGGTGCTCTGCTGGGAGGTGTGAATGCACTCCACACATCCTTTCCTGATAACCCTCTGGAGCAGTACCAGAAGCAGTGTGAACTTATTCTGGAAAAGCTGGAGCTGCACAGCCTCTTAAGGGAAGAGCTAAGAAGACTTGAAAGGTGAGAAGAGAAAACCAAGAAAAGCATATAATGGAAAATGCTTGTTTGGCATTTAGTGAAATGGAAGAAGTATCAAGTAAGTGGAAAATCTGTCTGTACTCTCAGTAGGGGATTTCAGTTATCTAGTACTGTATAATCTGCTACCTCAAAGCTCAGTAGCTTAAAAACAAAACAAAACAAACAAAAAAAAACACCACAACTTTTTAGTGCTCACTTTTCTGGGAGTCAGAAATTCAGGAGCGCTCAGTGGGGATGGCTTATCTCCATTCCACATAGTGCCAGCTGGGGTCACTCATACACCTGCATTTATTTAGCTGGGAGTTCAGTTGGAATTGGAACATCCAAGATATCTTCCATCATGTGTGGTGCCTTCGCAGGGGTGGCTTAAATGGCTGGGGGCTAGCTGGGCTCTCTCTACGGTAAGGTAGTAAGAATTCTGAGGTGGTAGCTTAGGACTCAAGTAGCTTAGCAAAAGTGGAAGCTGCAGGCCTCTTATGGGCTGGGCCGGAGCTGACTCAGCATCACTTCTACCACATTTTGTAGTTCAGAGCAAGTCACAGGGTCAACCCACATGCAAGGTAAAGGGAAATGGACACCACATCTTGATGGGAGAAGTGGGATAGACATGTAGGAATGAGGGAATTGATGGCTGCCTCTTTGGAGACCACCTTCCACAGCTGCATTTCCTTGGCTTACTGGTTTGGTGAGCCTCATGGAGAACACTGACTGGTCCTTTACTATATGTAATAAACTGGGTCCTGATTATATGAGAAGCACCAAGGTGTGCCACCTACAGTTTACACCCAATATGACACACAGTTTCCATCAAGAAACCTTGGTGAATGGGCTGTATCCTGTTTACTGCCACCACTTTTTCTTCTTCTCCTTCTTTGGCTCAGTATAAGAAGTAGAGCAGTGCCATTCAGAGAGGTGGCTGGGACTGCTGTTGAGGAAGAGGAAGTTGGCCTCTAAGGGAGAGATCTATCCCATCCTGGGCCAGACCCAGGCACAAAATATTTTATAACTTGGCTGTATCGTTTTTCATCACCAGGAGAGGACATGTGCAATGGCCTTTACATAAAGAATCTTAGTGCTTATTAATATTTTAATTCTTTTCTTACTGTTTGTAAAGCTTTCTTCAAAGCATAATAAATATTTGATCATTAGTCATTATATATCTCTGGTAGAAGAAAATCGCAGGTAGAGACCCAGACTGCTTTCAGGCCAGCCTGTGCAGGCACACTGGGAAGGTTACAGAAGTAGAGGTGGAAGTACTGACTCTCACCCAGGAAAGGCCTTCCTGGTCCATTAGCAGCAGCACTGACTTTCCCTTCAGCATCACGATTTCCTTCCCTACATGCCCAAATCCATGACTTTTAAAAATTTACAATTTAACAGTCAGACTAAAAAAAACTCCCCAGTGAGAATGAGGTATTTTATGTTAAAGAAGGAACTGTTTTTCTTTTTTTTTTATACATTTATTTTTTGGCTGCGTTGGGTCTTCGTTGCTGCGTGCAGGCTTTTCTCTGGTTGCGGCGAGCAGGGGCTACTCTTCGTTGCGGTGCTCAGGCTTCTCATCACGGTGGCTTCTCTGGTTGCGGAGCGTGGGCTCTAGGCACATGGGCTTCAGTAGCTGTGGCACGCGGGCTCAGTAGTTGTGGCTCTCGGGCTCTAGAGCGCAGGCTCAGTAGTTGTGGTGCATGGGCATAGTTGCTCCACGGCATGTGAGATGTTCCCGGACCAGGGCTCGAACCTGTGTCCCCTGCACTGGCAGGCGGATTCTTAACCACCGTGCCACCAGGGAAGTCCCGACATTTATTTTAAGTATTCTGTTTTAGTATCAGGACTCAGCACAGTGCCTCACATGGAATACTGAATAAATGACTGATTTTACGGCCTTATTCACACTGGGATTTTGCCACCAGGGAAGACCATGAAGGAACTGTTTTTCATCCTACAGGGGAACAACTCAGGAATGACAACAGCAATGTTTCAAAACTCCCCTTTCTAGTGGCTTGTTAAAATGTGGACATGTGGGAAGGAATGTGTCCCACACATTACCTAAAGAATTTTTGCCTGAACTTTCACGTTTGCATGCTCCCTAAATACATGAGCTTCTAAAAAGCCTGACTTTGAGTCTGTGCCTGTGAAGCAAGAGTGAGGAATGGCAAGTGTGTCCATCGGGCCTCTTCCTCGTTCGTGTGAGTGGGTTAATGACTGACCTGAATCTGGTTACCGGTGTTGATCTCAAAGCTGGGGGCTGGTGAATGGAGTGCATGTGGGAGCAGAGCAGCTGCACAGCGAGAATTTGGGGAGCACACTGAGATTATTGACTGTTTAAGTAAAACCTTGAGAATTCTTTTCCTGGCATTTCTCTCCTATTTGCTCACTCTCTTCATCCAGCAGTGTTCTTGTTCTGTTTATAAAACCTCAGCACAGCCTTTTGGGGAAGTGTGGGGACTGGTTTTGTCCCACTAATACCCAGGTGCCAGCCTGCAGTAAACTTGCACTTTGTCTAAAATCAGACTCTTTTTTTTTTTTTTTTGGTCTCCTGGCTTTTTCACGATAAAAGCTCTTCCTCTGGTTCTTTTATAGTTTGATGTAGCTGATCCTTTTCAGGCCTGTCCTGGGTTTGGCTTTGCTTTTGGAAAGGCTGCTCATTTTGAGTGGCCAGACACCGGTCATTTTGACTACCCTAAACTGACATGCTGGATTCAGGAAAGAAGGAATGTGAGGCTCAGAACCAGTGTTGTGTGATAGAAAAATAGCAATTGGACTTACCAAATTCAAAATGACCCTCCTGGAGGGAAAGAAAAAAAGAGTAGGTGATGGTCTAAAAAATAGACCTTAAAGTGGCCTTTAAAATGTTTTTTTTCTTCTGGTATTTCTCTGTAATGCAAGGGCATGTTCTGGAGCTGATCCTCACAGCAGCAAAGCCAGGTGCCCCACAAAGGAACTGAATTACCTCCAAGACACACTCTAAAGCTAAGCTTAGCAAGAGGGAAAACCCCCAGTAGCGCATGGGTTCATCCCCTTGGGAAAGAGTTTTCTATTTCTTAAGGAGAGCACATGTTAATAATAAAGCTGTTTGTATTTCTGTCACTTTTCTTTGGGAAAATGCTTTACTGGTGACAGCCAGCCTCAAATGGTGGCTGTTCTACCCATCTCAAAACGACCGAGCAATCCCACTCCTGGGCATATACCCTGAGAAAACCATAATTCAAAGAGTCATGTACCACAATGTTCATTGAAGCTCTATCTACAATAGCCAGGACATGGAAGCAACCTAAGTGTCCATCGACAGATGAATGGATAAAGAAGGTGTGGCACATACATACAATGGAATATTACTCAGCCATAAAGAGAAACGAAATTGAGTTATCTGTAGTGAGGTGGATGGACCTAGAGTCTGTCATACAGAGTGAATTAAGGCAGAAAGAGAAAAACACATACAGTATGCTAACACATATATATGGAATCTTAAAAAAAAAAATGGTTATGAAGAACCTAGGGCCAGGACAGGAATAAAGACACAGACGTAGAGAATGGGCTTGAGGACACAGGGAAGGGGAAGGGTAAGCTGGGAAGAAGTGAGAGAGTGGTATTGACATATATACACTACCAAATGTAAAATAGGTAGCTAGTGGGAAGCAGCTGCATAGTACAGGGAGATCAGCTCGGTGCTTTGTGACCACCTAGAGGGGTGGGATAGGAAGGGTGGGAGGGAGACGCAAGAGGGAGGAGATATGGGGGTATATGTATATGTATAGCTGATTCACTTTGTTATAAGGCAGAAACTAACACCATTGTAAAGCAATTATACTCCAATAAAGATGTTTAAAAAACAAAAACAGCGTGTAAAGATGTCTTAGGAGGTATAGTAAAATGCAGAATTTAAACAGTGGAGAAATTAATTTCCCACATCAGAATCAGACTAAGATAGTAGGGCTAAATTATTCTACCCTTAAAATTCCCATAAATTTTTAAAGTTATGGAGTGTTAACAATTACGAGTATCCCTGACCTCAATTTGATACTGCAAGTATACTAGATAGTAGTAATTTTGAAAGCTATTTGGGTTTTTTTTTTTGTTTTGCCTTTGTCTGGCTGTGACTACAGTGAACCTAGGTTTTCCTGTATTGATGTTCCCAACTCTACCAGTGACTATAGCCCAAAATAATTTTCGGGTATTTTTTTTCCCCAATTGTAAGCAATAATGCACATTCTTCATAGAGTATTTTGAAAGTATCAATAATAAATTAATAAGGAAAAAATCAGACATAATCTTATTTCCCAGAGAGAGCTATCATTAACAGGTTAATGTATTTAAATATATTTAAGTTTAAAATCCATTTAACTTTAACATGTTTTCTCCTGTTTCTTTTTCTATGATTACCCATGACCTTTAGAATAATTTACTCATCTGCTTTTTGGTGTCGTTTCTGTTTAGATTTAGTGCACGGAAGCAGAGTCATATTGCCCCTTATACGGAGAAGGCATTTCTAGGTTGTTAGGAGGGGCTTTCTAAGGGACATGCTTTTGAGAAGCTACAATCCCTGTTAGAAATTGGTCCTCTGGCATTATTCCAGTTTAAAACGAATATCACAAGATGAGCTCCTCCTTCTGGGCAGGTCAGTAGGTTTCAACTCTGTATCAGTCTAATGGAGAGTGGCTGCCCAGAACACAGGCTGAAACGTGGCTGGGCTAGGCAGGGAAGAGGTCACAGCTGCCTGGAGGAGGTCTACCATGCAGGTGGCTGCCAGAGGGGCAGGGGCCACAGCGCGGAGGAGTCACAGTCTGTTTACTCCTGAGGAAGGTGATTTTTCAGATGCACGAAAATTCAGTACCTCAGTTAAGTCAAGAGATGTGAGGAGCTCGTAAACTATAGTCTTTCACTTTGGTTCAGATCTGCGGACTGGCTACCAAACAACTCAAGCCACTTCTCTTGGTCCATAATCAGCGACTCTGCACATAGCCACCAGTCTGTCTTGTAGGAGAACATTTAACACGAGAGAGAAGACTGAGCATTCTAAAATGAATGAAATGGACTTTCAGAGAGATCTGAAAATATGTACACAAACCTGCTACTTCATTTTCTTTATTTTACTACCATTTTAGGTCAAATTAGAATGATTATCAGAACACTTGAATTCTGTCCTGATGAAAGTATAATTTCCTCCTGCTGCTCTAAGGGACTATATGTGGTATTAACCCGGAATTACATTGGACTTAAACCCTCAGATGGCATCTCAGAGAATAAAGAAATGAAAAGATTAAAGCAGTACACGTTTTCCTTATCTTCTGCAGGTTACAGAATCAGAGTGTGTGTCAACACCAGCCACGGGCAATGGAAGCAGAGATGACTTCAGGGTCCCTGAGAGATGATCCAGGGGAAGAATCAAAGCTCAGACCATCAGCTCAGCAGGAAGTGAACCGTAGCACACATCTGTCCTCTACTGGAGGCAGGCCTGGGGGAAGCCCACTTCTCAATCCCCCATCCCATCTGGGGCCCGATAGACCCACAAGTAGAAGGCATTCAGCTGGGCACAAAAATAGCCAAGATGACAGTTTGGACGGGTTTGACTCCATAGCAACTCATCCGATGGAACCTAAAAACACCGTTCCTGTGTCTCCTAGTCCCAAAACAAGTGGGGGGGAAATGGCTTTGAAAATCTCCAACAACAAATCGCAGGGTAAGGAGAAAAGGGAGCCAGGCCAAAGGAGCAAATTGGAAACTGGACCGCTTCCGACACCAGAAGAGACAGAAGCTCCATTGAGGCCAGACAGCCTTGAGGGTGAAAAGGCAAAAAAGGCAGCAATGGTTTCTGAAGCTGGAGTATCTGCTGACGAGCCAGACTCAGTACTGACTCATCACGTCCCCAGGAAACTGCACAAGCTGCGCAAGGAGAGGGCCCAGGAGTGGTGCAGGAATCCCGCCAGGCCGCCCTCGCAGCCCACAAGCTCTCCTCATCCTCGGCCCACTCCTGTACAGAGCCCAGAGAGAGTGCTTGGAACCCCCAAAAGAAAGAGACAGAAATCCCTTGCTCGGGTGCAAGAGCCCCACCTTGAAAGTGTTGAGAGTCCGGGTCCCCCTGTGGCCAAACTAGCAAAATTTACTTTCAAAAAGAAGTCAAAACTGATCCACTCTCCTGAAGATTGCAGCCCTGTGTCTCCTGGCACAAGTGAAACAGCAGTTCAGAGTCCTGAAATTCCCCAACGTAGAGCAAGAGGGAAAGCAGCTCTGCCTGGGAAGGGTCCAGACAAGCTGGCCTCTACCTCAGAAGTCAGAAGCCCAGCTCAGCTGCAAGACAAGACAAAGGAGGTGTCACGGCAGCCACCGGACAGAGACAGACCGAGAGAGAAGAGGGAACGTGCCCTTGCAAAGGAAGCTGTCCAGCCTGAATTAGAGCTTGGGAGCTACACTGGGCGTTTCCATCTTGCTTCTGAAAGAGACAGAAAGGAAGAGGTTTCGTGCCATAGTAAAAGTGGCAAGGTTCATGCTTGCACATTAACGAGACTGGCAAACTTTTCCTTTACTTCCCCCTCTGAATCCAAATCAGAATCCCCTCCTCCTCCTGAAAGTAAGAACCCGGGTGAGGGAGGCCCCAGCCCTCTTCTTGTGACCGCAGCTACAGTGCTTGGCAGGAAAAGGAAAACTTTTCAGCTGGGGGGATCCATCGAGAGACTGAGTCTTTCCAAAACATCTCTCTTCACTTTACCGGAACTAGATGATGAACCATTAGACTTTGATTGGGATGAAGAAATAAGAAAAAAGCCATAATCATGGAAAGCTTTCTGGTCAAGTTTCACCCTCATCCACTCAAGCCCGCACCTTCAGGATATCAACATGGTGTTTATGGATATATAGAAGTATTGACCATATTGGGCGCCATTCTGAACACCAGCCCCCCCATCAGATCTTATAAATTCAGGTTTATCTTCATGATTTGAAAAGCTGTACAATCAATGAAGGTCAGTGTGATACCAGTGCTTGAATCTAATTGAATCTAATTAATTAACAATTGTGCTTGATTTTGCAGAGTACTTATATTCCCAAAGATGTTTGTTTGTTTTGTTTGGGTTTGGTTTTTTTTTTTAGGGGGTAGGTTTTCCTGCGATCCCTCCATTCACTCAGGAGCAAATGCCAGGAAGGTAACACTCACAACGCTGACAAGTCAGATGAACTCTTTTTCTGTTTGTTTGTTTTTTTCCTTTGTTGTTTTTTTTTTTTTTTCACCCAAGATGTGCTGAGTGTGGTAAATATTTATTATGACTTGCCAAAATCATGTGATTTTTAAATAATTTTTTTGTACTTATTCTCATGTGTCAGATTAAATATGACTGAAGCTTTCGTTTCTTTGAGAGGTCTTCTCACAGTTCCGTGATAGTCATAGAGATCTGGCCACTGGTCAAATAGTAGCTTTCTTGGGGTATTGACCTTTTGAGTCTTCCTTTCTTTCTTGAGCCAACGGTTTGTGCTTCAGATTCTTTTTTATGTCTTGGGGACTTACCTTCAATACAATTTAAATCCTACAGTTGGAAGAAGAGAGTGTGTAGTAGTCTCAGTCATATATCATGGCATCCATCCAAGTGGTTAACATGGAAACATGATTCCTACTAAGTTATGATTCATTTGTCTTTAAAACCAAGCAATAACTGTGTTTGGTAGGAAAAGACCACTCAAGCTTTGTCTTTCTTAAATGCTTTTAGAGTAACTTTTTCTTTTAGAGTCTAGCAAGGGTTGTTAGGATTTCATAATTACAGATGTTCTCTTCTGAAGTTCGAATTTGGAAAATGATAATAGGATCTTTCATTGTCTGAGGGACTTTAGACATGAAGAATACTGGAAACTATATGTACTTTGTCTAATCACTTCATTAAATTCATACAGAAAAAAAATTAGGAATCTCAATTTTTCTTGAGCGTTTAAACATTAATTCCAAAATTGACTAATTAAATTTTCTGAAAAATTTTAAACTATGAGTACAAATTTAGTACGGATGAGTCTTGAAATCCTCAAACACCTTAAGCGGCTGATGAACAACATACATAAGCAGTGATTATAAGTTATTACTGCACATTCCCATAAACCTGTCCTAAAACATCAAGGCTATGGTTTAGGTAGTTTCTTCATTATTTCTGTACTTTACTAACTTCCCAGTGTAGTGTGATTCTTAATGTGATATAGTCCTAATTTTTAAGTATTAGTACTTCCCTGAGTTTTAGCATTCTTACGAGAACTAAAGGAAAAGCAAAGCATCTGGGTTGTTGACTGGTGATTCTTGGCCTGGATATGGTCTGATTGTGAAGACTAGGGTATTTCAAACTTGAGCCACAGTGTCGAGCTGACTTTTTTTATGGTAAACTTTTAAGTTCCTTTCTTATAAATTATTGTCTTTGAAACTTGGTTTCTTTTGCAGTAGTGAGGTATGAAGCTGGGCATGGCTGATAATTCCTAACCTATTGATTTGCCATTAGGGTATTTTGATCTGTTCTGTTTTTTATCATTTAATATGGTTGTATTCTAGAGCTTTCATTTCAATCTTGATTGTAGAGCACTTAGTTTCATGTAGTTAACTTGTCTCTTCAGGACACTGAGTAATTCACATTTTAAAATACAGTGTTGAATTGTCCGTCTTCCTTAGTTACTGTATATGACCGTCTGTGCCATCTTCCACCTGGTATTATCTCACCATATGTCCTATTATTTGTGCTAATAAATCCACCCTACTTTTTTTAGTACCTTCTTCTGCCAGGATCATTTGGTCAAGTTACAAGTTCCATGTGTTTATTCTTCAGTGCTTACCCAGAGAGCAATAACTATATATGTAAATATTATAAACAGACATAATTATTAGAAGAAATAAACTACTCAATATGACTGCTCCCCTACTTATTAAAAAAATAAACTTCTGTCACAGCTTAGTTTCGTGTTATGACCACCTCTGTACTTGTTTTTGATGTGCAAATTCTTACAACTCAGTCAATGGGAAGTCCCTTTATGTTCACACCAATGTCCTTTTAAGACTCTGACTTTCCCAAAAGCACCCAAGCTATCTGAAAACAACAGCATGTTCCAGACTCATTTTATTTTTTTTCCCAACTCAAGTCATAGAATCCACTACCCCTAAGGCACTTTATTCCTTTAGTGACAAACAGTATTAAAGGCCGAACATAGGGCTTTGGGGATGCATGGGGAAGTCAGTACTACCACTACTGTGGGGTCCCTTAGTTTCAGAGCCGAAAATGTTTAATGTCCTGAGGTCACGTTTTATCCTGCTGTGTCCTACTTTTTTTTATACTGTGTGATTTCACAGCCACTAAGACTTTCTCTTATATGGTATTTAATGTGTGTACCAAGGAAAAACACATGTCTCAGGGGAAATATGTACAGTCTCAAAAATCATATTTGTAGTCAATAAAGGAAAGTATAAAAATAACCTTTAATTCTGAATCAACATGTCAGGATATAGTTTTTTCAGGCCAGTGGACTCCTTGAAAACATTTTAATAATGTAAAATTATATAAACACAATAAAAGCTGTACCTAATTTTCTTTGTGAGAGGATCTTAATTCTATCATAACTACATAAAAGAGTTGAGTTTTCTGACATTCTTAAAGATATACTTTTCAGTGTATATGTGGTATTCTAAAATTTATAATAGGGATTTTATTATTTTAATTTTTAGTGTTTCTTAGAAATACAGACAAAGCAAGCATATTATTCTGATATCTTTAACTCTTTGGCTTAACTCAGCCAAACTGTAAACTTTTTTTTGAAGGTATACCGAAACTATAATAATAGAGATCTATTCTTGATTGACAGGCTTTAATTCTTGCAAACCTACGTATTCTTTATGTGTGTATTGTATTTGATTTCTATGCCTTCCCCTAGTGCTAAATCTGCCTAGCTGGTGGAATTATTGGAAGAACAGTTCTAGAGAAAATCTTAGGTCAGCCACAAGGAAGATCCCTAGAGCTCACTTTCAGCCAATCCACAACACTTGGGTGTTCAGAACCTACCTACCCTGATGAATGTCTAAGTCTAGGGACTACCTGGGACCAGGTTAACCTTTCAGATGCAGCTTATCAGACACCCTAGTTCCAAACCTGACAAACTCAAAGTGTGGAAGGCGAGGCCAGTGTGTATTCCTCAGTGTTCAGAATAACATTTTCCATGTCTGCTTTCCATATTGTTAACATTCAGGAAAGGTAAAAGAAGGCTCCTGGCTCACATTAGTACTGTCTCCAGTAGAGGTTTTGCTGTCTATGACCCACCTTGCAAGTGGCGAAGCAGCCCTCCACCCCAGGTATACGGGGGAGCATCACCCACACTCATTCCCTTCACTGCCACTCAGAGGACACACACAGGAAGCTGTGGTAACTCTTCCGTTGTTCTTACATCAGTTCCACCGTCTTCCCTCTTAAAGGCTTAAAAATGCATCTGAAGGTAATATTTGTAAACATGAACTTGACAGAAATGTTAACTTAAACTCAAGTAAACTGTTCATGTGTCTACGTAAATACTCTGATGCAAGATATAGAACAACAAGGGAAATAGGATATGCATGCTGGGCCTGATCTCACTAAGGAGTCGGGTGTAAGTTATTTATCTTGTGAGTGTAAATGGTTTTTAGGCCGCTCTTCTTTATGTTTCGTTGGAACCTTAAGCCCTGGCTGAATCGAACCACCAGAAAGCAAGTATCTGCATCGGGCACACTTCTATGTGGGGACAAAGTTGGTTTAATTTAGGGCTTCCGTAATAAACCAATGTTGAAAGACTGCTTAATATTTCAGATCTAACTTTTTCAGTGCCTACTGATACATCAAGGAGACTGGCAGCACAGCAAAATTGGGAATCGGGCGAATTGGGTTCCAGGACTGAATGATCACTGAGCAGCAGTTATCTTACTTGATTTGGTGTGGCTGACTCCTGTTCCCTCCCTGGAATCCTTTGTCACTTGGCCTCCAGGACCTCACATGCCTGTGGTTTTCCTTACTAACCTCTTCTGGTCTCCTCAGCTTTTCTTCTCCTTACCTAGTTTCTCCTTCTCTCCCAGACCTTTCATGTTCTCATTGAGTCTTAGGACTCCCCACACCTATTGGTCAGCTGATGATTCCTTTCCTGAACTCCAGACTCCTCTATCCAACTCCTAGTCAATATACCTCCACCTCAACATATTTCAAATAATACTCCTGATCTTGTCTCCATCAAATGTGTTCATTTCCCAGATTTATCCATCTTGGGAAATTAGAGACTCCATCCTTCCAATTGCTTAGGCCAAAAACTTGAGTCATCCTTGACCATTTACTTTCTCTTGTACCTCACACCCCATCTGTTAGCAAATCCTGTGGAATCTCTGTTTAAAATATATCTAGGGGGGCTTCCCTGGTGGCGCAGTGGTTGAGAGTCTGCCTGCCGATGCAGGGGACACGGGTTCGTGCCCCGGTCCGGGAGGATCCCACATGCCACGGAGCGGCCCGTGAGCCATGGCCGCTGAGCCTGTGCGTCTGGAGCCTGTGCTCTGCAACAGGAGAGGCCACGGCAGTGAGAGGCCCACGTACCGCAAAAAAAAAAAAAAATATATCTAGGG
>NW_020174698.1:15808684-15811032 GCF_003031525.2 Neophocaena asiaeorientalis asiaeorientalis
GGGAGAGGCCACGGCAGTGAGAGGCCCACGTTCCGCAAAAAAAAAAAAAAAAATATATCTAGGGACTTCCCTGGTGGCGCAGTGGTTAACAGGGGACACGGGTTCGAGCTCTGGTCTGGGAACATCTCACATGCCGTGGAGCACCTAAGCCCGTGCGTCACAACTACTGAGCCTGCGCTCTAGAGCCCGCAAGCCACAACTCCTGAGCCTGTGTGCAACAACTGCTGAAGCCCTCACACCTAGAGCCGGTGCTCCACAACAAGAGAAGCCACCACAATGAGAAGCCCGCGCACCGCAAGGAACAGCATCCCCCGCTCACTGCAACTAGAGAAAGCCCACGTGCGGCAACGAAGACCCAACGCAGCCAAAAATAAATAAATAAATAATAATTTTAAAAAAATGGTCCACATCAAAAAAAAAATCTTTAAAAAGAAAAATATATATATATATCCAGAATCTGTACACTTCTCACCACATTTGCTGCTATGACACTAGTCCAAGCCACTATACTCTCTCACTGTGCTTCCCTACATGCTATTCTCAGCACAGTAATCAGAGTGAACCTGTCAGGTAATACTACTTCTTACCTCAAACCCTCCAGCAGCTCTCGTCTCATCCTGGGTAAAAGCCAAAGTCCATATAATATTGATCTCTAAGGCCCTGCACATCTGGCCACGTGCTACCTTTTTGACATCAAACACTAACCATGCTGGTTCCTATAATTCTCCAGACATGAAGCAGCCCCAGGGCTTTTTCACTTGCTCTTCTGTCTGTGGAGTGCTTTTTCTCTGGAGGTAATCACTCCTCACTTCCTTCAGGATTTTGCTCAAATGTCACTTCAGTGAAGACTACCTACCTTCAAAATTGCAAAACGTTCTTCCCCTTACTTAATTTTTCTGTAGCATTCTTATCATCTGACACTATAACATTTACTCATTTAGTTTACTGTCTGTCACAGGTGCTAACCAAGGGTGAGGGAAATCTAGAATGGATGGTAGAGGAGAGAGACCCTGAGTATCATTTGCTGCCTCCAGATCAGCTGCTGTGGGCAGGGGGTGGGGGGCTGAGGGGTAGGCGCGCGGCTGTGGCTTATACCACATCGGGCACAACAGCTGCCGTTGGCGCTACAGGTTAATGGAGCTTGGGGTACTCTGCTGACATTTTCCCCGATCTAATTCTTGTAGAGGCCAGACTGATGAATTAAATGGAAATTGTTGGGGATCACCACTCTCCTTCCTTTAGGTCTTCAAGGGTGGCGCTACTTTCTGCTGTTTGCCTCGGGGATGTGTGTAATTTGCAGTCTTGCTCAGAGGGCGAGTAGAGGGGGAGCTTCAGAGGCTCCCACTTGTCCTTTCCCACTTTTATTCACAGGCTAAGGAACCAGTGTGGATATGTGAGTGTTCTGGCAACTTCCAAGTATTATCTATTTCAGCCTACTCTGAAGTAGACCTGGGTCCATCTATTACCTGGCCCACACACACAATTTTTCTACCGGGGGGACGTGTTTGTATCATACTGGGTATCATTTTTCAACTCAGACCTTGTGTCCGATGGTTCTCAAAGTATTAAGTATTGGGCTATTTCCTTTCCCCAGGGTATAGTTACCCAGGTAAATACCTGCCAGTCCCTTTGTAGAAGGACTGGGGTAATCTCTGTCATATAGTCTTGCCAAGGTGTTGCAGGGTACTTCTACCTAAGGACCTGACCTTTGCTTAAGTCAACGGGCCCTGAGTCCAGAACTTAATCCAGGTCCAGAAGCTGGTCAGAGAATTCTGACTTTATTGGCACAGCTGCCCTCAGCCTGTTCCAGATCCTTTCTCTTGACCAGTGCATCTGGAGGCCATGTTAAACTACAGATTGCTGGTCCCCACCCCCCCAGAGTTTCTAACTGAGTAGGTCTGGGCTGGGGCCTGAGAATTGGTTTCTGACAATTTTCCAGGCAATGCTGATGCTACTGGTCAGAGACTACACTTTGAAAACACTGTGTATAGTTTGATCTCAGGACTCATCTCCGGGCTCCAGCCATTTCCACAGCTCTGTGTGAGCGTCTCCCTGCTGTTCTGACCCTGCTCCTCAGTGAGGCGTTTACTCCCACCTTGCTTCTGACAGTTAAGCATTGTCATCTGGCCTCTAGGGTTCTGGGATCTTCTCTCTCCACGTGGATCAATCATCGGATGTAGGCTGCCCCTGGGGAGAGGGCCTGTCCTTGGGCTAGGGCTCTGGGCTGAGCGTAATCTCCGGGGGCGGAGACTCGGCTGTGAGCTGTCATTGCGGTACGCGGGCCTCTCACTGTTGTGGCCTCTCCCGTTGCGGAGCACAGGCTCCGGACGCGCAGGCTCAGCGGCCAT
>NW_020174698.1:15811060-15979522 GCF_003031525.2 Neophocaena asiaeorientalis asiaeorientalis
GAGGAGCAAAATATCAAACTTTTAAATAATGGCGGGATCAACGTTACTGATCTCTCTTTTTGCCTCAGCATGGCACCGTCTGTGTACCCTCACTAGAGTGTAAGCTCCTTGAGGGCAGGGGTTTCTGTTTGTTTTACTCACTGATGGACCAATTCTTAGAAGAGTTCCTGGCACATAGTTGATGCTCGATAAACATTTGTTGAATGAGACATTTAAGACATTTGAGGGAAGAACGACAATTTGTCTACACTTCCCCATTTCTCCCTCTTCTTTTCCCAGTGTTTCTCAGTTAGTGTTGACTAGATACAAGAGGCTGCTTCTCCTTGGAGCCAGGAGACTCGAAGGGAGCTTTGTGCCATGTAGGGAAAGCACCTGACAAAAATAGGATGTATCTTATTATTAAGGTCAGTTTTGAGATGTGTGTGTTTGAAAGCCTTTTCTTCCTTGATTTCATCATCGGATTTAAGGGATAGATGTAGTGCATGTCATTGTGCTAACTAACAACAGCTAATTTGTTGTCAGGCTTGTATAATTATGAGAAACAGTTTTCAGAACTGCTCCTAAAAAGTTGCCCTGCCCCCAAGAATAGAGGGATTTAGGATTCCAGGACCAAAAGCAGAAGAGCAAATCTTGATGCCAAGTGGAGAATGTAAAGGTCAGCAGGCTGCTCTCCTTCCCTGCTTTTTATCTCCTTGAGACTTATGATTATCCGAGCGGAGCACTAAGGTTGGTGTTAGCACGTGGAGGGAACGCCCTCCAGGTGTGGCTGAGATGAGAGCATTTTTGCACGTGATGCTGGAAGAGGATGTGGTCAGGGCTGCCGGGCGCTGACTCTAGTGAGTCCCCTCCTTACTGGAGGGCCTGTTGTCACCACACCCTGCCCTCTTAGCACTCACGACCAATCCTAAGTTCTTTTTTAGTCAGTGAAGGGAACTTGGGAGTCTGGGTCAGATGAGAATCTCAGGGGGTTAAAGGCAACTCCCACTCACTATAGAAAAATGAGATTGTTTGTGTCCTGCTAAGGCTGGAGTACAGAAGAAATCCCAAGCACCAGATCTCCAATGTCATTTCCAAACAAGCCAAAACAAACAAACAGAAACAAGCCTGCCAAATAAAAATTTAGACCTGAGAAGTTTCAGAAGCAGATGAACTGAGTCTCGTTGCTCACCCCTCTCTGGAGCAAGAGCCATATATGCAGATGTTGGGGTGGTGATGGGGTCCTGCCTCATGACATGTATGGACCGCTCTCCTCCCTGGCACAGAGGGATCTGAGAGTGGACGATTGTGACGATATGGGAAGATGAAGGAACTGACTGGTATTGAGCACCTGCTATGTGCTAGGCATCCTATTAGACACTTCATGTATGTGTGTGAGTCCATATGTATGAGATATAGATGGATGATAGATAGATAGATATTTAGTTCTCGCAGCAATTCTGTAAGAAAGTTATCATTAACCCTGTTTACAGATGGAAACATGATCAGAGGGACTGTGTTAATTTTTCAAGGTCACACAGCTAACAAATGGCTTCTGGAGGAGGCACTGTTTGATTCAAAACAAGTGCCTCGTCAGCTATATCATGACAGCTCCCAAAAGAAATGTGACTGTGTCAGGGCAAGGCCAAAGTCATAAGGGCGCTGGCTCATCTCCCATATAGTCATCATGTGCTTTCAGAAGGAAACGTGTGGACAGCCCTCTCCTATGGGCACTAAGCTAGGGCAACAGTGCTGGGCTGAGTGCAGGTCCCTTTCCTCTACAAGCAGACCTGGGCAGCTGCTCCATATCCGAAGCAGGGGACTCCTCCACGCCTCAGCCCTGGTTCAGCACCTAAGAAGATGCAGTAACACCCCAGGGCAGTTGTACTTCACCACGCCAGGAGGGCCATCACCTGTGCTGGGCTCTGGGCACCATCCACGTAGAACACACTGAGAAGGCTGCCATGGAGGACGGCGAGGTGCAGCCCAGCCAAAGGGCCCTTTTTATTTTCCATCAAATGTGTGCAAATACTTTTTTTCCTGGAGGACTTTTCCTCATTAAAAAACTTTCAGTCATGGGACCCTAGATAACCCTCCGGAAGGGGTTTTTGTCTGTCCGTTTCCTGTGTTTACTTGCCTTGAACAAACATGGCTCTGACAAGCCAAGTCCCCCGGAAAGGGAATGTAGGCCAGCCCGTTCTGTCTACTGCTCACACCGCTAGGGGGCATGAAGGATATCTGGCAGGGGAACTGAAAAGGCTGGAATGCTTAAACTCACCAGCAGAAGCTGAAGACCTGCCTGCATTCAACTCTCATGACGAAAACACTTCTTCCACAATCAGCCTCCTCGGGCACTTCCAGCAGCAGACACACAGGCCACCTGAGGGGTGGACCAGAGCAGGTGGGAGCACCTCAGCGGGCGCCCCATTCGATCGTTGTGGGACAGGCTCCATCTTCTGAAGACTTTGATAATGTGTACCTGAAGAGCCGGCGGCAGCAGGGCTTTGAAACCGTCTGAGCCATGAGGTCAGAGTCCGTTTCATAGAAGCTGTACTCTGAAAGAATATACATTCAATCACACGATTCCTTTGGGAGATGGGGACAGAGAGTCAGACTCCAATCCACAAGGTCCTCAGATAGATTTTTGTTAATCAGAAGCTTTAAAAAAATGCCCAGAATCTCCCACAAGCAATAGCCTGCATTATTTTTTTGTCATTGAGGTATAATTGACACATTACATAGGGTAAGTTTAAGGTGTACAACAGTTGTTTTGGTACGTTTATATAGTGTGTGATTACTGCTGTGGAGCTAGCCAGTACCTCCATCATATCATATAATTATCATTTCTTTTTTGTGGTGAGAACAATTAAGATCTAATCTCTTAGCAACTTTCAAGAATCTAATGCAGTATTATTAACTGTAATCACCGTGCTGTGCATTAGATTTCCAGGACTTATTCGCCTTATAACTGTAAGTTTGTAGCCTTTGACCAACATCTCCCCATTTCCTCCACTCCCCAGCCCCTGGTAACTACCTTTCTACTCTTTGTTTTTATGAGCTCAGCTATTTTAGATTCCACATATAAGTGATATCATTACAATATTTGTCTTTCTTGGTCTGGCTTATTTCATTTAGCATAATGCCCTCAAGGTTTATCCATGTTGTTGCAAAGGGCAGGATGTCCTTTCTCATGGATGAATAATATTCCATTGTTTATGTGTACATCTTCTTTATTCCTCTATTGACAAACTCTTAAGTGGTTTCCGTATCTTAGCTACTGTGAATAATGCTGCGTCAAACATGGTGGTGCAGATCCTGTTTTCATTTCCTTTGGGTATATACCCAGTAATGGAATTGCTGGATCATATGGTAATTCTATTTTTAATTTTCTGAGGAACCTCCATACTGTTTTCCATAGTGACTGCACCAATTTACATTCCCACCAACAGTGCACAAGGGTTCCCTTTTCTCCAAATCCTTATCAACACTTGTTATCTCTCTCTCTCTTTTTTTTTTTTTTGATGATAGCCATTCTAATAGCTGTGAAGTGATAGCTCATTGTGATTCTGATTTGCATTTTCCTCATGATTAGTGACATTGAGCATCTTTTCATGTACCTGTTGGCCATTTGTATCTCTTTGGAGAAATGTTTATTCAGCTTCTCCATTTTTAAATCATTGAAGTTTTTTTCTATTGAGTTGTATGATTTTTTAAATATATTTTGGATATTAACCCCTTACCAGGAGTATGATTTGCAAATATTTTTACCCATTTGGTAGGTTGCCTTTTCACTTTGTTGGTGGTTCCTTTTGCCATGCAGAAGCTCTTTAGTTTGATGTGGTCCCACTTGCTTATTTTTGCTTTCGTTGCTTTTGCTTTTGGTGTCAAATCCAAAAAAATTGCAAAGGCCTATGTCAAGAAACTTACCCACTGTTTTTTCTTTTCTTTTTTCCTATTAAAAAAATTTTTTTTTATTGGAGTATAGTTGATTTACAATGTTGTGTTAGTTTCTGCTGTACAGCAAAGTGAATCAGTTATACATATGTCCACTCTTTTTGTAGGTTCTTTTCCCATATAGGCCATTACAGAAACCATTGTTTTCTTGTAGGAGCTTTACAGTAGGTGTGGGTTTGGCCCTCAGGGTGTTAGGGGTACCCACAAGCCAGTTGGGGGATCCTCTGGTGAGGTTTCTCCAGCAGTTCATAAGCAGGCTTTCTGCTGGAGTTTAGAACACAGTCAGCAGGAACCGTGTCCCTTTAATGCCCTCTGATATGCTTATCTGCCTCTTTCCCAACCTCCTCCCTCCCCCTAATCATGGAACTCTTGCTTCAGTACTCTGGGTGCAGCTCTGGAGAGATGATTTCTTTAGCAGCATCCTGCACAGCTGGGACAGCCAGACGCTCACTCACCACTCCCCCAGTCCCCCACCAGAGGGATCCCAGGGCTCTTCCTTCTCTAAGCTGGGCTGCCTTGGAGGGCAGGAACTTGGCAAAGTTCCTCTTACCCACTCCAACACATCCAAACTTGTATTTTTTTATTTTTTTGCACCAACAGAGTGCTGGAACTTCTCCTCTAGAAACTTGAACTTCTACTAAGGTTCTCTCATCCATGGGTATCTGCCACAATCAGCATCTTCCAGGTGCTCTCAGACTGTGGCCCAGAGGGGTTGGAGCTGGCTCACAGGCTTCTGCTGGCTGCATAGCCCATACCAGGTTCTGTCTGCCTGTTACCCAATGCACGGGTGGGTGAGATGCCTCTGGGTCCCTTGGCATATGGTGCTGGATCCCATAGCTCCCAGAGACACTTTTGTCCATGGATAGAGGCCAAATCTTAGGTGTTAAAGGGGGATAAAAATAAGGGACATCTTATTCTGCCATGATGCTAACATCACTCCTCCCAATAGCCTGCATTTTGGCAATCCAGATTTTAGCGTCCATGCAGGTGTGACAACAGAAAGAGCATGGAGTTGGGTGCCAGACAGAGCTGCTACTCACTAGCTTTGTGACTGCCAGAGGTACTTGATCTGAACATCAACAAAACGGCACAGTTTCACCTTTGTAGGACTGTTCAACACCAACAAGTATTTATCAAGGGCCTACTTACTGTGTGCCAGGCACCGGGCTAGGCACTGGGGATATGATAAATGGTAAGACAGACGTGGTTGGTGCCACTCTTGCACATTACAATCTAGCAAGGACTGTATCACTAGTAGGGATGTGTCTAAAGTGTCTGCACAGTGCCTGGCACATCCCAGACACTTAACACATATTAGTGTTTTTTTCTCCCATCCTTTCCCTCCCGTCTCCTTCTCCTCAAAAATATGGATTGTAGGGCCAGGTCAAGACTCCCCTTTGGCAAAGTGGTTTTCTGGAGCAAATGGCAGGATAGGCTCCTTTCTCGTGGCTGAATAATATTTCATTGTATTTACTTGAGCATATTATGCTAAGTGAGACAAGTCAGACAGAGAAAGACAAATACTATATCTCACTAAAATGTGGAATCTAAAAAAAGTAACCTTGTAAAAAACAGAGTAAAATTGTTACCAGGAGATGGGACTGGGCAGGGACAAGTTTGATGTTGTTTAAGGGTATAAACTTGCAACAAGTAGCGAATAAGCCATAGAGATCTAATGCACAGTATAATGAAGATAGACAACAGTGTTGTGCTATAATTATGTAGTGTGATGAATATCTCTACAATGGGAATCATATTGCAATATATAAATGTATCAAAGTAACACACTGTATACCTTAAATTTACACAATGTTATATGTCAAATTTATTCAATAAAAAAAGTGGGTTTCTGGAAACACAGTTAGAGGCGATTCACTCATACTTTACTTTTTAATCTGCCTTTACTTAGCACCTACTGTTTGCCAGACTGTGCTAAGCCTGAGGGATCTGTAATAGATATTTGTTATTGTCTGGCCACCATTATCTGAGCCACCCTCCTTATTTGAGGAATTACCTCACCATCTCTGACCAGGCTGAAAACATCAGCTACTCACCTTCATTCTGAGCATGGGCACTTTGACTGAGGCTTAGCCAATCAGGTGCATGCACCCTGGTGCACCTGGGAGCCAGAGAGGCCAGGAAGTAGGGCGAGGTGGATAATCCAGCAAGGGGGAGGCCTGTGGCAGATGCTGCAGCAGCCTGTCATTTCCAGGAACAGTCAGCAGTGCCAGTGGGACGACAGTGCATTCTGGACATCAGGTGGCCTGGTTTGGTGGTGTGAGTTTTGAGTGTGGTCCTGGTTGCTTTTAGTTTCCTTTTTTCATACCTACTTTCTGATTTTCCCACTGGTTCAGTGAGCTACCCAATTCCTTTTAGCAAAATCCTTACATACTTAAATCAACACAGATGGGTTTTATTCTTCACAGCTAAGAACCCTGATTGACAAAAGAAGAAAAACAGTTAAGTCTGACCCCTGTCCCTCAAGAGCTTAGCACACAAGTGATTTCAATACAGCCTGTGTACTGGAGGAAAGACAGGACTCGTTTGGAACATCTACTGTGCTGGACTGTGAAATTCAGTAATGAACACACAGGACTTCTGGCGGCAAGGAGCTCAGTCTATTGGGAGAGATGGATCTATCAACAGATAAATCGTATAGCAGTGTCATAAGAACAGTGCTGGAGATGTGTGCAGGGAGTGATGGAAGCACCAGCTCAGGTGAGGGAGGGCTGCTGACGGACGAAGGCTTAAGAGAGGAGGACGCGATGTTTGAGGCAAGTCTTTTTTTTTTTTTTTTTTGGGGTACGCAGGCCTCTCACTGCTGTGGCGTCTCCCGTTGCGGAGCACAGGCTCCGGACGCACAGGCTCAGCGGCCATGGCTCACGGGCCCAGCCGCTCCGCGGCACGTGGGATCTTCCCGGACCGGGGCACAAACCCGTGTCCCTTACATCGGCAGGCGGACTCTCAACCACTGCGCCGCCAGGGAAGCCCTGAGGCAAGTCTTAAGAGTAAAAGTAAGTCAGACAAAGGCAGAGGAGCCTGGTGGAAAAGAAGGCATTTTCTGTGCAAGAGCAAAGGCCCAGAGGAGAGTCAACGTGGTGTGTGTGGAATTAAGCAGTTTGGTGTTGCTAGAACCACTGTGTTCCTGGTGAAGAGTAAAAAAGTTATCAGGGGCCAAGAGAGAGGTGCGCTTTGAGTACAAGACTTAGATGCAGAGGTAAGAGTGGGGAATAGCTCCCTAGGGGAATGGGAGATGATGAGGACCAAGGATAAGGAAAAGATGCCGTGGTGCAGAAGGCCCAGGAGAGGCTGGAGACCATGATATTTTAGTAGAACTTAGCCATGTGGTCAGAGATTTTCTCCAGAAATACTTAGCTACCAGTGTATAGCCGTAAAGAAGGATATTGGTACAGAATTAGGGTTTTGCTGTAAAAATGAAGGCATCTGAATTTGGAGAGCCTGATCTTGGACCAGGTTTGCTCAGGTAGAACAAGCCACACACTTGAAACCTGCCTTCAGTTTGGATGGAGGAGAAGATATAGGACTGGGATGAAGACGGTGGGAGGGTATAGTCTTGACTGAAATCTGCCACATATGGCCCAAATCCATTTCATGCCCTAACACAAGAGTCATTATATATTTTGAGTATAAAATTACGAATGTAAAAGAAAATTTTAAAATAATCGTCTCAATTCATGACACTGTGGGGATCAAGATGTTCTTCACATTTTTATAGTGCATTTACACAGCATTCATTCCCCTTATGAGGAAAATGTACAAGTACTCTTTAAGCATTTTAAGGAAAAAGCTTGAAATAATTGTAGCAAACATTTATAGAGGGCTTTCTGTGTATAAAGCACTTATTTACTCTTCATAAAAACCCCCTGAGGGGGCATCATTATTAACCCATTTTACAGATGGAGGAACTAAAGGGCAGAAAACTTAAGTGACTTGCCCAAAGTCACACAGGAGGAAGTGGGAAATCTGAGATCTGAACCCAGACGGTCTGGCTCTGGAAGCAGTGCCCCTAACCGTATACTCTACTGCCTCTCCCTGGAAATGTCACCACATCCTCACAGTTAGAGGCTGAATTGTGTGCCCTCAAATTTTATATGTTGAAATCCTAACCCCTAGTACCTCAGAATGTGACTGTATTTGGAGAAATGGCCTTTAAAGAGGTGATTTTGCTAAAATGAGTCCATTAGGATGGGCCCTAATCCAATCTGACTGGTGTCCTCATAAGAAGGGGAAATTTGGACACAGACAAAGGTCAGATGATGTGAAGACACAGGGAGAGATGGCCATGAAAAAGCCAAGGAGAGAGGTCTCAGAAGAAACCAATCCTGCCAACACTTTGATCTCAAACTTCTAGCCTCCAGAACTCTGAGAAAATAAATTTCTGGGGTTTCAGCCACCCAGTCTGTAGCACTTTGTTACAGCAGCCCTAGCAAACTAATACCCTCATAGACCATGAGTTAAGAAGGAGAGGGAAAAGGGGGAGGCCAAAAAGAAATTAATCTTGCAAGTGAATTCCCCTTCTCATTTAAAATAAAAAATATATGCATTTCATTAGATAATAAAAGCTTTAACTGGATGGTGTTTTAAAAGAATTAACTTGGAATTCAGTTCTGTAATGGGAGTAAAATAAAGCATCAACCGAGCATCAACCGTCTCCATTGATACTGAGGTAGTATCACAGACAGGAAAAGGCAGCTTAATTAAGGCCAAAGTGTGCTTGTTAATTGGCTGTCATCCCCTCCAGGGAGCCTCCCAAGGGATGCCGTTTACAATTAGAGAGCATGGGTTTATTGACCGAAGATGAGGTAAGCTGGGCATTAAGTGCACTATGTTTCCTCAGAGGGCGGCAGTCCTTCATTAATAATGAATTCAGTCTTTCCTCATGTCTTCTGAGTTTCCCACTAATACTGGAATCATTGGTGTGAAACATGAGGCCTTCCAGCAATTATAGGCAATGGAGAGATTCTTAGAAAGTGCAATAGTATGTTCCCGGGTAAAACTAATTTCCAGCATACTTATTTTTTCTCTAATGAATTTCAACCCGCGTGTATTCAGTACTGACTGCCTGCGAGGTGGTGCCGGCTGGCTCTGAAGATCTCACTGGTGTCAGGATTCTGGAAGCTTTGTAGCCTGAGGCCCTTCGGAGGTGTATTTTCTGAGAAATAAATTAGGGAACGTCCCAGTCACAGGTCTGAATCGTTTTAAGATCAAAAAGCCTTGTTTGTAGATTTGGAAAAATTCAAACTTTGATCAGGTTGTCACATTTTCAGTTCCTGCTCCATGCCTTATAGAGCTATGCATTTCATGTTTCAAAGTTTAAAATCAGAGAGTAAAATTAAATGTCTCATTTTTACATGTATTTTCATTTTTACATTGTCTCGTTCCTCTCTGCACCTGAGAGTATGGGTTCTCCTTTTACCGACTTATTTCTCACTAGCCTTGAAAGGCATCAGCATTCTGTGTATATCAGTATAGGGTTGACATGATGGACGTTTCTGGAAAACTCCATCCCAGGTCAGAGAAATAGTCAAGAACATTTTTTTTCTCAAGGGCACTGAACTTTCATAGATCAACTGAAGTACCTGCATGAAAAAGCTACTTGGTTCAGAGCTGGGGGGAAGAGGAATTTGATAATTCTTAGAAACAATATACAGTGGTTGCCATTTAATGTAACTTTGAATAAATGAATGGGAAAAAAGAAAAGTGTGGGGAAAAGAGGCAAACAGAGGAGACAGATGGAAATAGACAAATAGAGACAGTTTAAAAGAAGTGATGCAGGGGTTTCCCTGGTGGCGCAGTGGTTGAGAGTCCGCCTGCCGATGCTAAGGGACGCAGGTTCGTGCCCCGGTCCAGGAAGATCCCACATGCCGCGGAGCGGCTGGGCCCGTGAGCCACGGCCGCTGAGCCTGTGTGTCCGGAGCCTGTGCTCCACAACGGGAGAAGCCACAGCAGTGAGAGGCCCGCGTACCACAAAAAAAAGAGAAGTGATGCAGGAACAAAAGCATAGCAAGATGTGCCCAGGCCCAGAGACACAGGCAGAAATATATGTATTAGAAAGAAATACACAGAGTCATATTAGCGTCATACCCACCTTTCATGACATGGCATACCTCGTCTTAAGATACTATTACTTTAAAAGCTGTGTCACATTTTTCACACCAAAACGAAAGCAAAAAACCCAAATTTAAAACATAAACAAGAAATAAACTTTGTTCCACAAGCCAAAATAAAATAACACTGAAGGGAGCTTCCCTGGTGGCGCAGTGGTTGAGAGTCCACCTGCCGATGCAGGGGACGCGGGTTCGTGCCCCGGTCCGGGCAGATCCCACGTGCTGCGGAGTGGCGGGGCCCATAAGCCATGGCCGCTGAGCCTGCGCGTCCGGAGCCTGTGCTCCCCAACGGGAGAGGCCACAGCAGTGAGAGGCCTGCGTACCGCAAAAAAAAAATAATAAATAAAATAACACTGAAGGCCAAATCTGACTGGGCTGGGGATTTCTCACTTCTACATTTTGGCCACGTGTGAGCATGTACATGTGCACACACACACACACACACACACACACACACACACACACACACACCCCTAATGGTTTTGGACGATGAGAGAAGCTACTGCTCTGCCGTCGTATGGCTTGGCAGCGTCATTCAGGGTGAGGAGACACACAGTGATGGTGATTTACATCAACCAGAGCAATGGCCTGTGGTGGGTTTGACTGTGTGTAGAAGTGGCCATAGGCTATTGGTAAACAGACTCAAAGCTGCACTCATTCTTGACTTTTCTTTTGTTTTAGGAGCCGGCCTTGGGTGTCCCCTCCCAGGCCAGGCCTGTTCCCCGTCTTTCTTCTCATCATTGCTCTCTTTATTTTACTCCCTCACCAGTCAGAAAACCCAGGCTATGTGGCCTGAACGGAATGAGAACCGTTGAGTAAGAAGAAACATCCAAGGAGAAAGAAAAGAATTTTCAAATTTCTTGTCCCACACTGCGCCTTCTTGATTAGCCTCAGTGATTGGGATCAATCCAGTTATTCCCATGTAGCAGTATTTTTCATTCCCCAGCGTTTAGAAACCATCTCTCTATTCCTCTTATAGTCTCTGGTCTTTTGCATCTCTGTCTCTCCAGATGGCTTCTTTTTTATATATATAAATTTATTTTTTTCTTTCTTTATTTTTGGCTGCGTTGGGTCTTCGTTGCTGCGCGCGGGCTTTCTCTAGTTGCCACGAGCAGGGCTACTCTTCATTGTGGTGTGCAGACTTCTCATTGCGGTGGCTTCTCTTGTTGCGGAGCACGGGCTGTAGGTGAGTGGGTTTCAGTAGTTGTGGCTCGCGGGCTCTAGAGCACAGGCTCGGTAGTTGTGGCGCACGGGCTGAGTTGCTCTGTGGCATGTGGGATCTTCCAGGACCAGGGCTCGAATCCGTGTCCCCTTCATTAGCAGATGGATTCCCACTGCACCACCAGGGAAGCCCCCCAAATGGCTTCTTTTATTATTATTATTAATTTATTTATTTTTGGCTGTGTTGGGTCTACGTTGCTGCACATGGGCTTTCTCTAGTTGTGGCAAGCCAGGGCTACTCTTTGTTGTGGTACGCGGGCTTCTCATTGCGGTGGCTTCTCCTGTTGCGGGGCACAGGCTCTAGGCGAGCGGGCTTCAGCAGTTGTGGCACGCGGGTTCAGTAGTTGTCACTCATGGACTTAGTTGCCCCGCAGCATGTGGGCTCTTCCCGGGCTAGGGCTCGAACCAGTGTCCCCTGCATTGGCAGGCAGATTCCCAACCACTGTGCCACCAGGGAAGTCCCCTCGATATAATTTTAGAGTGTGTTTGTCCTTGGCACTATACTGAAGGCAGCAGTGAATAAAAATTCTACTGGGAAAATACAGTAATATTACAACTGGTGGTGAGGGTGAATTTGTAAACACACGTTTGTTTTCAAGTTTTCTGCGCCCCAAGGCATTCCCAGGGCTGAGAAATTTGGTGAATTCGAGGAAAACAGAGGAACCTGGAAATCTGGATGTTCCACCACCTGCTCACAGACCACAGGGAACTTCGCAGCCAGTACATTTGCGGAGGCTGGTGCCAGGGGGACTGAAAGTGAAAGCGGGCTGTGGATTTTTCTATCTTTTCATTCAGCTCTTTTTCAAACATTCTTCCCCTTTCAAGAAGCATTGATGTGCCTTTCTTTTAAAGTTAACACTGTAAGGAATCGAAGCCTCATTTCCTGGAGATACAGAGCTGGACAGCAGCCATCCCTCAAACGGGCCCCCACGGAGGAGACGTGGAGACATGAGCTCCCAACTCAGGCTTCCGGCAGATGCGTATTGAACCCCTCGGACTGGAAGCTGAGGTCATGGATTACTCTCTCATTGCTCTCAAGGGTCAGTTCAACTTATATTTCCTGTCACTGTTGTCTTAGACCACGCATAACTCAGTCTTTCTCAGCCCATTTCCACACACACAGATTTCTAAATCAGTTGTGAAAAAATACCATTAATATCTCTACATTCAAGAAGAGATGCTAATGGGAAAGGGGCGGAGGAACTGCTGTGGATTGGCAGTAATAGGGGTCAAATAAAATAGGGCAGCAAATCAGGAAATGGGGTCGTGGCAGTCGCTTGAGGAGAGGAAGTTAAGCAAACTGGCCAACATAACCACTGCAACATTTTCCGTTTTCCCTGGAAACTTCATTTGCATAACTGGGCCGGCAGGAGCTTGTAGTGGGAGGAGTGTGAGCTTTGCTACCGGATAAATACAGGTAGGAATCCTGCCTCTATCGCTAGGTTCTGTGGTATTGGACAAGTTTCTTAACCCGTCTCAGCCTCAGGTCAGGGATACTTCCTAACTTCCAAAACTGTTGTAAGAAACAGATCGTGGATTGCCGAGTGGTTGGTATACAGAGGCACTCACTACACTGTAGAACTCAGGGTGTGCCCCGCAGTGCACTGGCCTGATGCTCACTTTGATGGGGGCAAGGAAAGAGGAAAGACAGCCAGGAGGCTAGCAGGACCCTGGCGAGAGCAACGTTAAACTCACATTAGCTACTTAATTTGCTTTTGTTGTCCTTATCACATCCTCACCAGCATTTCCCCCAAATTCAAGTCAAATGATGACCCAAAGAGATGACAAGACAAAATAATGTCGATATCGTGAGGCGTCTGAAATTTTTACCCTCTTTTCAGGCTAACAAGTGAGCCAGTCACAGCTTCACTGATGCTGGCATTGACGTCCCCTGGTCAGAGACAAAGGGCGTTATTACTCGCAGCACAGCAGGCAGCATGAGCTTCACATTCTCACGGCTTCCTCTTGAGCCCCGAGTCCCATGGGGGTGATGCCGAGGTGGGCACAGGCGGATGCTATGCACACAGTGGATTTCTGTCAAAGCTGAGGAGCTGTGAGCTTAGAAAACCTCCGATCTTATAGTGGGCTCTTGGCAAAACTGCCCAACCTTTGTTCCAGAGACAGACATTACCTTTACCATCCTTGCCAGAAAACAAATCTGCCCCCAGCCCCTGAAAGAGACTCCATCTCTATCCTCCAAAGCTTTTTTGTGTACAATATCCTTGGAAAGACGGTCTGGGACAAGAGTTGTTACAACGCATGTAGAAACGACACAGAGAATTACCCTCCATCCCCCAACAAATAAGACACAGCCAGAGGCAGAACTCAAAAGAAGACAGTGTGATTAGATGGGAGGTGTTTAAAAATGTATTAATTTAAGCAATACAATTGATAACTTTCCATGGAACCTTAAATAACATAGCTCTCAATTGCCTGAGAATATAGGGAGAGATGATTATTGCTCCCTTACATGCTACTTTGGAAGCTGCCGCCTACACTGGTCATAGCGCCTCGGCTGTGGGGACTTGGCACCTACTGATACCATCTTGGCTAAAGGGCCTGCCCTGATGTTTTGGTCCATGCAATTTCCAATTAGCTTGGAAATGGGATTTTAGCCTATTGAAAGGAAATGCATCAGGGACTTTTTTTTTCCCTAGTTAATGCAAAGGAAAGAAATAAGATAGTCCTTTCTGAGTTTCTTTGGACTTTATGAGATTAAAAATAGTTTTGGAAAAAGAATTCTTTCAGAAGCCACATGTGGAGATTGTGGAATCCTGAGATTTATCCAGATAAATCGTCTTATCAGCGTGCGTTTGTGAGGTCAGACATGGTTCTCGTAATGACTTGAGGACCTGGAACACATCCCACCAAAGGGTTTCCAGCATTTCCAGGTCCGGAGCACACCCTTTGGAGTCCTAAAAATGGAACCATCTCGAGGACCTTACACCCTTATTTGGAGGCACAGCCCTGCCTCCACTTTTAGACCACCCAGGGATCTGGTGTCCTACGTTTTGGTTCAAAAGTATTTTCAATATTTGCCGCGGGGCTTCCCTGGTGGTGCAGTGGTTAAGAATCCGCCTGCCAATGCAGGGGACGCGGGTTCGTGCCCCGGTCCGGGAAGATCCCACATGCCACAGAGCGGCTAGGCCGGTGAGCCACAACTACTGAGCCTGCGTGTCTGGAGCCTGTGCTCCGCAGCGGGAGAGGCCGTGACAATGAGAGGCCCGCGCGCCGTGATGAAGAGTGGACCCCGCTCGCCGCAACTGGAGAAAGCCCTCGCACAGAAACGAAGACCCAACACAGCCAAAAAAATTGCCGCAAAGTGAAGTAATTGTCATAGTAAGGAATTCAGGGGCTGCCTTGTTTGAGAGTTTGATGACAGAGCAGCCAGGGCAGGTGGGGAGTGAGAGATGGGTGATTCAGGCAATGTCCTCCTTGCTTTCACTTCAGAGAGAAGGATGCAGGAGCCCCAGATCTGCGAGGCCAGAGATCTGGTTCTCAGCCTTAACACTTCCTTCTTCCTTGCTTTCCAACTCTTAATCAGTCAAAAAGTACTTTTGGGGCTCCTAAATGTTTTTGCAGCTCTGCCCACAGTCTTTTTTATTTTTTTTTACTGAGAAATTCTCTTATTTTATTCCTTTGTGGTCTTATTTGTTTACATACAAAAAAATCCATCTGAAATATTTTGTTTTTGTTGTTTCATCCTGTGAGGTATAAATCTAATTGGATTTTTCTCAGGCTCCCAAGAAGAGTTGTCAGTGCTTCCTTCCTATCCCTAACACCTGACCACCCCACCTAGAGCACACCCAAGACACCCCAGAAATGCACCCAGAGGGGACACAACCCTTACTTTCATTCTACTCAAGTTCTTTCCAGTTGCCCAGAATTCTGCTTCCTTCAGTCATCTCTAGGTGTCATCCGAGAGGAGCCTCTCCAGGCTGGATTTTCAGCACAGACACAGAGGTTTGGCTGGCCTAGGGAAACTGGGATGCTTGGGGATCCTGCCCTGCCGCCGGTGCCGAGCCTGAGCTCTGCCCCAGTGCCGGGCCCCCAGTTCTGTCTCCTCCCAGCACCTGGGGCCGGGTGAGTGGCCCTCTCGGCAGAGGGGAGCTCCACCCCCAGCGTCCCTATCCCCAACGAAGGAGAATTGCCCTCTGTGATTTTACGTGGAATCTGCCAGCAAGAGCCGCCTGAGGGACTAGACAATGGAGCTCTCTGTATCACTGCAGAAAAGGAGAACAAAAATGCTGACACTTCAGTGATTACATCTGGTATCCGCAGTCACCCGGGAGCATCCCAAAGATGACCCAATAGATGAGACGTACCTTTTCTTCAGAGCTTAAATTAGCTTTCAACTATCTAAAAGGTTAGAGAATATATCATTTAATTAAAGGGAAACTTAGCTTCCTTCTCCATCCCCATAAAGCACTGGCGTGTGTGTGTGTGTGTGTGTGTGTGCACGCCCACGTGCCTGTATGTGTGTTTTCCTTTGCATATTTTGTTTTTTATTTTTTTATTCTTTTAAATTGAAGTATAGTTGATTTACAGTGTTGTGCCACTCTCTGCTGTACAGCAAAGTGACTCAGTTATGCACATATAGACATTCTTTTTTTTTTTTTTTTTTGCGGTACGCGGGCCTCTCACTGCCGTGGCCCTTCCTGTCGCGGAGCACAGGCCCCGGACGCGCAGGCCCAGCGGCCATGGCTCACAGGCCCAGCCGCTCCGCGGCATGTGGGATCCTCCCGACCGGGGCACGAACCCGCATCCCCTGCACCAGCAGGCGGACCCCCAACCACTGCGCCAACAGGGAAGCCCTAGACATTCTTTTTACTTCGTGTTTTTTTGCACGGCTTTTGCAATGCTGGGAGCTGCAAATAGCTACAGGCTTTCTGTACTCTACATAAGGTGGCCACACATTACGACAGGTTTTTTTGGGTTTTTTTTAAATTTATTTTTGGCTGTGTCGGGTCTTCGTTGCTGCGCGCAGTCTTTCTCTAGTTGCAGCGAGCCGGGGCTACTCTTTGTTGCAGTGCGCGGGCTTCTCATTGCGGCGGCTTCTCTTGTTGTGGAGCGCAGGCTCTAGGCGCGCGGGCTTCAGTAGTTGTGGCTTATGGGCTCTAGAGCGCAGGCTCAGTAGTTGTGGTGCACAGGCTTAGTTGCTCCATGGCCTGTGGGATCTTCCTGGACCAAGGTTTGAACCCATGTCTGCTGCACTGGCAGGCGAATTCTTAATCTCTGTGCCACCAGGGAAGTCCCGACGGTTATTTTAAGTATTCTGTTTTAGTATCAGGACTCAGCACAGTGCCTCACATGGAATACTGAATAAATGACTGATTTGATGGCCTTATTCACACTGGGATTTTGCTAGTAACTATGGATACACAGAAAACCCACTTGGTAAGTATTCCTTAATTCCCCCTTGGTAAAACAAATTCCAATAACTCCTGCACCTCTTCACTCTTTTGTCTAGCAGGGATCTCACTTGTCGGCAGAAGTGAACCACGTGGTCGCTGCCCGAAGGCCCCATGTTACGCATTGTCACTGCTTTGCACATTTACAGCAGATTTGTTTCCTCACCAACCGTGAGAAGCTGTGTCTTAAACAACTGGAGCAAAATTATATTTGTCAAACATCAAGAACAAAGTGCATTTTTGTAAGTCAGTAGTCTTGTTTATAATCAACTCAGTTTCCTGAATATTTGAAATTCAGTCATCTGGCTGTAGGTTTCTGGCTTATTTACATAATAATGCTTACTAAAGCTCAGAAACCACTTTCAGCTATATCTTTGTACTATGAGTCCAGCAGACTGAGGAATTACACTAGTAGTTATGTCCACCCTCCTCCCGATGCACGTGGGCCCCAGGAGTCCCAGTATTGGCAGCTGCGGTTTGCCCGCCTGCCCTGCACCACAGCTCAAGTGTGTTACCTTCCAGGTGTTCAGTCCGTGACTGAAGAGCCGCTGAGGACCTCAGACTCGTTGCATGGTGCTACAGGTTAGTTTGATTAATGCCAGGTCCAAGCTTGAGGCAGCTTGATTCTGACATGTGTTTTGCACTGGGGGCTAGGACCACAAGAGTTTGAATTGCATGATGGTTTTTTTGGCTGAAGAAGAAAGGAAGAACTTAAAAAAAAATTTTTTTTTTTGGCTGCACCACACAGCATATGGGATCTTAGCTCCTGGACCAAGGATCGAACCTGTGCCCCCTGCTGTTGGAAGTGTGGAGCCCTAACCACTGGACCACAAGGGAATTCCAGGAACTTTTCATTTTTTCGTATGCATCTGGGAGAAAAATTAAGATGAGAAGGACTTGTAACTCAGACACCAGTTCCTTGGTTAATCTCAAAGACCAGGGGACCAGGACAGAAGATGTTTGGAGCATGTGAAGACCGTGCCGTGGGCTTTCCCAGGGATAGCTGTGGCAGTCACGGAGGATACGGGTTGCCTTCCTGTGACTTCATGAGTGGCCAGCATCACAATGACGGTTGGAATTCTTGGCTACAAGAGAGACAACATCTAGGACTCTCAGAAAAAAATTGTGAACTAGGGAACGGGCTGAGGCCCTTCATGAAGAGATGGGCTAAAAGCCAGTGAAACTGGAGCTGTTAATGTTGTTGGGGAAAAAAATCCCAGTGTCCTGCCCTGTCTTCTATGGTGTTGTTGTCAGAGAGCAGAGACCAGCCATCAAAAGCACATTAATTCTGGTCTTTACTGGTATCTCTCAAGTGACATTCAAAAGGAAACGCAGGGCTTCCCTGGTGGCGCAGTGGTTGAGAGTCCGCCTGCCAATACAGGGGACACGGGTTCGTGCCCCGGTCCGGGAAGATCCCACATGTCGCAGAGCGGCTACGCCCGGGAGCCATGGCCGCTGAGCCTGCGCGTTCGGAGCCTGTGCTCCGCAAGGGAGAGGCCACAGTAGTGAGAGGCCAGCGTACCACAAAAAAAAAAAAAAAAAAAAAGGAAATGCAGTTTACAGTCTGCAGTCTCACGCACTGAATCTCCTTTCCCCTTCCTCCCCAGCTCCCACTCTCTCACTCAGGCCTCCTGCTCCCCTCTTCCCTTTCTCAGCCTTTTCTGAGACAAAACTTCCCTCTCAGTGGTGCTCCTCACACGGATTAATCTGATCTGAAAGATGGGTGTGAATTTTTATCAGGATCGGGATGATGTGGTAGAATGCTAAGCAGGAAACACTAGAATGTTCCTCCAGGGGTAAGGAAGGGACAGCTGTGAGTACTTATGCATTCATAATTTTTGTCCCCATGTGTTGATGGGATTCTAGTTGTCCCCCCAGGGTAGAGAGGCCTGGAGAAACTTTGGTTACATGAAATTGTGAAATTAAAGTTTGTATTTAGTGCTCCAGCTTTGCTTTTCCACAGATTTTCCTCAGCATTCAATTGCTCATGCATTTAGAAAACATTTAGGGAATGCCACTTCTGTGCTAGTAGTTCAGAAAGAAAGAAAGAATCTAGAGAAGGAGACAGAGAAGTAAACACGTAATTACATTAGTATAATAAACACTATAATAGGGTTATAAAAGTATAATATAAAAACAATGACTGGTTTTTGCATTTCCCCCTTCCAAAAATTCAGAGGCTTAAATAAAAAGTGTATTTCTCTCTTATGTAACAGTACAAGAGTAAGTGGTCAAGGGATGCTATGAGGTTCTGGAAGTTTCACTGTAGCAGGGACCAAGGCTGTTTCTCTCTTGTGGCCTGTTCATCCAGGTCTTGCCCTAGTCCATATGGGATATGGTTCACCACCGTATCTGCTGGACCTGCCTCCTGGCTAGCAGGAAGCAGGAGACGAGGAAGTGCTTCCTTTAAGGAGGTGACCTGGAACTTTGATTCTGCTCACATCCTATGGGCAATAGTTTACTCATTTAATCACATCTAGGTGCAAGGGAGCCTGTGCGATGTAGTCTTTTGCTGGATAGCCATGTGCCAGCAAAACTTGGGTTTTGTATTTAGGGGAGAATGGATTTGCGGGAACAACTCATGATCCCTGCTACAATTGATAGCTAATTCACTATTTCCTAAGACTGTGTGAGCCAAGCAAAATACTTTGTTCTCAGCAGCAATGGCTTTTAACCCTGTAGTTTCCCTACATTCTTCAACATGGCCACAAGGTATGGCCAAAATCTGGAAAGGCCACAAGACACTCAGAGGGAAACTAGGAGACAGAGTCTTCTGGTATAGGCAGTATGAGGTATTTGCCAAACAGTTCAAGGCTCTAAGCTAAGGAATCTGCGTGGCAGATACCATTTGGCTCCCTTCCCAGCACACATGTTCCACCTGCTCATGATGAAAAAGGAGACACTCCCTGGAGGCTTGAGAGTTTATCAGCAGGGGGCATTCTGTGTACATCTACTCCTATGCATGTGGGTGCACATCACCTTCAGTGGATCCCCACAGTCCCTCCCAAATTGCATCTTATACTTCATAGGCAACCTCAACAATGTTCCGACAACCTGGTAGAAGACATGCCAAAACTCCTACCAGAACCAAGACCTAGAGCGGTAGGAAGGGTGTGGGCCAGAAGGGTGTTCAGAACAGCTCACCTCCCCATTCAGAAGGCTGCACACCAGGTGGCTTGGATGCTGCCATTTCGATATGGATACTTAGATTTGGTCATCTTAACCAGAATAACACCAAGCTACTAATTTTTCTTTTTCTTTTCCAGAATGAAAAGCTGCTGTATTATCTTCATCTAATGACAAAAATAACAAATACCCATTTTAAAAGAATCAGACAATGCCAAAATAATGACATTACAAACCATCCAGCACAAAATACTTGAGTATTTTTTCCAGAATTTGTTCACTGGATAGGTATAAAAATCACTGGTTTAGGTTTTCTGGGAAGCAGATTCTGAGATGGAGTTTATTGTGCAGGACATTTCTTAAGAACTGTCCTTGGGGTCAACACCTGTGGAAAGAAGGGGATGAAAGCAGAAACAGGTAGAGAGAGAACTTGAGATGTGTTGCAACCTTGGCTCACCAGACAGGAAGCTCTGGGGTGAAAATGACCCAGCAGAATTGCTCTCTGTTGAGCTAAAATGACCGGCCTTATACCCTTACCTCCATCAGGAAGTACCCACCCTCCCTGCTCGGGAGGGCAGGACATTGGGAGAGGTAGCCCTGCAGCTGGGTCAGTTCCTGACCACGCTGACAGCAACAAGTCCTTTTTTGAAGGGGCATCTGGGTGGTGCCGCTTCACATCCATCACCCAGGCACACACACTATTATTTTAAACAAAAATGTAATCATATCATCTATGCTATTATGACCCTGATATTTTTTATTTAGCAACACAATGTAAACATTTCCTCCATGACCCCAAATATAGATCACATTCATTTTCAATTACTGCGTATATTGCACTGAAAAGATGTACAATACTAACGAAATCCCTGTTGAAGGGTGTTTGAGAACCTTTCTATTTTTTTGCCGTTATGAGTACCTCAGTCATGAACATCCTAATGTATATATCTTTTCACACATGTCTAATTAACATAAAGTAATTCCCAAAAATGGAATGGGCCAAAAGGTATCCATATTTGCATTTGAAGTGTAGTGCCAAATTACTCCCCAGAACGCTGTACCAATTTACCAGAGCACTGAAGATAATCAACATCGATCTTCTTAATCTTTGCTAATCTCACAGGTGAAAAATAGCTCATTGTTTTCTTAATAACATTTATTAGTAAGTAGCCAGGTTAAATGCTGTTCCAGATGTTGACAGATTGTATCTCTTCATTTATTTTTCCTCTCGTGAATTATCTGTACCCATCCTTTGCCCGTTTTTCTCTGGTTTGTGTCTGTTACATTGAGGATATGTACCTGTTTGGTACATATAATATAATGTTATTTGCTAGTATGTCATCTGTGTCTTATTTTTTCTTTTCCTTTTTCTTTCTCTTCTTATTTTATTTTATTAAACTAACCAAATCCATTTATCACCTCTTTCAGAGTTCCGGTTTGGGCGTTATTCCTAACAAATTTCTCTCTACCCAACTCTACATAGATATTCTCCTGAACTTTCTTCTGGTAATTTTGTAAATCCTTACACTTTCAAGTTTTCTATTAGTAAGTAATGTAAAAAATAGACATTGTCTCCCCAGCCCATCCCTTAATCTCTTCTTATTACCCAACCGTACTGAATTACCTGTGATGGAGAAAAGCTATGAAGAAAACACAGTCTTTATATTTCCAAGTGGTCATTTTGATGCAACTGCATCACGTTGTCTGCTTTAATGGTCTTCCCTCCATCAGAAATGCCCCTGAATGGTCAGACTTTCCGTTTGGAGTTCATGGAAGCCCTGCCTCTACCTGCAATAGGAATCTGAGCCGGGAAGCAGTGTCCTTTCTGCCTCTAGACTGCGGACCTCAGGCCACCCACCTAGGCACGAGCTATGGACAATGGAAAGTGGACAAAATAAGTTCCAAACTGCAGCAGCTGTCCTAGGCATTTTTCCTGCTCACCCCCATCCGAGCTCCACATTTGCCTTTCCTTCTACCCAGTTACCCAGGCTTCCTAGCTCTGTACCTACATTTACGAGTTATCCACTCTGCTTTTCTTTCCCTCCTGTTGTTTTTTAAAAACACCTTTATTTAGGTATAATTTACAGACCACAAAATTCACTCATTTTTTAATATACATTGCAATGATTTTTAGTAAATTTACTATGTGTGCCACTATCACCACAGTCCAGTTTTAGGACATTTCATCACCCCACTAAGACCTTTTCTGTCCATTTACAATTAATCCCCACTCCCATCCCCAACCCCAGGCAACCACTAATCTACTTTCTGTCTCTGTAGAGTGGCCTTTTCTGGACAATGGAATCATATACCCCTCTAGTTTTGACATTGCCTCTTATCTCCAATGAGAAATGCCAGATTGAACTTCAGCTCTGTGGAAACTGACCAGCTAGACATAGGTTCACAAAACTGGTAAGTGACAGAGCTCTGACTCAGATCCAAGTCTTGTGATTCCAAATTCTTTCCACTCCCTCCTGCTTTCCTGATCTGGATACACTTTCAATGGTGAATGGAAAAATTTAGTAATGGCCACTTTAAAAAGCCTCAAAGATCACTGGCCTTCTGAGTCTGGACACAGCTCCTGACTCTTCTCAGCCACCAGAGGGTGCCCCAAAGATCTATCTTTGAATCGGCTTTTGCTTGTCACAGTTGAGCATCTTAGGAAAAATTACGTGAATTGTGACCTGAGTGAGATCTTTCTGGGTGGTATTTTTCTTACAGTACTTTCCCTCTCTGGGTAACTGCAAATAGCAATGGAGAATAAAAGCTAGAAATGTGTTTGGTGCACATTGAAAGTTTTCTTTCAGGCTTCTCATACCAAGATTTCTTTTTTAAATACAATAAAAAGGGAAACTACAGATTTGATTTGGGAAGCTGGTGAAGTGTTCTTAAGTTATAACAATCCAGCATGACAGGTATCAATTAATCATAATATTAAGGTGGTTTTGTTAATCTTTTGCATTTTTACATAACTAAATTGATTCTTTGAGGGAAGGGAACTGGAAACATGTTTTTAAATTGTTACCCTGGGCTTCCCTGGTGGCACAGTGATTAAGAATCCACCTGCCAATACAGGGGACAGGGGTTCGAGCCCTGGTCCGGGAAGATCCCACATGCCAGGGAGCAACTAAGCCCGTGCGCCACAACTACTGAGCCTGCGCTCTAGAGCCCGTGAGCCACAACTACTGAGCCCACATGCCACAACTACTGAAGCCCGTGCGCCTAGAGCCCGTGCTCCGCAACAAGAGAAACCACTGCAACGAGAAGCCGGCACACTGCAGTGAATAGTAGCCCCTGCTCTCTGCAACTAGAGAAAGCCCGCGCAGCAAGGAAGACCCAATGCAGCCAAAAAAATAAAATAAATAAATATATAAATGCAGTATCTGTGTAGCTAGAATTAACTGGATAATAATTCAATATGACAATTGAATTTATCTTTGAGAAATAATTTTATTGTGACATATCACGAGCTATCTGGACAAAAATGGCTGAACTCAGTTGTCAATTAAGCCTTTAAGAGGAGTCTCCAGAATCCAGAGGGCATATGTGCCTCTTGGCCTCCCCCAGCTGAATACCTCCTATACTCCCCTTCATTCTGGACAGGAGGATGGATGGATGGATGGATGGATGGATGGATGGATAGATGGATGGATGGATGGATGGGAGCTGATCAACAGCCAGGATGGGAACTCCTGGGAGGATCTTCAGGGGAGCTTAATGATGACTGCTGAGCACCACACCTGCCTGTTGTCAAAGTCACTGGAGCCGTATGTCTGGTGGTGCTATGTCCCTGTCCCCACCATGAACTGCATGCTCCCCAGAATCTGGGCTACAGCTATGGAACCAGGAGTAGACTGGAGCCACAGGACAGGTTTTAGGACTGCATCTTCCCATACCTAGCTGTGTCACTTATCCTTTCTGTATCTCATTTTAAAAAGTCTGTAAAATGGCAATACTCTTTGCCTTAATCACCCTCTACCTTACAGGCTGGTTTCAAGGAACGAATGGCAAGAAAAGAATGCTGGACAAATATGAAGTATGATTATGATAAACTGTGCCTGTGCGAGAAAGAGAAATAGATGCTGAAGCAAAGGTCGAGGACAGAGAGAAGAAGAAGGAAACTAGGAGAGGGAGAGAAGAAACCACAGTTCCATAGGCACGACTCTTCCTGCAGTCACATGAAGACACCTTTCCCTATCTTTAGTCTAGTCACCCTCCTCTGAAAAATAGAAAATAATCCATTCCTGTGTTAGGAGATGATTTTACCAATATTTTTCAAGCACCAGAAGTTCAAAAACATTTTAATGTTTTTCCAGGAGAATTAATTTGCTTTTAAAATATAAATGTCCCAATTAAATCCTGGTATGGGACACAGCCAATCAAAACCTTCATTAACTGGAATGAGAGGTTGAGAACAGACTCACAAGTGAGAAGATGTGTCTTTTACACCTATCCTTCTCTTGACAACTAAGCCATTTGTGAAAACCCTGCCTTTAAGTGATGACATTGAAAGGAGGGTGCTTAGAATTTCAAAAAATGGCAAACCTTCAAGTACTTTCAAAGCATCTAATTCTATGCAATGGATTAGTATGCAAATAAGGGAGCACAGCATTCTGGTCACCTTAGTAGGGTCCCTGCTACCTAAGGAAGGGAGCATTTTATTGGTTTCTATCTCCAAATGGCAGCCCGTTAAAACCTGGGCCACCTGATACTCTCCGACTAGAAAATATTGTCTGTATAAATTGATGAAACTGTGATGTTGAAATAGCACTTTTTTTTTATCATGCTAAAACACACACAACATAAAATTTACCATTTTTAAGTGTATGATTCATTGGCATTAAGTACATTCAGTGTTGTGTAAACATCACCATTAGCCATTTACAGGACTTTTTTGTCATCCCAAACAAACTCTTCACCATTAAACAATAACTCCCTGTTCTCCACCAGTCCCTGGTAACCATGATGTATCACTTTTATATTCATTTAGTATGTCTGGGGATGAGAAAGTCATTTTACAAAAAGGAAAAGTGGGGGAGTTAAAAAATGGCAAAACTCTGCAGAAGTCATTATAGTGAAAATCATAAGTCTGTCCATCTTTTCCTAACACAGAATGAACATCAGAATCGGCCTGTGATGGGGAATGCTGCTGCACTCGGACAGTGAAGATGACACCCAGTCCTAGATGTGTTTGCTGAGCACTGAGGACGCTCCCACAGAGTAAGGAAGTTGCAGAATCTCCTGAGAACCCAGAGAGGGCTCAGGCAAGGCTGGTAGGTGTGGGCGTCTGCCTGGGGTCAGCAGTGGGGCAAGGCCATGGTCTCAACCTAAAACTTCACGCTAATTATCTGAACTCTGAACATTTTTCCAAAGCTAAAAATTTAATTACTACCAAAAGGGACATTATTCTATAGTTTGAAACACCTACACAGTTACCTCTTAAATAAAATTCAACCTCTAAACCAACCACAATTCGTACTTTTTAAAAAGCACATAAAGAAAAACGTTAATGAAGATATTAATGATCTATCTTAAATCTGGACTCACAAAGTCTCTTCTTTTGTGCTTTATTTACAGTCTTAGGCACTTAATCTAACTGGCCTCTTTCCAAGACCCAGCTTCTTCTGAAAGCACATGGATTTCCTTGTGAAGGAAATACTTACACTTAAAGCCTTTCTAGGCTCCCTTCCCCCAAGGCATTTTGCTAATGTGTACCAGAACAATCTTGAAAGGAGAAAAAAGGAAAAAGAGAATGAAGTGCTTTGTGTAGAAAAGAGTCTGCCTTTGGGCACATCTAGCACAACTGCCTCCTATCCTATTCATCTGCAACCTGGTTAAGAGAACCAGAAATAATTGACTGTGAGTGGTGCTTCCTATAATAACAGCTAACATTCATTTGAACACTTGCTATGTGCCAGGCACTATGCTACATTCTAAGGATAATCTCATTTGCTCGGCACAACTACCCAATAAGATAGGAATCATTTGTATGAATATTGCATATATTGAGGAAACTGAGGCTTTAAAGACTTTAAGCAACTTGACCAGATTCACACAGCAAATCCGTGGTTGAGCCAGAATTTGAACCCTAACTAATCTGACTCCAGGAGCCCCCCGATGACACTGATCCAACTCATGCAAAATCTCTAGGAGATGTTAACTTATACTGTACAGGTGAGAAAACTGGAGATTAGAGTAGTTAATTGATCAGCCCAAGGTTGCTGCTATTATGTGATTGAACAGAGAATCAGGCCTGGTGTTTTGGGCCCTCAAGCCCTTGTTCTTTCCAGTAAACACACATGTCCCATTCCCCGAGGCCACTTTAAAAACAGAAGAGAAACTGAACTGATGTACAACAAGAGTAGTTGAGTGGCAGCTTATCCCTCCCACTGACCTTGTACTTCTAGGAAGTCTCCAGGGTCTGATAGATCTTTGCACAAATTCCCGGCCTGCCTGCAGCCTCCTGAAGCCACTTGACACAAATTAGGTGATCAAGTTCAGTTACTGAAGGGGATGAAAATAATACAAATTGTAACGTTTGTTTACACGCTATCTGGCTCTGATAGGAGCCACCAACCAACAGGTGTTCCCCATCCATGTGAAAGAACAGAGAACATGTGAGACTAAATTTACAAGTGTTGTATGGAATGTTTTAAATGCTGTTACCCTTAAGCACTTGTTTGTTTCTCTCAGGCAAACCAACTCCATCCAAAGACTTACACTGTAATTTAGGACAGGAGGGTCTCTTTACACTCCATGAAATTCTTGCAAACTTACTTTCCAAACCAAACTGTGATGCCGAATTTTGACTGAGAAAAAATCTACAAATATGTATACATACATACATACATATATATATATATACACATATATATATATATCCCAGGATGTTAATTTTTATCTATGTGACTGTTAGGAGAAAAGAATGGTTATAATCATTGAAATGAACATTACTCTCAGGGAGCTGGTCAATTAATAATTATGGAAAACCTGTGTTCAGTAAATTTTAAAGATAGTCTATGGTGATACCATTTAAAATGAGCAACTACTTTGGCAAACATGAACAATTTATGCTTATTTGTCTGGTTTTTAAAAATTAATTTTCTTGGGAATTCCCTGGCAGTCCAGTAGTTAGGACTTGGTGCTTCCACTGCCCTGGTTGGGGAACTAAGATCCTGCAAGCCGCGCAGAGCGGCCAAAAAAAAAATTATTTTTCTTTTCTTTCTTTAATTTTTTAATTGAGATATAATTGACATATAATATTATATTAGTTTCAGGTGTACAACATAATGATTTGATATATGTATATACTGTGAAATGATCTCCACACTAAGTCTATTTAACATCCACATCACCAAACATAGTTACAAAAATTTTTTTCTTTCAATGAGAACTTTTAAGAATTACTCTCTTTGCAACTTTCAAATACACAATACAGTAGCTCTTGTTTCAGACTGAGATTTAAAGGCCAAGAACAGGATGTTGAGAAAGCAAGTTGACTGCCCAAACTAGATTAGTAAAAATAATTCCAGAACAGGGACATGAAGAGCTTCTCTCTTTCTCCGGTTAGCAGGGACGAGAAAAGACAGCTAGGATACCTGAAGCTTAGAACTCAGTAGGGCAACCAGAGCTTTCCTTTGAAGGAGCAGTAAACAGACAGCAGGTGAAAGTATGTCCTTATCAGAAACTGCTGTAAGGAAATGCCTTCTCATTACGCATGTCACCTAAGCCAGGCGTTTCCAATTGCCTTTCCCCTGAAAGTTTCCGCTGGTCTTATTCAGAAAGCCATTCCCTCTGGGGTAAGAGGGAAATAAAGACATCTAGAAGTGGGTCAGAAAACTGCCTCAGCCTACTTGCTACGTGTGGCCATTCTTTTGTTTTCTGGTTTATCTTCATCTTTTCCTGCCCCTCCCTTTCTTTTAGACTCTTGAGTTTGTGGAGGTTTTTTTTGTTTATTTTTTTGAGAACCACTGAGCTATTTGTTTATTTTTAATTGAACTGTAGTTGATTTACAATACTATATTAGTTTCAGGTGTACAACATAGTGATTCAATATTTTTATAGATTGTACTTCATTTAAAGTTATTATAAAATATTGGCTATATTCCCCATTCTGTACATTACATCCTTGTAGCTTATTTATTTTATACGTAGTAGTCTGTACTTCTTAATCCCATACCTCTATTTTACTCCTCCCCACTTCTCTCTCCTCAGTGGTAACCACTGGTTTGTTCTCTACACCTCTGAGCATGTTTGTTTTGTTATATTCGTTCATTTGTTTTCTTTTTTAGATTCCACATATAAGTGCTAACATACAGTGTTTTTCTCTGATTTATTTCACAAGCATAATTACCTCCAGGTCCATCCATGTTTGTGCTCTTGAAACTGCTCACTCAGACATCACCCATGATGTTGTCTCCATCTCATTCTTTCTCTTTGACGTTCTGCTCTATTTGACTGTGCTGATCACTGTTTTATTCTGCAGTGCAGGTAGAACCCCAAAGCATCTGCCAGGAAGCTCCTTCCCAAATGAGAAGGGGCCAAAGGCTGGCCTTTAGACAGAATACCAGAGGTCAGTGTGGTCAAGGTCAAGGCCAGGAATTCAGATTGTTGGAATAGAGAAAGTGGGAAGGACAAGTGGAAAGTTGGAAATAACAGAGCTCAGACTCACTGGAGACCACTGGGATAAGTCAGTGCCCGAAGTGGAATAACTAGGAACAAGAGGGAGTCTCGTGCCAGCTGTTGTGCATAGTGCGGGTGGGGATGCAGGCAGAGTGGAGCTGTAAATGAGACTCCTACAAAAAGGCCCGTAACTCTAGCCCGCAGGGCCAAAGGGCTTTGGAGGTAGAGGCCGAGGCTCTGGGTCCATCACTCTGGTTCACAGGATGATGAACAGGACACAGGGGTTCAGTCCTACTGCCTAATCCTGCCCACCGGAACTCACCTTTTAGATTCTGTACATTATGTTCATTATTGTCTCATCCTACCCCTTTGACCTTTGGCCTTCCTTATCTTCATCATCTCTCTTCATCCTAACTTCATCTTTTTTTCTCTGTAGATCCTCTCTTCCTTCAGCATCCCCACCTTCCTTGTTCACTGTGTTCTGGGGTGTCTACATTCCAATTCTCTGTCTTGAACAGCCTCCCAGACCTTGCCTGCGGATATCCCACTGTCACTTTATGGGCTCATCCTGGACAGTCAGCTCTCACAGCAGAAACTTCTAACAGGAGTGCCACAGTTGGACTGAACTAGAACACTCTCCTCCCAACTTTTGGATTCAAGGGATGGGGTTTTTCTGGTCCATGTGCTGGAGGCTCATGGTCCTTTTAACCCAGAATACAATCACTATATTGGAGTCAGCACTACTCTTAAGGGATCCTATCTGCCAGGGAATTGCTAGACCTTGTAGTCACTCGCCCTGAGGAGGCAGAGTAGGGCCACTCAGTTCTGGGACCTCTACAGGTGGCCGATGTCACTTGCCCAGCAGTTCCTGCCTGCTAGGTTGCGAAGAGCACTTTATTTCTTTGATCCTCTACGTCCTGAACTCACAATCGGGGTATTCACAGATTGATCAGTTCTCATTTATCCAAAATCCCCTGACCCCTTCTTGTTTACCTAACATGGGACTTTGGAATTTCTTTGTCCCCTTCTGGCAAAACTCATTTCTGCATAATTCTTTCAGCACAGAGGTCTAGAAAGGGTTTACAAGTTTTCACTTTGAAATCTATGCAAGAAATATTACTCTTAAGACACTTGGAAAAATCTTCCAGAAAGAGTGAAATATTAACTATATCGGATATTTATGTGTCCTTCAATGTAGAATGAAGACTGCCTAGTACAAACAGTGCTTTCTCCCATGTCTTTTCTTTTTCAATAAACTTGAATTCCCTTGTAGCTTCCTTTTTTTTTTTTGGCCACACTGCGCGGCACGTGAGATCTCAGTTCCCAGCCCAGGGACTGAACCTACACCCCCTGCAGTGGAAGAACGGAGTCTTAACTGCTGGATTGCCAGATAAGTCCCCACTTTAGCTTCTTTTTTTTTTTTAATTAATTAATTTAAAAATTGTAGGTTTATTTATCTATCCTCCCCCCTTATTATTTTATTTTATTTTATTTTTTTGGCTGCTTTGCGTCTCCGTTGCCGTGTGCAGGCTTCTCTCTAGTTGTGGCGAGCAGGGGCTACTCTTCGTTGCCGTGCACTGGCTTCTCATTGCGGTGGCTTCTCTTGTTGTGGAGCACGGGCTTTAGGCACACGGACTTCAGTAGTTGCGGCGTGCAGGCTCACTAGTTGTGGCACATGGCCTTAGTTGCTCCACGGCATGTGGGGTCCTCCTGGACCAGGGCTCGAACACATGTCCCCTGAATTGGTAGGCAGATTCTTATTTTTAAATTTTTTTTAATTTATTTTTTTATACAGTAGGTTCTTATTAGTCATCCGTTTTATACACACCAGTATATACATGTCAATCCCAATCTCCCAGTTCATCCCACCCCCACCCCCCACCGCTTTCCCCCCTTGGTGTCCATGCGTTTGTTCTCTACATCTGTGTCTCAATTTCTGTCCTGCAAACCAGTTCATCTGTACCATTTTTCTAGGTTCCACATATATGCGTTAATATACGATATTTGTTTTTCTCTTTCTGACTTACTTCATTCTGATTCTCCCAATCCAAAACATGGTATATTTCTCCATCTGTTTGTATCATCTTTGATTTCTTTCATCGGTGTCTTATAGTTTTCTGCATACAGGTCTTTTGTCTCCCTAGGTAGGTTTATTCCTAGGTATTTTATTCTTTTTGTTGCAGTGGTAACTGGGAGTGTTTCCTTAATTTCTCTTTCAGATTTTTCATCATTAGTGTATAGGAATGCAAGAGATTTCTGTGTATTAATTTTGTATCCTGCAACTTTACCAAATTCATTGATTAGCTCTAGTAGTTTTCTGGTGGCATCTATAGGATTCTCTATGTATAGTATCATGTCATCTGCAAACAGTGACAGTTTTACTTCTTTTCCAATTTGTATTCCTTTTATTTCTTTTTCTTCTCTGATTGCCATGGCTAGGGCTTCCAAAACTATGTTGAATAATAGTGGTGAGAGTGGACATCCTTGTCTTGTTCCTGATCTTAGAGGAAATGCTTTCAGTTTTTCACCATTGAGAATGATGTTTGCTGTGTGTTTGTCATATATGGCCTTTATCATGTTGAGGTAAGTTCCCTTTATGCCCAATTTCTGGAGAGTTTTTATCATAAATGGGTGTTGAATTTTGTCAAAAGCTTTCTCAGCATCTATTGAGATGATCATATGGTTTTTATCCTTCAATTTGTTAATATGGTGTATCACATTGATTGATTTGTGTATATTGAAGAATCCTTGCATCCCTGGGATAAACCCCACTTGATCACGGTGTATGATCCTTTTAATGTGCTGTTGGATTCTGTTTGCTAGTATTTTGTTGAGGATTTTTGCATCTATATTCATGAGTGATATTGGTCTGTAATTTTCTTTTTTCTGGTTTTGGCATCAGGGTGATGGTGACCTCATAGAATAAATTTGAGAGTGTTCCTTCCTCTGCAGTTTTTTGGAAGAGTTTGAGAAGGATAGGTGTTAGCTCTTGTCTAAATGTTTGATAGAATTCACCTGTGAAGCCCTCTGGTCCTGGCTTTGGTAGGTAGATTCTTAACCACTGCGCCACAGGGAAGTCCTGTAGCTTCTTATTTGCCTTAATATCCAAACTTGGGAAAGGTTTGTGATTTTGAAATGCAGAGCCTTTCTGAAAATTGGGTGAAGATATTACAGTTTTACAACTTGTCCTAGGGAATAAAAGATTATGAGAACATTAAATCCAGAGTTGTAGGGATTGGTGCACTTTGCAAAGAATGGTGACTAGCATTGAAATGATAGTTATGGCTCACTGAGTTATTTTGATACCTGCAAAATTTACCCTGGGAGCCTCTAATACATTACTTATTCTGTTTGCTATTTCTCACTAACTATAGGCCTCAAAAGTTTACAATTCAAATATTGTAAGGTTTAATGTATGAAGATTGGAGTAAGCCAAGGAGGACTTGCTGTGACTTGTAATGAAATGCTGAAGAATTTTTGCCATTTGAGAAGTCTTAGAATATTCCTGTTATTTTCTATAATAATTTGTATTCATGGCACACTTTACATTTTACATTATAGATGGAGTTGAGACCCCTGTATACTATTTCCTTCCCTTCCACCCCAGAAATACATACTACAATGAATCTGATATTTAACATTCTTGTGCATGGTTTACATTTGTATTATATATTAATTCATCTATAAAAATACATATAATATTGCTTTCCATGTTTTGAAATTCTCTCAAAATATAACATACTATATAAATCCTCTTTCAACTTGCATTTTTTTTTTGCTTAACATTCTTTTAAGATTTAGTGTATTGATTCATGTAACTCCAGTTTATTTATTGAAATTTCTATATAGTATTCTTTTGTATGAATAGACCTCAAATTATTTATCCATATTTCCTGTTGATGAATATTTAGATTGTTTTGATGTTTCTCATCATTACAAACAGTGTTGAGATGAACATCTCTGGATATGTTTTCTTGTGCATGTTTGTAAGGATTATTTAAGGTAAATACTTAGGAGTCAAAGTATTCTGGATCTTAAGCTTTTTTTTTTAACTTTACTAGACAACTTTACTAGACAACTTTTCTATCAGGAAAGTTTTTGATTACAGGATACAGAAAAGCTCACCAACAGTTGTTTGTGAAATAAAGATTTAATTATCTAACATTGTCAACAAAGGACCCAGTCACTTTCAATCCTTCAACTCTTACTACCTTAGTGTGATGGCTTTGGTCCTCTTGATTGTCACCTCATGATCACAAAATGGCTTCCACGACTCCAGGCATCACAGTCTCATTCCAGTGTCCCAAACAAGAGAAAAGAGTATGTAGAAAAGGGGGCTTCTTTTTTTTTTTAGGGAGGACAAACCTTCCTATTTTTCTAAGGGTAGACCACTACTGACTTAGGATGGGGACATGTTTGAAGAATAAAGGGAACCCCCCCACCTCTACCCCCACCCTTGGGGACTCTCGTGTCCTAGCAACCAGAAGTTCTTCATCAGACTTCCCTTTACATCCCATTGGCCAGAATGGTGTTGCAGCCTCTTGGTGTCAAGGAAATGGGAAAACATATCTAGCAAAATGTTATAGGATGGTTATGATTGGCTCCAACCAGACATGATTCATACACTGAGCCTAAGGACATTGCTGTTCTAAAAATATTGGGGTTTGGTAAACAAGGAAGAAGAATGGAATGTCTAATCTTTAGGCGATTGGCCACTTCCATACTTTGCAAAGACGTTGTACCAGTTGACACTCCCAGGATCAGTATATGAGCATTCCTTTTGTGCCATGTCCTTGGCAATACTTGGTATTTTTTAAATTTCAGTTTTCTTGAGGTATAACTAACAAAATTATAAGATATTTAAAGTGTACGTCATGGTGATTTGACATACATATACCTTGTAAAAGGATTCCTCCCTTCTAGCTAATTAACACATCCAATGCCTCACCTGTTTATCACATGTTTATCTTTTATTTGATTAGAACATTTAAGTTCTATTCTCTTAACCAAATTTCAATTATACAGTATAGTGTCAGCAACTATAGTCAACATGTTTTACATTAGAGTCTCAGACCTTATTCATCTTTATAGCTGAAGGTTTGTACTCTTCTACCATCCTCTCCCTATTTCCTCCACCTCCTGCCCCCAACCAGTTCAAGCAACCACTTTCTACTCTGTTTCTATGAGTTATGACTTTTTAAAAAAAAGATTCCATGTGTAAGTGATATCATGCAGAATTTGTCTTACTCTGTCTGACTTATTTCACTTTGCATAATACCCTCAAGTTTCATCCATGTTGTTACAAATGACAGGATTTCCTTCCTTCTCGTGGCTGAATAATATTCCATTGTAAATTTAAACCACATCTTTTATACATTCATCTGTTGATAGGCATCTAGGTTGTTTCTGAACATTGGCTATTATGAATAATGCTGCAATTAACATGTGAGTGTAGATATCTCTTCAAGATCCTGTTTTAATTTGCTTTAGATATATACCCAGAAGTGGAATTGCTGGATCATATGGTAGTTTTATTTTTAAATTTTGGGGGAACCTCCATACTCTTTTCCCCAGTGGGTGCACCAATTTACGTTCCCACCAACAGTGCACAAGTGTTCCCTTTTCTCCACATCCTCGCCATTTGTTATCTCTGTCTTCTTCTTTTTTTTTTTTTTTGCGGTACGCGGGCCTCTCGCTGTTGTGGCCTCTCCCATTGCAGAGCACAGGCTCCGGGCGCACAGGCTCAGAGGCCATAGCTCACGGATCCAGCCGCTCCACGGCATGTGGGATCTTCCCAGACCGGGGCACGAACCCGTGTCCCCTGCATCGGCAGGCGGACTCTCAACCACTGCGCCACCAGGGAAGCCTCAGCATTAAGTTTTTCATTGTAAATATTTTCAGTTTTTTTATCTGCTATATCCTTTTCACTGCAAACTCTATTTCTACTTTCTCTCTTTTTTCTTAATAAATATTGCCAGGGATTTGTCTACATTATTAGTCCTTTTAAAGAAACAGCTTTGGTTGTATTGATAATCTTTATTGTATCTTTGTTTTCTGTTTTCTTAGTTTTTGCTCATACCTTTGTTAGTTCTTTCCTCCTGTTTTCTCGGGGTATATTTTGATGCTAACTTCTTGAATGGGAAATTTAATTCATTAATTTTCTGTGTTTTCTTCTAATATAGGAGCTGAGAAAGCAAATGCAGAGCCTCCACCCCTACCCATTTTCCTGCCACGGGCCCCAACTCCATGTTTCCAGGACTCACTCATGACCTTCTGTACTGACAGCCCCACAGAGGAAGCTGAAGCCAGACTATAACCCAGAGAGTCTGTTCAGCTGATCTCCAAGAAGCGGCAAACCGTCTTCTCCATACACAGCTAGGCTCGCGTTTTAAAGTCCAAAACCCAAAACCAGGTTTGTCAAAAGTGAACACTGTATTAAATACACACACACACATATATATCTACCTATATATGTATGTGTGTGTATATATGTGAAAAAATCATAAAGAAAAGCAAAAGAATGATTAGTTCAAAGGTCAGTACAGCTGTTCCCTCTGGGAAGAAGGGAGGAGACGATGTAAAAGATGCAGGGAGATTAATTGATAGAACAAGTGATTAAATATAAGAGGTAACAGAATCAAGGCCAAAATGAAAGAGTTAATCTTTGAGATAAGCAGGGAAACTTTATTTTCTATAAATAATGATGGGAAGGATGTCTTTTAAAGTTGGGAATGTGAGGGAGAAGATTGAAGAACTTCGCATCAATCATTTCGGGAAAGTGGAATAAAGGTCATCTGCTAATAGGCCAGGGAGCAGTGGGGGGTTGGGTGTCAGGCTCCAGTGTCTGGAACATTTTCTTGCTCAATAAATGTAGGTTGAATAAATGCTGAATACGAGTTTTTAAAATATTGGAATAAACACTGTTGGTCATTTGCTAGGAAGTAAACCATGAAAGAATATAAGAAGAAAAGAATACTTGGACAGCTCTGCAGGTTCAAGTGAGGTTAGGTAGCATGAAACTATTGTAGTAAAGCCAACTGGCAACCCAAGAGCTCTGGAGAAGAAAGAAAATGGTGGGCTTGGGAAGGAAGGAGTAACAAAAGGGATGCATTGTAGGGGGTTAGTAAAAGCATAACAGAAATAGCGAGTCATGGGACCAGGCTGGCTAACAAGGGAAATGAAGCAAGGAGGGAAATGAAACCAGGCGGGGAGGAAGAGAAGGGTTGAGGGACTAAAGTTCCCTCCACTGAAGTTTCTCTACTGGCTCATTCCCATCACCATACAAACTTGCCGTTATTTCTCTCATCTTTAAACCAAACCAAACAAAGCCCTACTCTTAACCTCAATTCCCCTGTCGGCTTCCGCCCCATTTCTCTGCTCTACTTTGCAGAGGACGTCCTTCAAAGAGTCTCTTATACTCACTGTCTCAAATTTCCCTCCTCCAGTTCTCTCCTAAACCCACTCCAACGAGGCTTCGCTTCACGGACCTCCACTGAACCCACGCTGGTCAAGGTCACCAGTGACCTCCATTTCACTAAATAGAGTGATCAATTCTCAGTTCTCATTTTACCAGAGCTATCAGCAGCATTAGACACAGCTGATCACTTCCTGCTGCCTAAAACAATTTCTTCACTTGGCTTCTAGGGCGCCACACCCTTGGCTTTTCTCCTTTGTCTCTGGCTGCTCATTCCTCTTTTTTGTTGGTCCTCCTCTTTCCCCTGACCTTGCAACCCTGGAGTATCTTAACGCTGAATCCTTGTTCTTTGTCTCTTCACCGTCTATACTCACTCCTCGGCATTACTATCTTGTTCTAAGCCTTTAAATGCCATCTATGCCTTCCAAATCTATATCTCCAGGCCAGAACAGTCTCCTAAAATTCAGACTCATACATCTATCTCCTACTCCACATAATGGATACCTGAAGTTCAGTTTGTCCAGAACTGACCTTCTGACTGTCCCACCCTTCCCTTCCCCTGCATCTGCTCCACCCAGAGTCTTCTACTTCTCAAGTGATGTCAAATCCATCCTTCCATTTGTTCAAACCAAAAGTCTTAGTGTCAGCCTTTACTCCTTTCTCTGACACTGCATGTTCAATCAATTGGCACCTCCTGTAGGTGCTTTCAAAATATATCTAGAATCCAGCCATTTCTCACTACATCTGTTACTGTTACTCTGAGCCATCACATTTCACCTAGGTAAATAGACTACAATATTTAGAATAGTTTTGCCTTGCTTGTACCTTTTCACTTCCCATCAGCTCCCCACAACTGAATCTATTCTCAACATACCAAAGTGGTCCTTTTAAAAGTACATTAGGGACTTCCCTGGTGGCGCAGTGGTTGAGAATCCACCTGCCAATGCAGGGGACACGGGCTCGAGCCCTGGTCCAAGAAGATCCCACGTGCCGCGGAGCAACTAAGCCCGCAGGCTGCAACGAAGACCCAACGCAGCCAAAACTAAATAAATAAAATAAATGAAAAAAAAAAAAGGCACATTAGATCCCACATTCCTCTCTTCTAAAACCTCTAATAGCATTCCATCACACTCAGAGTAAAAGCCAGAGTCCCCCCAGTGGCCTACATCATCCTCCACAATCTGCTCTAAAACTACCCGGCCCGGAGCATCCCACTCTCCTTGTCTCTCACTTTCTCTGCTCTGTCCACTGGACTCCTTGCTCTTCCTAGGACACCCCCAGCCTGCTCCTTACTTCGGGCCTTTGCAGTGGCTCTTCCATGGCCTCAAATGCTCTTCTCCTAGATGACATATGGCTGAAGGCTGACTCCGTCACCACATTCATGTCTTTGCTCAAATGTCAATGTTTGATCTAAAATCACATCAGTGGTATGCTGGTAAACGTTTATCAGCTGCCCGTCTGAGAAAAAGAAGCTGCACTTCGTAAGATCTGCACATTTCCACGGTGCGAATACTTTGCCGTTTCAGGTTACCAACGTGATGTCACTGAACTGATGCTGATGAACATGGAGCTGGAGAAGAGATGCCACAGTCAGCTCCTGGAAGCCGATTTTCCAGAGCACGCATTACCGCCGCCAATTTTCCAGAGCACGCATCACCGCCTTGCATAGCACGTTACCTATCCCCAAGTATTGTGTGTGATCTGCCTCCTTCCCACCATGCCCCCAGGGTTTTTTGTCAGTTGTGTTCTTGACGTCCTGTAAGAGTGATGCGGAGCACAGAGTAGGCTGTCAATACCTCGTTAAATGAATGAACGAATTTCCCAATGAGGGTGATACAGTGCAGATAAGCTAATATTGATTGACTAGGAGAATGTTCAGGCCGAGAGCTGTGGTCAGAGGGCTTTAGGAGGTTGAATAGCAGCCCCTTGTTTTGAAGCTCTATACTTAACTTAAAGAGCATTATTTCAGACTGTTATTATTATGGGTTTGAATAAAAAGAATAATGTGCATTGAAAACTAACAAAGGAATTTATAGGTGTGCACTCATTAAAAAGAGAGAGACAGAATTCTTGATAGTTTTAGGAATTCTTTGCTGTCACTCTTCTTTAAATAATCTGCCCTAGAGACTTTCTTTTATTCAGTGAATGTGTCAGTGTGACACATTCTTCACATCCTGATCCAGGGCTTTGAACATCTGGATTTTTCTCCTCTTGCAAAAGTATGCCCTCTTACAATTTAGAAATTCCGTTTACATTGAAGCTTCAAATAAAACCTTTTTCTTAATATACCACAGAAATCTATTTCTTCTCCATACATTCACTGACATAGGACCATGTCAGTGAGTGTGTCGTTTCTATGAGCTCGAAGACTAATCATTAATTAACCGTGCTGCCTTTCTGAAAGTGGTGTACTGTTCTCACACTTGGATATAATCAGCCTCTGCCTACACTGCCTTCAATCTGAAAGCTACTTAGCCTATTAACAGCAGTCTCAAGCCTTTATAGGCACATTTTCTACAGCAAGTTGTTCTCATTTATCCAGTTTTTTCAAAGGATATCTTCCATGAATGACATAAAGGTTGAGTGCCATTTAATATTCTCCTCTGACACGTTGTTGGATTTGCTGTTTAGGTACAGGGTGGCCAGGATGGGAAATATTGATGTTATACTTACGTTTTTCTACTTAAAATTTAAAAAAACAATTCATGCCCAATGTAAATTTCCAAAATCAGAAATGAAAGGAAGACCGGAATAGAGATGATAAGTGTAAGTGCTGGTTCTTGGCACTGACAATGAGTGCAGACCTCTATAAGTATCTCCCGAAGGACATTATAGTCAAGATCTCCTGGAGAATCATTTTCTGCACTGTTTATTTTGGCCTTGCGAGAGCTGTGGCATGCCGAGTGTGGGCTGCGGTGGGGTGGCTGCCGTCAGCAATGTGGCTGCTGTGAATTCCTTCCCTAACTTGGAATTTTCATCATCCAGGGCTGGCCCACGGCAAGGCCTCCTCAGTGCATCCAGGATGAAGGTCTTGCCCTCTAATGCGCTATCCTGTGCCCTTCGCCCTGATGGTTGCCAGATGTTTCCCTGTGGCTCACTATCCGTCTCACATGTCCCTACCCTGCTAGTCCTGCCTATTGCTTCCTGATAAACTTTCCTTCTCCAAGTAGGGACTCTGCTGATCTGAGCCACGCTGATGACACCCAGGCCACAGCTTCAGTTCTGCCTGACGATTCCATGCTGCCTCTGGCCAGTCACCACCCCAGAATTTGTCTTAGTCACACTAGGGACCAAGCCACAGATGCCACTGGATCAGTCCAAACTGATCCCCCGTGCCCTTGCCTAGGAAAAAACCTTAAGGTCCTTGCGTTAGTAATAAATTCATTCAACAGCTATTAATTTGATCGCCTCATCCTGGCACCTGCCCTCATGAAGCGTATGTGGGAAGTCAGGAGATTAATGGTTAAAAAATAAATTAAACTGTAGAGACTGCTGAATGCTATAAAGCAAATACGGCAAGGAGAAGGTGTAAGTGGGAGAGGGGGGCTCTCAGAGAACATGAGGATGGGAGTCAGGAGTTCAGTTAGAACACAGGGTCCCCAGATTCAAATGCAGTGTGTGCCTTGAAACCAAGAACGACAGCAATTCTCGGTACAGTGAAATCCTGCTGCACATACGTCAGGCTTTTGTTCACGAAAACAGTCAAATGAGAAGATAGAAATGGTGAGAGGTAAAGTACAGTGTAAATGTTAAATTAAGATGAGCAAAGGAACACACTAAATTCTAAGGGGAGACATATACGAAAAACCACAGCTTCAGGTTAGGGATTCTAATGACCAAAGCCTCGCTGGTTCCCCAGGTGAGGTGGATGTAAGCGTACACAACCATCAGAGGCATAACTCTGCCATCACCTGTGTCGGAACAGAATGTGCGTGACGTCTGCTTGCGGCGGGAAGCCGTCCTGCTCCCAGCCCCTAGGCTAGTCTGTAGCACACGTGGTCCTGCTGTATGTCACTTGACTCTGTTGCACTCAGAAACAGGAGCCAGGAGCATGTACCTGATCCTAGGACAGCCGATCCAGAGGCTGACCAGTGGCCTGTGAGCCAACTCAAGGCGATAAGCTCTACGCCAGCAAGGTGCGTGCTCTCTCTTTCTGCTACTAGGAAATATGGTAGCAGGAGGAAAAGCAAGAAAGCAGAGACCGAGAGAGAGGCTGAAGCACATTAACGCTGACCACTGGAGAGACCATCCTTCCTCAGCTGTGGTGAGTAGGTATTAGTAGTATCTGCCCACTCCTCCCCTCCCCTGTCTCCCTGCCAGCCCTTCAGCGGCTCTGACTGACGCCAGCCGCCAGTGTCCTTGTCTCCCAGCCTAAAGGTCTTATTTCCAGAACCTGTAGCAGGCTGGAAGTATGAGTGAATTAGCACCTCTTAGGACCAGTCCTCAATCAGTGGCTCACCGGAGTTGCTCTATAAGTACTACCGCAGCTCAGTCACCTCTTGGCTTGCGTAAAGCTTTAGTCACCCACCGTGATCGTGCTTAATCACACATCCTTTATTGCCTGCCTGCTACTCTATCCTCTTCCTTACTCCCCCCACGAGTATTTCCCGCACTTCCCAAATAAGGTAGTTGCACTTTAATTCTTGTCTAAGACTTACTTCCCTTAGGAGGCAAGAAGATGATTTAGGCCCTGAAGCAACTCAGATCTTGAGCACCAGTTGCCAACTCACTCCTGAAAAGCTGTGGCGGTGTCTTGGTTTTCACTTTTTCCTTTTTTCAGGCAGATCCCTATGCGGCAGGTGTCCTTTACTAGTGACCAGAAGGGCCTAAATTCTCAAGGCAGGAAACAGGTGTCTGGGGAAGGAAGAAGTTGGTGGTTTCTCAGAGATAGAACCATATCCTTCTTTAGGAAGTATTTTTGGTAGCTACTTGTTTCATGCTGGGATGTTCTATCAAAGCAAAGGCAGGCTCCTAGTCAAAATATTTAATTAGGGCTTCACAATGCCCTGTCTTTGTGACTATCCTATGATTTACTGCCATATGAGCATGACAGCATTAAAGATAAGAGGTGACTGTCTAGTACCATCTGTTCATGACACTGTTTTGGGGGAAAAAGCTACTATCCTATGACATTGGGGAATTCTTTGGGAATAATACATGGTTGGTTGTGGAATGCTTATCTAATAGTCACTACTGAAAGAGGGCCGGAGAACCAGGTGATTCTATTATATTCATTCTGAAGAGAAAACTTGTCTCTACAACTTGAATCTAGACCCATTTGTGTGTGTGTGTGTGTGTGCACGCATGCATGTGCGTGCACATGTGTATAGAGAGTGGTTACATTATAATACAGTCATATAATAAATATATAATAAAATGTTAGTTCAGGATTCCAGGGAAAATGCAGAAGACCTTGAAATGGGTAAAAATGACCTCTGAGTGGCTCGTGTAGCCCGCTCTTCCAGCTTATCTCCACCTTTCATGGTCTTTGAGGTATTTTGTACTCTAGGTTGTAGAAAATAATAATAGTGGAAATGACTGGTGTCCACAGAAATGCAAATGAACGGTGTCAGATGTAATTCACCGTCACCTGGTGGATCTTGACCAGTTTTGCAGGCATGTTAAGTTCACCTCAGCTTTTCAGATTGCCTCCATATGTATGGTACTTTGAATTCTCCTTTGAACTAGTTGTAATATCTTACTGGTTCCATCTTTGGTTAATTAGTCAAATAAAATCTTTTACTTGTATTCATTTTATAATAACATAAGAGTCATGATTTTACCCTTTAAAAAATCGCCCTTTGACAACGACATATAGGTAAGGGAAAAAAACCAAGTTGTGCGTTAGCATGAATTGTGAGATCAAGCTTCAAAGTGTAGGGGTTTGTCTGGAAATTGTTGGGAAGTAAGTTGAGAACCAGAGGAACATCTTTAGGGTGAAGACTGTGAGACTCCTCACGGGAAGGTGGCCTGATGTGGAGTTAAGCATGTAGGCCTGGGAATGAAGCAGAGATATGTCCAAGTTCGGATCCTACAACTTACTAGCTTTATGGCTTTGGGCAAAACTCTTAACCCTTCCACACAGCAGTTTTCCTATTTGTAAATCAGCAGTATCTTAGGGTTCTTGAAGGATTCATTGGTGCACCTTACACCTTTCGTTGTGCCCTCACACACGAATATGTGGTAACTAGCTATAACGAAATATATTACCATGTGAACGGTCAGAATGTTACAAGAATAAAAGTGGTTGAGAGTAACATGTGGGAAGGCTCTTCCTGGGCTGGGCCGGTCAGGGCCAGTCATGGCCAAGGAGATGCAGGGGAGCTGTGTGCTGGTGGGCTGAGAGGCGGTGGGCTGGATAGAGGGAAGTCACCAGTTACGAGGTGAGCAGTTGGGAGGCTTTGGAGGAAAATGAAGTAGCCAGTGTTCTTCCTTCCTCTAGAGACGCCAGTACTGGAGCTTCTAACACAGATTGCAAGGTCTATAAAGCCAGACTCCGAATTCAGTCAGAAAAGCCACACAGAGCAGGAAACTGAAAGAGTTCCATGCTTGGGTTTTGCATCAATCCAGAGTTCTTGCCAGGAGACCAGGAGAGGCAAAGATAGGAAGCAGAAGCAGAGCCCGAAGGCTAGACCTAAGAGTTCATGGTGTCAGAATTAGGGGGCTGGTCCAGTCCCTGTCCTGCAGCCACAGGTGAGTGGCAAGTCTTCATCCTTTCATTGTAAACTGTGAGTGTTGGACTCTGATTCCCTAAGGCTCCCCAGCCCAAAGATGAGTAAAAGCGGCATGCACCCCACGCATGCATAAATGTGTACACACACACACACTCACACACACTCACACACAGTGCTTCTGAAAGTGCCAGTGAGGGGCAGCCAAGAGGCAAATTACACCTGATAGGAGCAGCGGTGGCGGCAGCAGCTGACTTTTGAAGCCCAGAGTCAGGGCTCCCGTTGCTCCATTTCTTCTCTTCATAGGGTTTTGGGGAAGCACAGATCACTCACAAAAGAGGAAGGCATGAAAATATAAACAAGAGGCCTCTTACTGAGCAAATGACAGAAGTCCCTAGGACACCATCACTGTTTCACTCCTGGGTGCTTTTTTCATTAGATATATTCACCCTTCTCCTTTGTCTGTCTTTCTTTCATTTACAGAAAGGTTGAAAAATTCACATGCAACAGTCCATACAACCCCCAAAACAGAGTTCTCTGTTTAGCTGGGCAAATCCTCCTCTTAGCCTCCCTTGAAAGTATTTGGGGGAAGGGACATCACCTCGCATCTGCTCTGAGCCTGTTCCACACTGCAGTTGCTTCTCTCGTTCTTACTGGGGCTGCTGGTGACCTTGTTGCTGGTTACTGCCTGGAGCCCCTGGATGGCTGTGCTACTTGGCACACGGATGCCGCCTCTGCATTGTTGTCAGCAGAGAGGTGAATGTGGGACCATGCCCTTTGTATTTCTCCCAACACTGTCACACGGACTGTAAAGACACCTCAAACTCTGGATGGGTTGGGGTAATGGAGAAGGTTGACATTACAGCAAGAAATCTACTTGGAGCTGAACATGGGGTCCAAGTCCCATGATCTGTAATTCTTAGTGCCAGAAATCTCTGAAAACTGATTTAAAATATTTGTACTCACCCATAAAGGCTCTGCTCTCTGACATCACTCTTCGGTTATGTTTGCTGGAACTCTTTCTGGCTTCAAGAAAGAGCATGCTCTCAGAGAGTGTCAGAGTCAACATTAGTGCTAGGAGCTCACATCGGCGGGAATGACTATAGCCCGACTTGGCTATGCACCTGTGAATGAAGCAGTAACATGGTAACAACAAAATAGTTTCCTAGAGACAATGACCCTGATAACATGCTGCCGAGAGAAGTAAAAGAGAAAGAGCCTTTCTCTAGGTGCCTGAGGATTAAGGGCCTTTTTGCTGTAGTATTTTAACTTAAAGCAAAATTTGTTTTCCCCACCAGATAGCCTTCTGCTGGCAGAGGTAAAGGTGTTTATTTCAACCAGCTGTCTCTTACAATCACAGTGAATCTTTCTTGGCAACAAAAGTTCACACTGGAGATTAGTCAAAGATGAGGCTAAAGAATTCACTTAGGGCATAAAGGTCTGTGCCTTGAATGGCAAGTTTAGGAATATAAACTTTGTAATCATGAAGAGGTTTTAAAGTTTTTAAGCAAAGTATACAAATTCAGTCAATTCTCACTATTTTCGGTAGTTATGTTTTATAAAATTGTGGTAACACTGAATTAGTGAAGACGGACCCATTCCTCCTGGGGAAATACAGGGTTAATGAAAATTAATTTCAAAAATTAAGGTGAAAAAATCCAAATGCTTAATATGATTATATAAATGTGGCAGGATAATGGATACTTTTTCCATTTTAAAATAGAAAGTGTATATTAAAGGTGAACTTGATAATAAAAAATATGATTTGGTTAAAAAAATGAAAGAAAAATGTTCATCTATTATAAATGGAAGTTGGTAGCTGTAAGGAGAAAAACACCTAGAGTTAGTATTTGTGGTTTGCCCTCAGCTTTAAAATGCTCTTACTACTTTACTTTTACATGCTGTCACCTTGTCTCTGCATTCTTAGAGCAGGAACATGGATGGCTGGGTAGGTTTCCACATCTTGTTGTGATAAACAAAGGGAACAGCATGGAAATTGTCTTTCCATCGACTACCGCATCTTAAAAGAAAGCGACTACATTGTGCTCAATTTTTTTCCTGTCTGTATTAATTCTAGATATCTTTTTCATTGAACTTGATGGCAAAAATTATTCTATGGTTTTACTTTTTAAAAACTCCATTACTCGCAGTATAATCAATAAAAAGGGCTCCTGTGCTGAGAATACCCACATGGCTGAAAAAAGAAAAAAACATTGTACAGTAACAACAAATGGATTTCAATTGTTTCAGCTTAGATTACTCAAAAGTCCCTTGAAGAGAACGCAAGGATTTTTTTTTTCTCTTTTAAGAGGAAAATGAATGAATGAATGAATGAGGAAGTGAGTGAAGGAAGCTTGCCAATCCTGCTTTCTTCAAAGGAAATGCTTGCCATGTGGAAAGTAAAGATGACAGACAACAGTCGCTCCAGCTGTAGCAAGATAAAAAATGAATACTAATGATTGATTTCAAATTAGCCAGCTCTTTTTCTTTCGCCTGCAGCTGATGCTGAGGGGATACTGGGTCTCAAGAGATTCCTGGAGTTTAGGTGGCTGTCTTTCATCCAATCACCATTAAAAAGAAAAGTCCTTGTTCTGTTCACTTTCAAAAGACTTCATGTTTTTAGCATTTTAATTGTGTTTGTTCACTCCGGTGATGAAACAGATTTTTTTCCCCAGACTGCTTTCCGTCTGGTTGTTTTGTAATCATAAACTATGTTAGAAGTAATTTTTTTTAAAGCCCAAACTCCCATTTTCTATTCTATTTTATGTAGGTCAGCACTTGAATGAAATAATTTTCTGACTTTCTTAGTGCACATTTATTATTTAGGGTGTGTATGTGTGTGTTTAAACATATGCATATATTGTATATAGCTGTCTGCATATACTGGTATACACACATATATAAACACACATACATTGATGTATGGGTATATAATACTGATGTATGCAGATATGTACATACACACACCTCTAGTTTTTTTCTTTTATTTGCCCTTTAAAGATTTTCTGTTATGTTCTTTTAGACTGTGATAGTTTTAGGACTCAGCCTGTGACCTCAGGTGTGTGGCAGGAGGCTGACATCACCAGCCCGGGGAGACGGGGTTTGTTTTGACTACTGTATCAGGAAGGAAAGAGCTGTGTAGATGTGTCCTGGAGAACTCAAGAAGCATGTCTGATGCACTGAAATCGCCTGGGTCAATGGTTAGTTGCTCCCACGGAAGCCAGGAGAGGCAGCGTCCTCCGCACTGTCACTACCCCTTGAGCCAAAGCAGAGAGGACCTCGGGATGCCCCCCTGCTGGGTCTGCCCTCAGTTAGGATGAGCTCACGTCAGAGTGGTTCTTTAAAATCACTCCTGTCTTCGATGCAGTGGGGCTGTGAGGGGGAGCTGGCAGAGGAGCTGGGGTGAAGGATCAGTGTGCAGCCTCCTCTCTGTTCTTTCTAAATCTGCCCACTCAGCCTGAAAGCTCTGCTTTCGGGAAGGATCCTAGGGGCTGGGGACGGTCCTGTGTCTGTCCGTGAGCGACCCAGGTCAGTGCTCCACACTGCCAGCTGGGGAACCCAGAAAGATGCCTCTCTTTCTGCTCTCAGTGGCGGCCAGGTGCTGCCTGGTCCCCGCAGCCACACACCGGGGCCCTGCAGAGCCCCAAGCACCGCTGCTGCCTGGCAAATTTTGCACTTTCGTGCTCCTAGATAAGGACCTGATTAGGTGGACAGCTGTGGCAGCAGGACTCTGAACAGGCTAGGAAGGCCAATCTGGGTCCTGTTTGTACCTATATGTAGTCACATATGAGTACATTTTGGGGGGTGGGGGAAGACCAGAGTGAGAGTGCAAAAGGGGTGCAGGAGGAGGAAAGAATAGGCATCTCTTGCTCCCTGTTATATAACACTCTCCGTGAGACATATATGCTACCCTATGCCGCTTTTGAATTTGGATGCTATTTTAGTGATCACTAAAAAAAAGGATAGTGAAAGAAAAGCTCGCTCCTAAATGCATACCCAAGCTGTCCCTAATTTACAAGACGCTCTGCAGTGACTACAGGAGTCTCCCCTCCTGCCTGCTTCAGAACTGGGCTCCATCACCTATCATCTCTTCAAATCTTCAACTTCCTTACATTTCCAGGCTCCTTTTCCCAGGTGGCTAGCCTACAAATACTTGCAAGAATGCATGCAAGGATCTATCAGGCAAAGGAAAACATTCATTTGAACTTGTGCTACCTCTATCAAGTGCCCCATGCCTCCTTCCTTTTTATACAACTTCTCAAAAGAATAGTTTACACCCACTATCTCTACTCCTTCACCTTAGGTTTGCTCTCAGGGCATTGCAATCTCTCTTCTGAGCTTATTGCTATTGGAAGGCTCTCATTGTTTACCAAAGCCAATCTAATTTTCAATCCAATGGACTCTATCCTTTATCTGTCTGGACCTCTTTGCTGCACTGACATCAGAGCATAAATCTCATCTGGGCAGGGATTTTTGTTGTTTTGTTCTCTACTGTATCCAGAGCATCTGGAACGGTGCCTGGTATGGAGTCTGTGCTCAATAAGTATTTGTTGAATGAATAAACTGACGAGTTCTTTCCCAGGATTCACTGAAGGGTCCACTCATGGGCTTCAGTGACTGGGCACCCTCCTGGCTCTCCTTTCTGACCATCCTTTTTGCTTCCTTCACAGACATTCTTTCTGTGAACATCCCTGCGTGTTGCTATTCCCCAGGGTTTCTTGCTGGTCACCATCTCTTCTCATTCTACATACTCTCTCTGAGGAATTGCATCCACTTTATGTCTTAGTTACCCATGTAAGCTGAGGATTCCCAAATTATATCTTCCGCCATGACATTCCTTTTGAATTTCAGGCTTAAGTATCCAAACGTCCGTTGGTCATCTTTCCTTTGCATTCTATAAAGTGCCTCAAAAATCGACATTTCTAACACCGAATCCTCAGTCTCATCTCCAGATCCACTTCTCCTCTTGATCTCTAGTTTGGAAGCATCCGCGGCCACCTTATCACCAAAGCTAGTGTAAGCGAGGACTTTAGTATGAGCCCCTGCTTGGAGTTAGACATGTCTTGTTTGCATTCGTCAGACTGGAAAGGCGGGTCTGCCTAGGAAACCTGTTTACACAAGGGATTACAACTTCTCTTGGGAAAGGACTCATCCTAAGGGAGGGAGAGATGGACAAATCAGGCTGGCTTGAAATTGCTGAGTATGGGAACTCTGATGGTCATCTGCAACCTCACCACGCCAGGAAAAAGAAAGGAATGCTGAGAAGGGTCCAGGGTAAACAACTGTGGTGCTGGGTTGGAGGCTGAAACTTTCCAGGAGAGGCTCAAAAATGTCAGATATTAAACCTTTGTGCTTCCTCCTGAAGGGTCTTTCTGGGTCTCCCTCTTAGCTTTGACTCTTCCTTTGGATGGTTGTTGACATTCTTGAGTCACCTGCTCACTCTGGGGCTGGTGGAGTACAAGAAGCCAGATCCTTCCTTCTCTTCCCTCCACGTAAAGCAGGGCTGCAAACTCATAGTCCTGCACAGCTCATCAGCTTCAAATAACAGAGTAGCCTCTGCTACTGATAAAGTGCGCTTGCCCCGTCTGTGCTCTGTGTCTGTGGTTCTTGCTTGGAGCCTGCAGTGGAAGCCAATGAAAGATGGGATTCAAGGTTGCAGAGGTATCAATCCTGATGATACAGAGGCACAGCTAAGGCACACCGTGCTGTATCTCAGCTCTGGGCATTTGTTCATGTGCCCTCTGCCCCACCTCTCTTTTTCTTCCCTCTCCCTGCTGACTCCACTTGTTCTAAAAGATGCATTTCAGATGTTCTTCTGGGCATGCTTTCCTCACCCCTGCCTACAACTCCAGTGTTGGACTTATCACATCTTCTTTTACTGATCTGTTAATATGTCTTTCTCCTTCATTGGACTGTGTGAGTATCTTAATAGTAGCAACATTATCTTGTTCATCTTAGATTCTACTGCCTGGTCATAGCAGATAAGCAGTCAATATTAAATGAATAAATGGATGGATGGATAAGTATGTGAATGATGGGTGCTTTTCTGAGGTTCCCCATAGTACCTGACACAACGTGTTATACATATTTTTGGATCATAACTATTACCATCTGATTGACTGAAAACTAGGTTCCAAGATATGCTCATTAAACGAAGCTACAGAACCAAAATAAAAACCAGACTGCTGGTCTTGCTGCCAGTTCTTTCGTATGTCAGGAATATCCCCAGATTTGGCTTAAGTTTGGGGCCAGTTTAGAGGTAGACCCAGACAAAGACAGAAGAGGCAGACTGGTAGAGGGAGTAGCTGCCAGGGTTCCAGCAGAACAAACAGCTCATCAGCCAAGAGCTCTCTCTCAGATGTCAATTTATGCATTTCTCAATTAATGATTAAATTCCTTACTGTCATTCAAAAAGATTGCTTAGTCTGGGTTTATTTTAAACTTTATAAAATGGCTATTATTATGGTTGAAATCTTCCAAGACTTCTTATTTTCACTGAAAACTGCATTGCTAAAATTCATTCATATAACTTCATATAACTATAATTTGTTATTCCATATCATGGCTATATTACAATTTATTTACCCATTTCTTGATGGACATTTGAGGGGTTTTTTTCCTCCAGTTTTCGCTGTTAAAAACGACATTGCTTAGACATGCTTGTGAATCTCTCTATGTGCACATGTACAAAAGTTTACCTTGGATATGCCTAGAAAAAGAGTTGCTAGGTTGTAGGGAATATGATGGTCAACTTATAAGGCACTGCCAAACTGTTTTCAAAGAGCATTGTATAAATTTACTTTCCCATCAGCCATGGATGAAGAATTGTTTGGTCCATTTTCTCCAACATTTAGTGTTTTCATCTCTTTGTTGTTTGTTTTGCATTTCCATGATCACGAATGAAGTTTGAGTCTTTTATGATTTGGGGCCAAATGAAATGCCTTTTCATGTGTTTTGCCCACTTTTCTTTTTCATTACTATCATTTTTATCTTGAATTTAATACTAGTGTACTTGAAGATATATTGACTCAAGAGTAGGAAACCTGGGTCATGGTTAACGTCTGATGATTACTTGCCACATTTTCTTGAGCAGGTCATTTACTCTCTCTGAATCTCCTTGTTCATCTGAAAGTTGGAAAAAATAATACTCATTCTGCATATTTCACCATCTTGTGGTGAGAATCGAATTAGATTAGGTACGTCAAGAGCTTTGTAAACTATAAATTGTTATACAAATATTGAGTATTATAATTGTATCTCATATCATTTATTAAACCCATGGAATAGTGGAGTAAGAACATCGCTTGAGGGCTTCCCTAGGGCTTCCCTAGGGCTTCCCTGGTGGGGCAGTGGTTGAGAGTCCGCCTGCCGATGCATGGGACACGGGTTCGTGCCCCGGTCCGGGAAGATCCCACATGCCGCGGAGCGGCTGGGCCCGTGAACCATGGCTGCTGAGCCTGCACGTCCGGAGCCTGTGTTCCGCAAAGGGAGAGGCCACAGCTGTGAGAGGCCCGCGTACCGCAAAAAAAAAAAAAGAAACACTAACCCTTCTTCATGTGTCTCAGGAGGAAGGGCACTTAGTTATAAGAACTAGTTATAGATCAGTGATTCCTAACTTCTTCTTCAAGATTGAATTAAAAATGTGTTAATTGAGCCATGTAAGGTGCCTGAATGGCACTAGATGCAGCAAGGAACATAAAAGGAATAAGAAATACTACCTTTCCCCCAGAGATGCTTTTCATCTAGTTGAAGAATCAAAACAAATAGTTGCAAAACATTTAGCACACAATTCAAGACAGTGCCTAAATCAAGGGGTAAATAACTCTGGTGGTGTGAACAAAATGAGCAAAGTTAAGGGCCACGATGACCAAAATGGGCCATAGGCAGGGAGTCTGTCAAACTCCTGGGATGGAAAGGAAAGCTCATGATGGGAATAAGTTTAGCAGTTAAGAAGGGCTCCCTTGCAAAGAGAAAATAAGCAGTAAGATGTCAGCTTAATGGTAGAGGAAGCCGGGAGCCATTAGCTGTTTGGAGGCAGAAGGATCAAATGATGAAAGCCGTGTCTAAGGAAGGCTCATTTGTTTCTCATGGGGCAGGTTGTACACTCTAGTTTGCTTGTCAGTCTCCTTTCTCCTAATAGGCAGTATGACATTATATTTAAGAATAATTCTTTTCTGATAAATATTTGGGACAGTTGTAATGCTCCTTGGGATAATTAGAAACACTCTGGGATGTCAGAAACAAGGACTATAAATCCTTCTCTCAGTATTCCCAATTAGATGTAATTGATATGTCCCCATATCTCACCAGCCAGAAAAACAAGAACATTCTTTCTTTAATATCCAAATTGCAATGGAGCCCTACTCATGGACTGCAGGAAGCCCATTTTCCTTCTGAAGTTACCTCTCAATTGGTTTCTGGACATCCTAGAGGAAGGTGTGTAACCTGTTAAATCCTGGCTCTCTGGACCGCCACGAATCTTCTACTCCAGACTGCGTCTAACTTCTCCAGGCTGCTCTGGTTCCCCTGTGCCTGTCGCTCGGAGCAGGGGCTCTGGTTGCTCGCTCTAGTCCTCATGGCCAAGCAAAGTCTGGGCTGTGGTGGGGATAAGCAGACACCCAGCATAAAGAGTAACAGGCACTGCTGCTGCACGGGCACACCTCACGGTTGTGTGCCCAGATCAGTCTCAGAGCGTGCAGAGCATGGGGTATTAAAGGAAACTTCTATCAGGCTTCCACATGGAAGGGCCAGACCAACCCCCACCAAAGAGCATGCCCAGGCATCTTCCTACTTTGGAGTCTAGTCTCAGGAAGAGAAGTTCCTTCCCTCCTCCATCCTAGGCCAACTCACTCCCACACCAAGATGGCTGACAGGGGGACCGTCCATTTTCTTCAGGAAGGCTTAACCTACACACATGCTTAGGCTTCCTCCACGGACCAAGAGGAGGCACGCAGATGCTTCGTTATATGCTAGGACACCTGTGGTCAAACCTGGCGAGGCCTGGTCCATCAGTCCACTCCTCCCCATGACCTTCCTCAGCTTTCAGCTTAAGGTGAAGGGAAGGTCAGGCTGCTTCTCACTCCCTGTGTGACTCCGGTTCACAACGTCTTGTGGGTACATATTTGGGCCCGAAGACACACAGATAACTTTAAGAAACAATAAGAATCTTCGAGGACGGTCCAATCTCAATGCCAGACTTCCTAATATTCTTCTTTAACCCGACCAAGTCTCATGAAATGTACACTGTTTTTATTACTACGCAGGACATTAGCATCTCAAGTTGCAACATCCTCGATTTCACAATAGTTCCACACTTTCCCCAAAACAATGTGTGGTGTTTTTGCTCCATGTAATGGTTGATTTTATATGTCAACTTGACTGGGCTAAGGATGCCCAAATAGCTGTCAAACGTGATTTCTGGGTGGGTCTGTGAGGGTGTCTCCAGAAGAGGTCAGCATTTGGACTGAGTCAAGATCGCCCTCACCAGCGTGGATGGGCATCATCCGATCTGCTGAGGACCTGAACAGAACAGAAAGTCCAAGGAAGCATGAATTCACTCTCTCTCTGCTTGAGCTGAGGCATCCATCTTCTCCTGCCCTTGGATGTTGGACATCGGTGCCCCTGGTTCCCGGCTTTGAGACTCAGACCGGAAAATACACCATCAGCCTCGGGATTCTCAGGCTTTTGGATTCAGTCTGAATCATACCACTGGTTTTCCTGGTTCTCCAGCTTGCAAATGGCAGAGAGACTGTGGGCCTTCTTGTCTTCCATAACCCTGAGAGCCAATTCTGATAATAAATCTCCTCTATATATCTATATCCTACTCGTTCTGTTTCTCTGGAAGACTCTAATACACTCCACATTTGTGAACAAATATAAATGGCCCATTCTACTAATTATTTTCAACGAAAGGAAATGTGAGACATAGAACTGCTAGCAGCTTTAATTGGTGCTCCTTCAGCTTTCAAAAGTAGGTTAAAACCTGGTCTCCACCATGCTCCGTTACATATTTATTGAACTATAAATGTGATTCAACAGCTATTCATTTATTCATTCAACAAATATTTTTAAATGGCTACTGTGTGCCCAGCGCTGCTCTAGACTCTGGAATACAACAGTGAACAAAGCAAAGTCCCTGCCCTCAGGGTGTCTGGTGTTTCATTCTGATGAGGGAAAGAATAAACAAATAAAACTGGAATGTATCAACTGCTCATATTTGCTGAAAAAGAATAAAATGTAGAGTAAAGGGATTGGCTGGGGGAGGATAGTTTCAGAAGGATAAAAAGGGCAGGTTTCTCTGATAAGGATATATTTGAGTCCTGAATCAAGGGAAGTGGTATGACAGAGGCTAACAGCGCTCCAGTATCCTTTACCCTTGTTGTCTTCCGTGATAGCACCTCAGAGTTTTTGCTAAGCAAATGGTTGACATTTGTACTGACTCATTTCCCAGCTTTCCTTGCACCTCTGCATGCCATGGACTAATTTTGGGCCAATTGGATGTGAGAAAAAGTGATGTGTGCAACTTCTGGGTCATCTTTTTAAGGACATTTGCCTTTTTACCGCTAACTGGGAAATGGTGACAACTGGAACAACCTTGGAGACCGCATAGTGAGACGGCTACCATCCCTGCACTTCTACACAGAGAGAAATAACATTCTCTTCTGAATTAAGTGGCTGTGTTTTATTAGAGTAGCTTAGCTTGCAGCTTAGCTAATTCAAAGAAAGAGCCGTGTGGGTATTAGGGAGGCACCTCTCTAAGCAGAGGGAATAGTGTTGGCAAAGGGCTATAAAGTAGGAACTTACAAGGAATGTTGGAGGACAGCAAGGAGGTCAGTGGGGTTGGAGTGAAGTAGTAGGAGATGAAATCAGGAAAGAATCAGAGGACAGCTCATTTTATGCCTTGGAACTTTCATTAGGGCTTAGGATTTTACTCTTGGGAACTATAGATGTACCACTGGAGCAAAAGAATGACATTATGGGCTTCCCTGGTGGCGCAGTGGTTGAGAGTCCGCCTGCCGATGCACGGCACACGGGTTCGTGCCCCAGTCCGGGAAGATCCCACATGCCGCAGAGCGGCTGGGCCCGTGAGCCATGGCCGCTGAGCCTGCGCGTCCGGAGCCTGTGCTCCACAACGGGAGAGGCCGTGGCAGTGAGAGGCCTGCGTACCGCAAAAAAAAAAAAAAAAAAAGAATGACATTATGGGATTTCTGTTTTGAAAAGGTCATTCCGGCTGTTGGGTTGAGAATAGAGCAGGGAAGCAAGGGTGGAAATCCAGAGAGACTAGTTTAGAGGTTATCGCAGTAGTCCCGGCAAGATAGTACTCTTGCTTGGACTAGTGTGCTGGTGGGGGGTGCACTTACAGTGTATTTCTAAAGTAGAGGTGCTTGGATGTGCTGATGGACTGTAAATGAGAGAAAGAAGTCAGGGTGATGAGTATAGAGGGAAAAGGGGTTGACGTGGGCATGAGAAAATCACATGAGGAGGTCTAGGGCTGGAGCAGGCAGTGGGACTTATATTTCCTTTGCTCATGAGCATCGTATGACCACCTTCTTTTTGCATAATTATAATTAATTTTATCTCAGCCTCCACCAATCCAACTTTGCAGATCGAACTCCACCCTCTCTCTCTCCTCTATCTGACCACCTGTCACATCTTCCTGTCTTTAGCCTAAGCGTTATTTAACCCATTCATCCCTTTGGGGAGATATTCAGTGTCAGCAGAAGATAGTGATCCCTGAGTGACATACCTCAATTATTTTCTCTCTCAAAAGCACTTAGGGAAAGAGAAATGAGAACAGGGATATGGAATCAATGTTGAAGATATGCACTGTCACTGGAGAAATGATGGGAGGTTAAAATAATGATGAAGGTCATGAGGGAGGAGAAATCCAAGCCTGGGACTGCGAGAACAAGTGAGAGTTGCACAGTTGGAGACAAGAGCGGGTATCAGTGGTCTCCATGACCATGAGGTGAACCAGAGGTGAGGGGGGAAATAATGACAATCCATGCTGGGGATGAGCAAACAGAAGGATTGACCTCGTCTCTCCTTCATTCATCGGTGGTGCAGTCTTCAGGTGCCCCATAAATTGATGGGATTAAGCAATCTTGAGGAAGTGGCCCCAAGAGAATTGTCACACTTTTCAAGATCTGATTATAAATTAGATTCGAGCTCAGTTGTTCTTATACGAGAGCATGGCAAATGTTATCATAATCCTCTATCCAAGTCTGTACAAATGACTTAAGGTGGGAAGCCCTTGTTCATTTCCAGGGGCAAGTTATCCATGGCAATTTCAATACATCTAGGGACACCCAAAGTCAAACTCCAGGGATGGCTTTGTTGTTTCATTTGCTAAGAGGATGTTTACAGAATGGGCGGTCATTGAAACTGGAGCAGGATACCCTTAAAGCCACTTGGGAGATTGCAAAATATCCAGCACTATACTAGGCATTACTAGGCAAACATGGAGGGAAATATGTTTTAAACCGGTGAGGGACAGGCTGAAAGCGTGTTTATGCAAGAGGTACCTTCTTAATTATGATTTCCCATTATGGTTTATAGCTAACGATCAAATTTAACATGAAAATTAATATGACTAGAATCTCAGCATTGTTTACATATGTTTTTGTGTGACCAGGCTTCTAGGGTGCATAGGAAATATAATCAAAATGTACATATCTTATAAGTTCAAAAACCATGGCAAACTCCAGTCTGTTTTTAACTGGGCTTTTTTTTTTTTTTTTTTTTTTTGCGGTACGCGGGCCTCTCACTGTTGTGGCCTCTCCCGTTGCGGAGCACAGGCTCCGGACGCGCAGGCTCAGCGGCCATGGCTCACGGGGCCCAGCCGCTCCGCGGCATGTGTTATCTTCCCGGACCGGGGCATGAACCCGTGTCCCCTGCATCGACAGGCGGACTCTCAACCACTGTGCCACCAGGGAAGCCCTAACTGGGCTTTTCTTGAAATCAAGAATACAGAGGCCAAAATGGTTGCTTCAAAATATAAGTACACCTGATATTGACTCCCTGGCACCTTCACCACCAGCACAATCATCCCCACCTCCCACCATCAGTAAACATTTGTAAAGTGTCTACAGTGTTTAGGGTACTGAACTGGAAAAGGGAAATCAAAAGACTATAAAACATAATTACTGTTTTCAAAGAGCTTAAGATCCAGTTACAGAGAGAAGATGCAAATTAATAGATAAATACAGGTACTAAGTGTGTACAAGTCAGAAGCAGCTAGGTTATGCTGCAGAAACAAATAACCTCCACATTTTGGAGGACTATAACAACAGAGATTATTTCTCACTCCTTCAACATGGTCATCACAGGTTGGCATGGGGGTTTTGCTCCTTGCATTCACTCAGGAACCCAGGCTAATGAGGGCTCCACACTGACTTACTTTTATGATCACTGCAGCAGGAGAAAAGGAAGGTGATGAATCACTCAGTGGTTCTTAATGCTTCCTCCTAGATGCTATACTTGTCACGTCTGCTCATATGTCATTGTCTGAAGCAGGTACATGTCCACAGCTAACTTCAAGGGGGGTGGGAGAGTGTGATTCTACCATATGCTAGGAGGGGAACTGTACATATTTGGTGGACAACATAAATGATCACTACAAAATGTACATGTTAAGGGTCAAATACATTATATGGACTGTGTCCACATGCTGTAGACATTTAGAGGCGTGAGCAAGCAATAAAATCTAAGACTTTAATTTATGCATTCACTTATCCATTCATCATTTACTCAGGGTACATTTGTAGAGCATTTTCTAGCACTAGGTACTCTCCTACGTGATGGTCCTACAGCATTAAACAATCCTGACAAAACTCCCTGCCCTCCTGAAGATTACCTTTTAGTAGGGGAAGACTTGAGCTAGGCCTTGAAGGATGAGCAGAATTTAGAGAGGTGTACAAGGAAAAGCATTCTAAGCATAGGGAATAGAGTTTGTTTCACGTGAAACCAGAACGGTATCAGGCATAAAAGAATGGCAGAATCACTTAATGAATATAACTTATTCCACTTCTGTGTACCTAAGGGCCATTGATAAAAACCATGATCACATAGGAAAAAAAATAGTTTGGATAACATGGAATTAATATGGATGCTTTTAATTAGTAATTAAAATTAATTTAATAGAATATAATTTTTAATCATGCTATATTCTTAGTATATTTTGTTATATGTAAAATATAATGATTTAGATATGTTTCGCTGGTAATTTGCTTTTTAACATGTCTTTATTCCTTGAAATGTTTGGTAGTGGGATAATTTGAGTAATGATTATTGTGAATAATTATGACCACTCCCACACTTCTAAGGACCTAGTTATTCCTTAAAGACCCTCAGAAACCTTAAAACTTTTTTTTTTGCATACCTACACAATATGTCATCACCTTTGAAAATAAATTTACTAGGATTCTGAAAGAGGGCAAAGTAAAAACAAACTTACAGCTACTCTTATATACATAAACTGATAAAAACAAATAAAATCAAATACTTATATTAAGATCTTTAGTTCATTTTTTACCTAAGAGTTGTTGACGAGGCCCTCGTTAAACTCTAAACTTGGGCAGATGGAAAATGTTGTTGAAAATACAACCAGGCAACAGATGAGTGAGAACCACGAGATAATATCACTTAACTTGAACAATATTTATCTGTGGGGAAGAGGGTGTAAATATTTTCAGAGGTTGAAAACTTACAGATGATTTATGAAAAAACTTAAAGATACTACCTCAACTTTTTTAGGATGGCTACTATCATAAAGACAGAAAAACAACAAGTATTGGAGAAACTGGAACTCTTATGCTCTGCTGGTGGGAATGTGAAGTGGTGCAGCCACTATGGAAGATGGTGTGACAGTTCATCAAAAAAATTAAAAATAGAATTACCACATGATCCAGCAATTCCATTTTGGGGTATATACCCAAAATAATGGAAAATAGGGACTCAAAACTATTTGTACACCCATGTTCTTAGCAGCATTATTCATAATAGACACTTACATGAGGTACCTAGAGTAGTCAAATTCACAGAGACAGAAAGTAGAAGGGTGGTGTCCAGAGCCTGGAGGGAGGGTGGAGGAAGAAGAGTTTATTGTTTAATGCGTACAGAGTTTCAGTTTTGCAAGATGAAAACAGTTCTGGGGATGGATGGTTGGACAACAGTGTGAATGTGCTTGATGCCACTGAACTGGACACTTCAGAACGGTTAAGACGGTGGACTTTGTGTGCATTTTACCACAGTTAAACATGATTTTAAAATATATAAAAACAAACGAACAACAAGAAGAAATTTGAAAACTCCTGGGCCTTGTAAAATCAGCAGCCATTTATTTTCCCTTCAGCCTTAAGGCATCTCGTTTGTGTTTTGCTCAGAGACTAATTCCCTGATGTGATGCTTACACATTCCCACTGTCCAAACCTTGATCGCTCTGCCTGCTGCTACATTCCAAGAGTTCCTGTCCTAATTAACATTTCAGCCTAATAAGATTTTCTGGCTCCTAAAGTGTGATCTATCAATTGTTGACATACCTTGGGCTATGGCCAGGCATGACCCAGTTAACTGCAGTGGGACAGGCAGCCTGGGAGGGGCTGGAGAAACAAGCACCGTGGAACAGGTGCCAAGAAAAAAATGCAGTCGGCAGAGTAGGTAGCAGGGCAGGAATGAGTATAGGGATGGCCCATCATCACAAGGCTGCAGGGAGTCCCAGTGGAGTTCTGGCACGTCGTGACCTTCTGGGATACAACAAGAACTTAGATGGGCAGAAGATACTGGGCAAGGTTGTCAGCAGCTCATGGTTAGGATTGTTCCAAGAAGGGAGATTGATAAGAGCATGGCAGAGCCTCAAGCCTCCAACGGCTCGAGAATTCTAGCAGGTTGAAATTCTGACAGGTCGAAAAGGCAACATTCCCAGCACTCAGAATCCTAGTTACCAGATCTTGAACAGAGATGGTCCAGAAAGGGTGACTGGACCTAACTTCTAGACTGTGGAGTTAAAGTTTATACACCCGCAGCCCCTTGCCTAAAGTCAGAGGCTTGGCAGAGGCTGAGCCGGGCATAGCTTACAGCCAGGAGCACCATGGACTAGCTAACTAGTCAACCATGACTCGTAATAAAATAGAGTTGAATCATCCATTCTAAAGCCATGCAGCGTTGGGAGTTGTTAGCGTTCTAGGCTGCTTCTCTAATGTAAGGAGACTATCAGAGAAGAATCTAGCTTTCTGAAAATCACAATGCATGTCAGAACTTATAAATCTATGGCACGGAAAACATTTTGAGGTAGAAGCAGTCTAAGCTTTGTGTCTTGGCTGGAAGGAAAAGAGGAAAAATCTTGGCGAAATATCCATTCCTAATGTTTCTCTGGTGTAATCAGCGAATGCCGTATGCTCTTCACTGACCTCATAGAGACGAGGATCCTGAGTGGAGAGTAACTGTTGAGCCTCGTGAGCAGACCCACAATCAGAAACAGAATCCTGTATAGTTAACGTATTATTATAAACACACACACACACACACACACACACACACCATCCATTTCAAGTCCAGATGGAAATGTACACAAAACCTTGGGCTTCACAGCAGAGAGAAAGCTGCTATAAACCAGTGAAGGTTAAGTGCGTGCTGTGTAGTCAGAGTTTCTGAACGGGGCAGTGCTGGTATTCTATTGAGGAGGAAACTTAAGTCTGGGAGCTTAACTTATTTTCTCAAGACCTCTTGTCCAGGCAACGGCAGCCCTGAGGCAGAATCTAACAGCGAAGAGGGTGAAGGAGAATTAGAAGGTCGGGTCCAGCTGGATAGGAGCTCACAACAGCACTCATCACTGTGTCGTAAGAAGTCCTCCTCACCACCGTCTGCTCTAGGAAATCTCTGGTTTGGAAGTGCAGTTAGGGGGTCCCCCTGCTTAGCCAGCTTAGACCTTAAGGCACAGTGACTGCCTTTAGCCTTCAAAAAATCCAGGTAGGGAATTCCATGGGGGTCCAGTGGTTAGGACTCTGTGCTTTCACTGCTAAGGGCGTGAGTTTGATTCCTGGTTGGGGAACTGAGACACAGGAAGTCGCATAGTGCGGCCAAAAAAAAAAAAAAAAATCAGGTAAAAATGACAATTTGCAGGGTGATAGACTTGTGATCTTTGCTGAGAAGTAGGAGGAAGAACCGGCCCTCCACGGAACCCCTGCTTCTCAGCATCACAGTTACCCACCCTATCCTCCAGCTACCCTGACCTCAGTGGCTCCGCAGGCCTGCAGGCCAGACCTCTGTTCATTCTTCCTTTCCCAGACTGGGGACAATGCCAAGTGCCAGGGCCAGCCTTGAAATAAGAAAGTGGGTATTTAAAATAAACCCTGGACTCAGAAAGTGCGTTGTAATTGACCAAAAATACATCAGTATTCATTTCTTATTGCTGCTGTAATATATTACCACAAACTTAGTGGCTGAAAATAACATACATCTATTATCTTATAGTTCTGGAGGTCAGAAGGCTGAAATGGGTCTCACTGAGATAAAATCAAGGTGCTGTAAGGATTCATTTCCTTTCTGGAGCATCTAGGAGAGAATCCGTTTTCTTGCTTTTTCCAGCTTCTAGAGACTATCTAAATTCTTTGACTTGTGACTCCTTTCCACCTTCTAAGCCAACAGTGGCTGGTGGAGTCTTTCTTGCTAGTTGTTTACTTTATCCATTAGAGCATGTTAATCAAATTTGTTTTAAATTTTCAGTCTGATAATGCCAACATCCCAGCCATGTCTGGGTCTGACAACTGCTCTGTCTCTTCAAATTGTGTCTTTTGTCTTTTAGTATGCCTTGTCAGTTTTTCTTGATAGCCAGACATGATGTACCGGGTAGAAGGAGCTGCTGTGAACAGTGGATGGTGGTGAGGTTGGGGGGAGGGGGCGTCTGCGATCAGGTGTCCAGTCGTTTAGTGAGCCTGTGCCTCTGGGCTGAGAACTCATAAGTGTTTCTTGGGCTTTTTCCCCTCCCCGCTTAGGTGGAGTTGGGTATTTCCTTTCCCACTGTCAGGCTTAGAGAATACCCCAGCAGGTTAGTCTCCGTTAACGAGTTTCTCCAGAGGGCAGGCCTTGCTAAGAGCAGAATGCTCTGACCTTGCTGGAAGTATGAGAGAGTTTTTTTCTCCAGTATTTACTGTGGGAACTTGGTTAAGCTCCTGGAGAGAAATCTCACAATATTGTGGGGACCTCCTATGACTGGGTCCCCCTGGAATTTTTAACTCTCAGTACTGTCTGCACTGAGCCTCCAGCAACTCATCAGTTATAATTCACTATAACCCTGGCCCTGGTCCCTGTGGCGCTTTCCCCTCTCGAGCCTCTGTTAGGGAGGCAGAAACGCCCTGTATTTGCCTGTCTGTCTGTCTAGTCTTGTGGGCAGTGGCTTGCCCTGTGTCCTCCTCTCTCGTATGAGTCCGAGAAGAGTTGTTGATTTTTCAGGCTGTTTAGCTTTTTACTTCTTGTTAAGATGGAGAGACAACTTCCAAGTTCCTTACAGCAGACCTGGTAACCAGAGTCATGGAATCTTTCTATATGGCATCCAGCTAACTCTGATGCTCCTGCTTCCCTCTTCCACTCACAAGGACCCCTGTGATCACAGTGGTCCCAGCCACACAGCCCAGCCTCTTCTTCCCATTACGAGATCAGCTGATTAGCAACCTTAACTTCATCTGCAATTTTAATTTCCCGTTGCCACGTAACAGAACCAACATATGCACAGGTGCAAGGGATAGGACATGGACATCTTTGAGGGGCGATTAGTCTGCCCACTACTAGATCCTTCCTCAGAACTTTTGTGGGGGAGGAGGCTGGGGGGCCGAAAACACTGGGGCATCATGAAGAGAAGAGCCAGGGAACCTCAAAGCATCAGAACAATTATCCTCATTTCTTAAACCCCGAGATGGCTCCACAATATACCTTAAAAACCTGTTGTCCTTCTGTCCTGTCTCCCAGTTTACTTTAGGAGAATTTTTTTTTTTTTTGGCGGTACGCGGGCCTCTCACTGTTGTGGCATCTCCCGTTGCGGAGCACAGGCTCCGGACGCGCAGGCTCAGCGGCCATGGCTCACGGGCCCAGCTGCTCCGCGGCATATGGGATCTTCCCGGACCGGGACACGAACCCGTGTCCCCTGCATCGGCAGGTGGACTCTCAACCACTGCGCCACCAGGGAAGCCCTAGGAGAATTTTTTAAACTTCATCTGTTTGGGGAGGAATGGATTTCTCATTATATACAAATACTATGTGTTTCAGAGATGAAGGAGAGGGTCTCTTCTCCAGGGCCAGTGGCCAGGGCTCCTAAGTCTCAATCCAAGAATGACAGTAATGACAGTAATGAGTCCTGAGATCAGTGTAGGGGGTGAGGAACAGTGCAGGGGTAGGGGAGAGCGAGGGAGGGAGAGGGAGAAGAAGGGATGGAGAGAGGGAGTAAAGAAGGAAGGAAGGAAAGGGAAAATGAAGACAAAAATTAAATAGACTGGTATAGAAAATATCGGGGTGCCTCACGTGTTCTAAGGATAAAAATTATTTCAGTCACATCTGGACGTAGGCACTGGCTTGCTGTGTGAGTGCATTTCATGCTGGGTGCAGCAGTCTGAACCTAGGGGCTCCCAGGCAGCTGCAGGTGTTTGCAGGGAGAGGTTTCTCCCAATCCCTACTGAGAAAAGTGCATCTGCTTATCTGGGCAGAAGCTTCAAAAGGACATTAGGGGACCAAGGAGGCAAAAAGGATGGGGATGTGAAGAAAGGAGATCAGAACAGAAGAGGTAGAGATGAGAGTTCAAAGGGAGAAAGAGAAAGCGAAATGAAATTAAGAACATTAATCCTGTGGGATTAAGAACAAAAAGAGTAGACTCAGACAAGAAATCAGCCAGGAAGATAAGTGTGGATTCAAATGCTTTCCCGGGAAAGTGCAAAGGAGAGAAAACCCCCAAATCAAAACCAAAACCCAAACCACCTTGCGCTCAGCATTCCCTCGTTTTGCAGCTGCTCAGCGAACCTCCAGCAGCCCTCTTTCCATTGCAGGCACTTGTGGTGGGCGCTGGTGCCCGACGCTGGCCATCTGGGCTTGCTGGTGTCTGCCTGGCACTGTGACCTCCAGGTGTCCCTGTAGGTGCAAATCCTAGCGGGAGAAAGTGAAAATGACAGGGGACCTGGTCTGAGTGATGGGCAAGGAGGTGGAATGACAGCGCTGCTGCAGTCAGCGTGCAGCCCCAAGGGGCGGTTTCTGTTTAATGCTTGCTGAGGACCCAGTGTCCTTGACTATCGCCTCATCACAGACTCAGGGGCAACAGCTATTGAGCACTGCTAAATGCAGACCAGGTACCATGAATCCTGTTACATAGAGAGGAAACTGGGTCTCAGAGGGATTCAAGAAACTGCACAGGATCAGTAAGTGGGAGAGCTACGACTCCAGCCACCCTCTGACCTCTGCACAGGGCTCTTTCCAACACAACTGCCCCTCAAGGACAAACTTTTCAAGGAGGCTGCCCCTAGCCTATCACACCTGGAAACTGCACTAGCCATTTTAGTCTCAGGCCTCCAGGCCCTCACCCCCAACAAGGTCCCTACTCTGAATTTTGGACCAGTGGACCTTTGGGGGTGGGGTGGGTAGGGTACTTCCGGTGGGAGAGTGGGAAACCGTAGAGATGTCTTCTTCTCTCATCAGCGTTCCTGGACAGGCATGGTGGATGGATAGAAGTAGCCCTCTCTTCCCAAGTTTAAAATGGAGTTTAGGGTCGCCTAGAAATCAAATCCTTAAAAGGAAAGTAAAATACTGTTGTCAATTCATTCTCATACACAAACTTACAAACGGCGGGTTAAGGATTGTATTCACATCCATCTTATGGTCCCCTGATGTAAGCACAAGGTCAGTCTGCCAGTCACTGCTCTTCCTGGTTATCTTTTCCCCTGCTTTTTCTCTTTAGACTCAGTCTCTTGAGACTGGGTCTCAAGCACCCAGTCCTGCCTGTGAGCTCAGGCAGCACCCAGAAGATTCTAACTGAGAGTGGCAATGGACCTGACAGGAAAGCTCTGGAAAAGACAGCCATTTCCAGTGAACAACTGGGGAGCTGAAATAGGGACACTGGAGTCCTGCTCACCTACCCCTTTAAGGAAAGAATGTCTGGAGAGTTGGGGGCTGAGGTGGGGCCTGCAGACCTGCAGAGGGGTTCAGGTGACACGAGGACTGCTGTGAACTCTCTCACCTGTCATCTCCCTCCCGTGTGGCAGGTTGGTCACTAGGTAAGAGAAGGCGTCATCCTGCTACCACTTGAGGAAACATTAGATTCAGTCAAATTCAGCAGAAGTCTTTCCTTCAGGATTTGGTGAGTTTAATAAACCAACAGGTGTTATGAGTCTCCCAAAGAAGAGTACGGTATGAAGTCAGGAGCGGGGTCCTGAAGCTCTTTCTGGCAACCTCCTTGCAGAAGAGGAACCACTAGGTGTGGGTGAGATATTATTAATCTTGTTACACGGAAGAGGGGAGTGGGTCTCAGAGCAGTCCAGGGAATTGTGGTCCATACAACACAAAATCATGAATGTAAGTTAGGTGTAGCTACAGCTTTGATGGGACCCACACAAACAAAACTTATGCTTCCTTAGCCCATGGTCAATCCATATTTTCTGAACACTTGGTTTTTTTTGGGGGGGAGCGGGGGGCACACCATGTTTCAAAGAAAACAGTCTTCCAGAACTCTGAGTCTAAGTGTAAAGTGTCCAGGGTCTCGGGCAGCTAGCCTGGCTCTGCAAGGAAGGCATCTGGGCAGATGCTGCCGTCCAGCTTCAGTCCCCCTTTAGCACCACTTTTCTAATCCACTGAACAAAGCAGTGGCCTCTGGGCTGGAGCTTCTCTGACACACAATGATAAAGAAAGGAAAGTCACCCGCACCGTAAAGGTGGCTTCAGGGAATTTGTTGTTTCTGTGGCTGTTAGATTAATCCTGGACACTGTGCAAAAGGCTGAGACCTCCCAGAAGGTGGGTAGGAAGCGACAGCTTCTAAGAGAATGAGCCAGCACCAAGGGATGCAGAAACAACTCAGAGGACAGTTCCTTTCATTCTGCTGGCTTTTAAAATGCTGCTCACTCTGTTTCATGTCATGCAGGCCCGTGTGTGACAACTGTTGAGGAACTTGGGCTGTGACATTAAGCAAACACTGCTGATGTGTTTCTGATTACATCAATGGTGCCTCACTCTCCAGCATGTTAACTCATCGTAGTTGATTATGCTGACACTGAAAGCTTGTGTTAACATGTGTGCTTGTATTTCTAACTGTAATTTGGTTCAATACCGATACGAGTATCAATACTATCTGAATTACATGTGAGATGACCAGCCTAAAACTAGAGCACAGAGGATTTAGATGAGCTCTGAAGATTTACCAGGAGAGACCGTTGCTAAACACTGAAATAGTTCCTAAGGGAAGTTGTGGAATCTGTTTCCCTGGAGGTTATTAAAACTATGCCTATTCTATAGAAGGTTCCACGATCCTGACAGAAGGTAGAGCGCTTAGTTTGACCGGCAAGGTCTTCCAACTAAAATCATAGGTACTCTACTCAAGGTAACCACTGAGGGCTCTTACACGCAGGTGGCATTTTGATTCCGTAACACCTTGCTTGCTGAGGCTATTCCTGTTAGGAGAGTTAGAAATTCCATTTCAGGTCAGACTAGCCAGGTATGAACTTATTACCAACACAATGCTTTCTTAGTTACTCTACAAAATAAGGCAACTATTGTTACTGTTGTTACTACTATAATAATAATAATTATTACCTACCATTTTTGAGCACTCGCTATATACTAGGCACTATGCTAGCTCTTTATATACATGACTTCCTCTTGCTCTTATAACACACATTTTAAGATGAGTATTATGATATCCATTTCATAGATGTTTAAACTGAGTTTTGAGGCTAATAACCTGTTGATCACCCAGCAGGATTCAGACCCAGGTCTGTCTGACTCTAAAGCCTGTGCTTTCATGTATTACAAGGTGTGGCTAATGTAGCTAGAAGCACATCAGATCACATACAGTGTTGGCTCTTACATGCAGTCCCATTGGGCAGCCATGCTCTTCTATTGGTGCTCAGCAGAGGCTGGGTTCTCTCCTGGACTTGCCTTCATCTCCACAGACACCTCAGAGGTTCACAGAGAATGACATAGTGCCCATTAATCCCTGAAATTTTAGTTGGGAGGAGAAAGACCTTCATGACAATCACCTATTTCATATGTAGGGGTTCTCATTAGGATAATAAAAGTTCTTCTGCTAAAAAAGTTTGCAAATATAATACACTCTTTTGAAAATTCTCAACATGTTTCGAAAATCCATTGAGCACTTGTCTTGGGTGGGGGGAACACCTGAGGATTATTCAAAACCAAACCTGGTGAGTTGGGAGAATAATCAATCCAGTTATAAAAATCAAGGTATGAATGATAAAATAATGATGTCAATTTTCTTATGTGATATTGTGCCATGTATACTGTCGGTGTATGCCCTGTATTTCCATCACAACCAACTGTGGCCCCAGCACTGACATCCATCTCAGAGTCCACACAGTGATCTAGAAACATCTCACCTATTCATTGACCAATGTCCAAGAGAGGACCAAAATGATGACTTATATGAAATGCATTAATCTAGCAGCTGGTGAACTTTGGAGCAAGACAGATGGTGGAAGTGATGATTTTGTGTGAAATGCTTCCCCTCTCGGCGAGACTGCCAAAAATGTGCTCCTCTGCTATTTTTTCTACCAAGGAGAGGGTGGGAGGAAAGACTCTTTTATTGGTGTCTGCAACAGATACATTTTCCTTAAACAAGATGTAGGTCAGTGATAGGCGTGACCTTTATAAACACTTTTTGTGCATATTATAATAGGGAAAAAACATTTAGCCTCAAGATGAAAAAATAGCACAATATTCTTTTGCTAAGAATTCTGAAATTATTATATTTAGAGTTTGGATATTTTTTTCTGAGAGGGGGGTCATATGTTTGTTGTTTGTCACCTACAGCTAAATTTAGCCAAACTCGGGCTTATTTCCTTACCTGTTCTCCTTACAAACCCTTGTCACATCTGAAGTTCCCCGTTGTTGTCAACGGCTCCATTCTACTGCCAGCCTCCTATGTTCCTAACTTGGTCAGTTCTTTCCCTTCCATAATTTTGTCCAGGAAATCACCAGTTCTAAGGATCCTTGCTCTGTGAGGCCTCTTGAAGTTACATGTTCTCTCCATTCCCACGGGGACAGGCTGCATTGGACCGAAGCATTGCATCTAGACATGGGGAATAGTTTTTAATCTCCCCCCTTTAGTTCCTTCCTTATACGAACCATCCTAGCAAGCGTTCTTTTCATCATTTCCCTGACAAAATTAAGTTAGAGTTATTCAGCAAGTATTCTATCACCTTACTACTCAACTCATTGTCTTGTAGGCCTTTACTATGCCCATCAGACCCTTTACTGTCTCTTCCTTCAACCGCCTTCCACCTCTGATGTATCCACAGACCATTCAGCCTGGCACTTCCCAACCAAGTGATGCCACTTCATCCCTTTCCAACAGTGTTCAAGATTGTTCTTTGTCATGTTTTCCCAGAGAATACGTGGTTTCCATGTTTTCCTCCCCACAACTTTCTTCAATATCCTCTTATCCCTTAGGCGCTGATATACAATACAAGGAAAGGTTGGAATTAAAAATTTACATGCCATTGTGTTTGTATTCTTACCTGCTCCATAAATTGTTCAAGCTTCTTTTGTGGAAGAGTCAGTTTCCATTTTTGACGTTGCACCTGTGCATTGGGCAGTCCTTACACACAAGATGGGTTTCCATTAGTCCCATCTCAGTCCAGGATCATCTTCAAAAATTCCACATTTTCCTTACAAACTTGGAAGTGAGGAGGTCCTTCCATGCTATGTAACCAAACTTCTTCTGCTGGATTTAATCAACCCACTAAAAAATTTATCTCCTTTGTAAAGAATTTTCTGTGTAAGGAAGTCATTGAGTCTAAAAGCTGAGTTTAAAAATAATTCTTTCTTTATTCCAAAACTTATTTACTTTAATGTTGTGTGGAAAAGGAAGATTTAAGAATTTTTTAGAAAGCAGTTTCTGTCTGCAGACAAGTTGTTAAACAATCAACCCAGAGTTAAGATGCCTACTAAGCTATTCAAATAGGATATGTTTATTTTTTCAGTACCAGAATTTGTTAGGTAGATTCATATATATCAACTTATTTTACCCTCACAACAATTCTTTGAGATAGATTTATTATTCTCACATTATCGACAATGAAACCAAAGCTCAGTGCAGTAAAGTTCCAAGTTCAAGCTCACCAAACTACAAGTGGTGGAGTAGAATTGTTACTTCTGTTTCTTACCATCTAAACCCAGCCCTCTTTCCTAATGCCAAGCTGTTCTGTGCCAAGGACCTAGGGTTAGCACTGAGCCCCTTAATGAGAAAGAGGCAAAGGACCATGCAACATGGTTGACAGGCGCAGTGAGGCAAACAGAGCCATGGGGAATGTGCCATGTCGATTAGATATTACATTCCCATAAGCATTTGGAACTACTTCTGGGCATTATTTCAGTTCCATTGTTTTGACTGTTTACTTATGGAGTAGTCTGAAGCTTTATATTTCAGTATCTGATAGGGCTACCCCTCATTACATTTTTCCCTGGAGATTTTTCTTCTTGCTTTAGAATCAGCTTATCTAGTTGAGAATATTATTGTGAAGATTTTGGGGGTCTTATGTCAGATTTATAGATTAAGTCAGGAGAGTTGATATCTCGATAATATTTTGTGTCTTCCCAACACAAAACATATCAGGTTTTCCCATCTGTTCCAGTGTTCCTTTGTGTCTCTTTTTCATTTCCCAGTACTAGAGTCTTTTGTGTTTTCATTAGATCGTAAAGGTAAATCCATTATTTTTTTAATAGTCTTCCTCTTGGTTTATTCTGTGTTTCAGTGTTGCTTTCTTTTCCTCTTTCTCTCTTTCTTTTTTTCTGTCTTTCACACAGCATGCATGGACACACATACTGAGTTTTTCATCCACAGAGTCATCAAGGGCATTTGAAAGATATTGAACTAAAAATTCCAGAATCTTCTGTGACAGGTACACAGTAAGGTGTTCTTTCTCCCTAGAAGAACATGACAATAAACTGTCATTAGCTTCCTGATGGAGGGACTTTTATCTCTTGTTCATGGCAGTTTTCGAAGTGCCTAGAACAGTACGCATTTACACTCAGTTATTATTTGTTGGCTGAAGGAATGAAAAATCCAGTACATGCCTCTGGGACAAGGCCCTTGGTTTGTGTTTTCTGGCAGGTGAAACTCACTCTGGGTATTTTGTTGTAGAAAGTCTGTTGAGAAGAGAAGCAGCGTGTAGAGGAAAAGTATCTTCCTGTGCATATGCTCTACTGACCTATTTCTCCATTAGAGTATTAATAATAAATGCCCAAGGCGCTACTGAAAATAAATAAGCTTATTCCTTTCTGCTTCTTATTAGCCAAAGCCTTGCAATTCACATTTGCACAGTGATGGCTCTAAAATGCATCCTGGCAGATGGATACTTCTTGAGCTGTCATAAGGCGATGAAGAAAATCCAGTTATATGTGTGGGTTAAGTCGGCAGTGAACAGTCATCATTCTGAACTGTGTTATAAACCGAGGCTCCGGGGCCCCTCAGCGTTACAGCGTTTCCTGGCAGTGTGGGCTGCAAAGTGTGTACAGGAAACACAGTAACACTGTGGTTTCACACCGGAGCTCAGGTTGCCTCTCATGAATATGCATGACGAGGCTGGATCTCGCTCTGGCCACTTGAGTGTCCTTGAGCTTAACTTAACTCCCACAAACCCACTTCCTGCCTACTTTTTGAAGATGTTCCTTGAGGAGGTGTGAAAAAGTGAGTTGTAACTCCAATTGTGGAGCATTTTCCTTTCTTTCTCTTCAAGATGACAAACTGCATCCTGATTTATTTTTATTCACTGTGAGTCATTTGCTAGTCTTATTTTATAAATAATATTTTCTACATCTTACTCAGAGGCAGATGGGAAAGTTCAAGGAAACACCCTCTTGGAGAGGAAAAGCCCTCCGGTCTGGATTTGCACATTGGTGCCTTTGCTGGAGTCTCCCATGAGCAGCACTGCCATGAGGAAATAAACAGATGGCGAATGGTCCCAGCGAAGCAGCATTTAGAGTGGGTTTTCTTTGTTTTAGAAGTGTCTGTTATTCTGCTCTCACTGCGAACTCTGTGTACTCCTGAGAATGCAAGAAACAAGCTGGAAACTCTTTCTTAATATTCCTAAAACAGGTCACCAGATCGAAAGATACTTGGGATACGCGCGCGCGCACACACACACCCACACACACACACTTGCTAACGGTTATTGTGTGTTTTCTTTGTGAGAGGAAATGGGGGAGGGGAAGGGGGGCTCCAGCTCCTCTGAAGCCAAGAGGCAGCGCTCCAGGAACCCACGTGATGAACAGCATGTGCTGGGAAATGCCAGCCTGTGGCACTCCTCAACTTGGCACACAGACGCAACTCCTGTTTGCCAAAATTTACGAAGCCGACAGGGAGTAGTAGGGGTCTCTTCTCTGGACAAACAGTAAAGGGTGAGAAATGGGCATATGTATGTTGCTATGCAGTTGTTTTGCTGTTTATATGGGAGCCTTGCCAAGCAGCACTTAGACCCTGGGAACATTTGCATTAGTCCATGGAGGTCCCAGGCTTTTCATTCGAACCCACACCAATGTCTTTTCCTTTAATGACAATCGTTAGGGAGAAAATGTACCTACCTTCTTTCTAGATGTGCTGCGTTTATTTCTCCACAGTCTGATGACCCCTTCCTGAAGTCTGTTACTGATATTATCTTGGTTGTCATAGATTACTATGATTCTAATGAACTGTTTGTTTTTAATGTTAGACATTCTTTTCCTATGGAATGTTCATCCTTTAAAAATTGCTCAACACTGTTTTGGCATTTAAAGCTCATGTTTTAAGAGCTGATGATTTTGTCTCATGGTTAAATGGTGAAATAACAGGGTCAAAGTGAGGTTAATGGGATTTAGAATTTCAATTTGACTGGAGTCTTTCCTTCCGAAAAATGGTGAAAGGAAAGAATGGAGGGATGGAAGGAAAGAGAGGAGGCAGGGAGAGTGAGAAGAAGGAGAGTCTATTCAAGGAAAAGTCTTGAATAGGTGAGATTATTGACTAAATCTAAGTTTATCTGAGCTAAACATTTTTTAATACATATTTTTTTAATTAAAGAAGGTAAATAATTACATTCACATTTCTAAACACTTATTCTACCACATTTTTCTTCCAGTATTATTGAGATATAATTGACATACAGCACTGTATAAGTTTAAGGTGTACAACTTGATGATTTGACCTATATATACATCATGAAATGATTATCACAGTAAGTTTAGTGAACATCCTTCATCTCATACAGATACAATAAAAGAAAACAATTTTTTTCCTTATGATGAGAACTCTTAGGATTTACTCCCTTAACTACTTTTGCGTATATCATTCAGCAGTGTTCATGATATTTATCATGTGACACATCGCATCCCTAGTACTTATTTAGCAGTTTGTACCCTTGGACCACCTTCATCCAATTTCCCATCCCCTCACACCCCCTCCTCCCACCTCTGATAACCACCAATCTGATCTCTTTTTCTGTGAGTTTGGTTGGTTGGTTTTGAAGTATAACTGACCCACAACATAATCTTAGTTTCTGGTACACAACATAGTGATTCAGTATTTCTCTACATACCAAAATGATCACCACAGAGCTAAAGCTTTTTACATGCTCTTCCCAATTCTGTCTTTGTCGGTTCAACAAATACGTTTCAAGAGTGTACGCTGTACTAGGCATAGAACAATACAGCATTTTTGGCTACCACTTAATCATAGACTCTTTGGATTTTATTCCCAAAAAGTATAATAAATCCTTTTTCCATCGTGCACCTCATATTCTGTCACCCCTGCCATTAGAAAACTTAGATTACCTGTGATTTTTGTTTCATGGCCAGTTTAGGGTTATGTTTCCCCGTGTCCAGTTATCTTTACTCTGTTTAGCTCTCGTGGACCATACAACTTAATCCAAGACCTTAGGAGCATGCTGTATTTTACCAAGTCATGTGAGTGTGCTTTTCTGAGAAGTTTTTGCAGCCTTCCATCTAATGCCTGAACTGCTTCCTCTGCATCTCTCTCATGAGCTCCAATTGCTTGAGCACTTAACTCTCTCCCCCAAGAGGCTGTGAGTACCTTGAGGGCAGGGCCTGTGTCTTATTCATTTCTGAAGGGGTGGCAACATAGTCAGAACTTAACAAGTATTTGTAGAAAAAAATGAATGTTGCCCAGAGCACCTTTGTTTCTATATTCTGACCTTTTGGCCTTTTTATGGGATTGGATTCTAAGAGTGAGTTTGTTTGTCGAAGTCTATATATATTTTTAGTTTTAATAGATGTTGCTAGATTGCTTTCCAAGAAAAGCTAAGGCAATTTTCTCCCATATTTCTACCAGTAATAGGTTTTATTGGTCTTTTAAATGTTTGCCAGTTTAATAGCTATAAAGTGATATCCCATTGTTTAATTTTTGTTTTCCTGCTATTAATCAGTTTGAGTATCTTTATATGTGTTTGTTGGTCATTTAGATTTGCTGTTCTGTGAATTAACTGTTTATATACTTTGTCCATCTTGACACGGAAAAGTTTGCATTTATTTCAAGATATATAAAAACAAAAAGTATAAAGCCCCTTTTCTTTAAAATTCCAATTCTAGGTATGTATCCTATGGAAACACTTAGATATGTAAACAAAAATATATGCAAAGCATCCCATTAGAGTATTGTCTGTAGTAATAAAAAATTAAGTGTAGTGAAAAGAAAGTAGTTTAATGAATTATGGTGTTTCCTTATTATGACACAGAATGAGGAATTAAAAAAGAATGAGGTAAATCTACATGTACTGCATAAAAGGAATTCAGCATATTGTTAAGTGAAAAAAGCAAGTTGTAGAAGACGTATTGCATAGTTCTATCCAAAATTATATATGTACATATGCACATTGTGGAAGAAACTATTTGTCCTTAATCTTAGGAACTATCAAAAACTATATATTTGAGTCACACTGCAGCAAGCAAATAGCAATTGTAAAATCTAGGTCACATTCCAAAAGATGCATTGAGTTTTTATAGTGTGGGAAATATATGACTAGTCCAATGTGGGAAAAAAAGAAAAAAAAAGATGTAAATCAACTATACTCCAATATAAAATAAAAATTGAATTAAAAAAAAGAAAAAGAAAAAAAGAAATAAAACCCAGTGAGTCAGTTCCCTGGGAGTTCAATTAGTTCTGAAGTGACTAACAAGAGCTATGATTTCTTATCTATCAATCCTATATTGCCATATATTATGACTTTCTGTATTTTATTTAGAACATGTTTCACAAACCCTGATATTGATAGCTAAAGTTAGCTTACACTTCAGATGGGTAAATGCTGTGTTTGTAGTGAGAACATTTAATAGAGTCCTTGTCTATCTTTACAGATCTTCTCTTTTGTTTCCTAACTTTATCTGTGATAAAAGTGTATAACAAAGTGTAATTTTACTTAAGATCACATCTCAACCTGATGAGTCAGCAAGTGGGTTTATTGTTTTGTTCCCTGGATCATTAATATTCTCTATCATTGAGCTTTCGTATCAGCTTATAGACAGCAGCTTAAGTTTAGATCCAAGTGATTTGCAATGAAGTTTATTCCTATTTAAAGGAAGACATGTCTTTCTAATGTTTACATTTTCCCCTCTCAAAAAGATGATTTAACTATGCAGTTTCTAAAGCTTAGGTGTGTTATGTATATGCCTGCAAACATCTTTTTGTATGTAAACCCATTAAAACGAGACCTGTCTGGACATATATCAAGCTCTTAACAGGGCCTATGTGCAGGGACAGGGAATGGGAAAGGGGAAGAAGGATGTTGGGAGAGTTCGCTTTTGTTCTGAGTACTTCTGTAACATCTGAATATTTTAAAAATGAGAATATTTTCATTCTTTTGTACTTGTATAATGTTAAAAAATGAAAAGAGAAAATCACTAGGAATTAGCAAAAAATGAGATTTTATATATCTCTTAGAACAATATACAAGGAGATTACAACTTTTTGGAGTATGAGGATGCCTTTTAATTGTTAATAATTTTCCAGACTATCATATGATAGCAGTTGTACTTTTAGTATCTGTTTAGAAAAGAAATAACTATCAAAAGGCACTTCAAATCCATTAATACTTTTTAATCTGAATTATCTTTTCCATAAGGTTTCTCTCTAGTTTCTCAACTCCCTTGCCTGTCATCAGCATGGAAAAGCCCCAACCTTGGAAGTGTTTATCATCATGTTTTCCCTGTCTGCACCCACACTATTGAGTTATTCTGGAGAAATAACACGAGTTGGCCATTGGTACTATTCCAACTCTGTGTCATTAAGCACTGGTCCCTCAAAGCTGCTAGCTCTCCTCCTTTGTTTCGCTAGCCATCTTCTCTCCCACTCACCATAGTAACTATTTCATCCATTCACCATTCTTTTTAAACATTAGCCTCCAAATAATTCAATTCTCCGGAATTCAATTCGCTGGAACAGTTTTGGTTTCAGTCTTCCAGGCTAGATTTTAAGCTCTTTGAGGACTGAGACCTTGTCTGTCTCGCTCACAGTTATTTTTCAGGACCCAGCATACTGCTAGAGCGGGTATTCAATAAATATTTAAGGAATAAGTAAATGAATGAATGAATGGATGATGGTTTATAACAGATAGATGATGAGGATTGCTGTGCAGCTTTGAGGGACCAGTGCTTGATGACAGGGGGTTGGAATAGCACCCGTAGCAGAGTTGTGTTATTTCTCCAGGACATCTCAGTAGCGTGGGTGCAGATGGACAGGGAAAACATGAAGATGAACTCATTCAAGGTTGGGGATTTGCTAACGAGGAGCAATGGAGTCGCGATGCTAGAGAACATAGTTAAAGTGATGGATCGTGAGATCTCTGCAGGTAGGAAAGGAGTGAAAAAAGGAGACTACTAGGTGAAGAATTGGGCTGGGCTTGTGAAGTGAAAGTTCTGATGGAGTGTGTGAAAAGTAGCTAAATGAGGCTGGAAGAGAAGGAGATTATGGTTGGAGAGAAAAATTTTTACCTAAATGTTTCAGAGGGGAAGCCGTCCCAGGTGATGAGGTTGAGGGTGTGGCCAAGGTTATAGGTGGCTGAATGAATAGAGGAGTCATTAGCTTTGAGAGGTCAGGAAATATGAGAGTCCTCCAGAGCTCTGGTTGTATTACCATGTAGATGTTCTGGGTGGATTGTAAGATTGTTTACTGGGAAGAGTGCCAGTTTTCAGTCACAGGAGGGACTGTGGGACTATAGGTCACATTGAGGAGGTGGGATGGGAGGGGACAAAGGAATTAGACACGTAGAGATGTGAGGAAAAGAAATCAATATGACATAAGCGGTGTTGACCAGTACAAGTTGGAGAAAAGAGTTAAAAGAGAAGCAAATATTGAAGGGTAGTAAAAATTTTGTTAAATTTTCAGTTGCTTAAAGTAAGCAGTACATAAATCAAAAATTCCAGGAAGTTCAAATATATGTTTCATTAGTTGAGATCACCCTAAGCTAAAAACTAAAATCATATTAAAATTTTCTGAACCTTTCAGAAGATATAACATTCCCAAGAGGCTCGATTCTAGAAGGAAAATCATAGTAGCTTGCCAATTCCAGTTCTGGTCAGGCATTCTTAGAATACCTTGGAGTGGATTTTAGTCTCAGAGGGATGCTACTTTCAGAAATCAACCAAAGGGCCAAAATAAGGCTCTTGAAAATTTTCTCTACTGAAATGCTCAGTCTGCAAACCTGGATAGTGATGGAAACACATAAGCTTCATTTCTGGCACTTTGAGTGCGGATGAACTTGGTCTTTAATACAAAGAAAACTACTGTTCCTTCTCCTCTCTAGAAAATGAAACTAAAACCAACTCCCTTACCAGAGTACCTGTGTTCTATGCCTACATTTAAGGCAATTGATCAAGTATACATTACATGCAAGATCCGAGTCCTTCCCTTACAGAGAGAAGTACCCGAGGAGCAGGGACACACAGCTAGTGAAAGGCTGTGGTTCCTACAGACAAAGCAGCCCCAATGCTCCCCAGTTAGCTCAGTGTTGACTGTAGCAAAGAGCTGAGACCAACAATGTGGGTCTCAGGGTTATCAGGGTTATCAGGGAAGGCTTCCCAGGCATTGCATCAATGCACAAGGAGAGAGAGACAGAAAGAATTCACACCAGGAAGGAAAATTATTTATGGCATTACAAGGGTGAAAAGAAGATTTTTTCAAGGTCCTGGTATCTCTATTACTCTAACCTAGTGTTTGGACAGATGGAGTACCCACTGCCATTAAAGTACTAAAATGTGCCAGAAGACTTGGAATCTCTTAATCGCATGTTGAGAAGGGCTGACGACACAACTCCAATTATGCTTTTGGTACAATTGTCATGTCAGATTGATGTCTGGAAAAGGACCGAGATTTGAAAAACTGCATAATGAGTTCTTGTGTTGTTTTTATCCTTTATTTTGTGCACACCTATATACTCCACATGCCATTAGTAGCTTCTTCAAAACTCAACAAGATAAAGGTCTGTAAGAGGGACTTGCTGGCTCTCTTGATCCCTAATAGAAAGCTCTTAAAACCTGGATTTGATGAGCCCAGGCCAGGCCATGTAACTAAACTTTAAACATTTTCTCTTTCGTTGTTCCTTTAGCAGAAATTATATCCCTTCCTCCTGTCTATAAATTGTCTAAGCTCAAAGGGATGTTTTGTGCTGTTTTAGTGTTATCTGACAGCCTGGGGCAAATTATCAGGTAAAACATGAAGCCAAAATCTAATAAGAGGCAGGGTGCGGAAGGGTGTGCATCCCCTGGTTATGAGGAGAAGATCAAAGCACCACCCTTCGTGTTCTTTGAGAGCCCGTTTGACCCATGCACTTATAAAAGCAGCAGAAGAAATGCGCAGAGTGGAAAAGGGTGTGTGTGGGTGATGCTGTTACTTAGCAAAAGGGAAACTTCTGGCTGATATTCTGAACTGAACAAAGGAAAGCAGCTGGGACAGCATGGAATAAACGAATGTGGAAAAAATGAAAAGGAGGAAAGCAGATGTGGCGGCGAGGGAGGGCTAAGAGGAGACTGAAAAATAAAACAGTAAAGGAAAAGTATGAAAATGGATGTGATGGGTACTTAAAAACCAGAAGACTATGAATAAAAATCTTCTGAAAAAAAAGTAACTGAAAGAAAGGTGAAAATAGCCAGAAGGATAAGAAAACATCTTCAGTGGAAGCCAGGCAACTGGTGGGAGAAAATTCCCCAATGTAGTGAACTCTCAGCTTAAAACATGGCTCTTTCCTGGTGTTTGAGGTCACATCAGAGTGGACTTGATGCAAGGTTCCTGGAACAGAGTCCAAACCACCTGAGTCTGATTAGGCCACTTGGAAGATGAGCCGGGAGGTAGAGGGGTTCCAAGGATGTTTTTTGTAATATTTTATAATAGGTATGAACCCTTAGAATGATCTGAAAAGAACTTTCAGGTTTTAGGACCACTACATCAGGCCTGACCTAAACGGAAAACCCCAAGAGAATTGGATGTAATTTAAATCAGGCTAGAAAACTCCCAATTCCACCTTTGATTCCTCCAAACAGGTTATTACAGTGTTGGCACAGAGTAGGTCTTTACTGTAATATTTTCCATGGGTAGATATGCCTTGATGTTTTCCCAAGGCCTTTGTCATGGCAGTTAGATGACATCTTGTATGCATGGGTGTGTTTATTTATATTACATGACAGGTACAGTTCTCACCTACGTTTGTCTCTTAAAAAGGGCAGCCGTGCTTCCTAGCTCATCCTTCATATTTTTTTGATCATTTACATGTGTAAGTAAAAATATTGCGAGCATTTCCTCCCAGTATATGTGCATTTTTATTCATAAACTCTATGCATGTATTATCTCATGATACATGGGCCATTAGATTATGAGATCCATATTAAGAAAGATGAGATAAAGATAAAATTAAATATATATTTTAAATTCTATTTAATTAACAGTTTTGTTTATGAATGGAACCTTCTCCTCCCCACCTTCACCTTCATTCCCCCACCCATCCCAAAGCTCACCTGCCTACCACAGGGCATAACGCAATGGCACATAGTAGGAGCTCATTAGGTATTGACAGAAGACAGAAGTGGAATGGCATTTTCTCAGTCCCTACTCAGGGTTCTCACACCATGTTTTACAGGGCTGCATGGAATTACCTACATTATTGACAACCATATTGGTCGATATGTTATTTCTGTTTTTCTACGTATAAAATAGGACTAAGTTTTTAAGTTATTCCTCTTTAAAAAAACTTTTATCTATAACATATAATTTATTGATTTCTAAGTAAGCATGTTGAATGATAATATACTTTTGGGTCTACTTCTTTCCCACATCTCACTAAAATGACAGTGAAAGGATACAACATGAAGAACCAATGAAAATTAGACAAGGCTTGGTGTATCAGTTATCTATCATTGAATAAAAACTACTTCAAAACTTAGTGGCTTAATATAACACCATTTATTAGTTCACAATTCTTGGGCCAGCACTTTATTCAGGGTTCAGTTGCAGCAGCTCGTCTCTGCTCCACATGGCACTGACTGAGATTACTTGCAATTGCAGTCAGTGGGCAGTTAGCTGGGGTTAATGATCAGGGTGCCTCAGTTCTCCACAGAACCTCTCCAGCAGGCTAGCTCAGGCTTCTTCACATATTATTGAGGCTCCAAAGAAGGCAAGAGGAAGCTACAAAGGCTTCTTGAGGCCTTGTTAGAAGCCACAAATCATCACTTCTGCGGCATCTATTGTCAAACAAGTTGCAAGGTGTTATGGACTGAATTGCGCTTCCCCAAAATTCTTATGTTGAAGCCCTAACTCTGAATGTGACTTAATGTAATTTAAAGGCAGATGGGGCCTTTCAATTAAGGTCAAATGATATCATAAGGGCGGGACCCTCATCCAATAGGACCAGTGCTCTTATAAGAGGAGGAAGACACCAGGGACGTGCATATACAGAGAAAAGGTCACAGTGAAAGGGTGGCCAGAAACCAACCCTGCTAACACCTTGATCTTGGACTTTCGGCCTCCAGAACTGTGAGAAAATAAATTTCTGTTGGTTAAGCCATCCAGTCTATGGTATTTTCTTATGGCAGCCTTAGCAGACTAATACACAAGGTCAGCTCAGATTTAAGGGGTGGAAAATAGACCACCTCTTGATGAAAGGAGCTGTAAACAATTCTGTGACCATTTTTAACCCACCACACTTGGAAAATGTCAGCTTGTTTTAGAAAGTGTAGGTGTGTCAAGAGGTATACTTAAAGAAATGCACAAAATACTCCCACCTCCTTCACACATACTTATTTCACTTAAACCACTTTGTAACAGAAATTGCATTAACATTTTTTTACTTAGGTAAATAAGAGGTAGGCATTTAGTAGGCATATGTCTAATTAGGAACTAGAAAATGACATTAAAGGCATAAAATTTTCATTAGAAAGTGAAAGCTCTGTTATGCCAAAGCAGAGCTATCTATAGAGTAAATATAAAGAAAAAAGCCACATTTATTTCCAAGATTGAACATTAGAATTATATACTCTATTACATTTATTCTTCTCTGACCACTGGGTGAAAGAAAACATTTCTAATTTTCAGTAGCTGTTGAACCATATCAGTAGATGTTACACCATGTGGACCTTTCCCCTTCCTCCTTCCTAATGGAAACTTCAATTTTATTTGGGTATTCAACCTATCCGCATGTACAGGGGTAAACTTATTAGGTTGAGCCATCATGTTAGTTCCTTTCCCCTTCCTAATGACTGGTTCAAGAACCCAGTCTTGAAAGCTGTTCTGTACATGCCATCTCCATGGTGACTATCATTGATGCAGAGATTGAAAATCACTCTAAATGGGAGAAATTATATTCCATGACTCTGAAATGTCCTCTCCCCTACTGAATATAAAAAAGGAAGTATTAGAGTCTGGCGGCCACCTTAATAACCACAAAGGATGCCCACCTAAGGACAAGGTAAACACAGAGGCTCCTGAAACTCACCTTTCCTCTAGAAATATTATTATGTATGTAATAAACATCTGACTCTTTAGGCCAGTTTCACACGGGTAGCCAAAAGAGTCCTTCCTGTCTGATGATGCTGTTTTTGTCTCGCCTGAGGTGTCCTTGATGATCTCACATAAGAGAGTCCATGGAATGGTTTTACAGGGCAAGTCATTCTCCTCACACGTCACTCCCACTGCTCCTCAACATAACCAAACATTTAAGCAGATTCAGATCTCCATATGCCTCGGGAGATTCATTATAAAGCCAAATCCAGGATCAGAAGATGTACTTGCCAAAAGAATAGAAAGACTGCTAATTTATGTTGGAAAAATATGGAGAATATATATGTGGAAATGGATTCTGAGAGTACTAGACCAAGGAAGGAAGAACAAAATTATAGACCAGATAGAATTTATCAATAGAGATGTATTTATCAGAAATGCTGGATTTAATGTGCTAGTTCAAACAGCTGGAAGTTGTCTAAATTATTTGCTAAATTATCTTTTGAGCTGTGCTCAACAGCAGTCCATTCTAAATTAACCAGAGATACTAGAAATTTCTTATTTTAATATAAAGGAAGAAATCCAAAAGTTTATGGAGATATAAATATTGGGGTAGATCCTCACATGTGAACCACTCACCTATTCCCAACTGTTTCCTTCCTCTTAGGAAAAGGAAGAAATGGTCAGAAAATATGCCCTAGACCAGAGGCTTGAGAATTGCATAGGTATAAAAAGCACTTTGTGGTTCTTCTTCACATGCTGGGGTAAGAAGAGAATACTCGGTGGTTGAAAAGGGCTCCTGATTTCAATAGGGATGCTAAGATGGAAGAGGGCAAGTTGTGGTACTTAACTGCTAAAGTCAAGGTGGGTATGCTGACCATAATAACAGCAGTAGGATTAGCATGGTATTCAAAATGATACAACTCTCAAAAATCTCTGCAAGTCTTTTATATTCAGTAGAGTTACAGACATCAAAATAGATGGCAGCCTACTAGAGTTCTAATTCATTTGTATAATGGAAAATACTCCAGGATTAATGGTTGTAGCTCTGGTGTTGTGTTCTTGAACATGGTAGTTCTGGTGGTGGCCTTCTGACACCTTCCTTTCCAGCCTTTCCAGCGATTTTTGTAAGCACCTAATTCTCTGTCTTAAAACTCTTTCTACTTAAAGTACCTAGAGTAGTCCTGTGCCCTGAACACTGATGCATCCCAATAGGACCCTGTGCCCTGGCCATGATTATTTCCCCAGTTTCTGGGTATATTATTAAGATAGATGACCTCAGAAAGTGGCAGACTTCCTACACTGACATGTTGAATAAAAAATTACTGTAATATTTTTTAAACTTCATCTCTGGGGGGAATCACAGAGAATGAGGCCATAGTGTTTCCTATCCATCCCCACTTTTGGCCAGTGCAAAAGATAGGTGAGTCTTGAGAATCACAGAGGATTGCTGTAGGCAAAGTCAAGTGGGAATTCCAAGCATACATGATCTTCCAAATGTAGTTGCTTTTTTTGCAGCAAATCTACATACACTGTATGACTGCAGCTTGTATCTGGACGCTCCTTTTTCTCCATTCCAACAGAGAACACAAGAAGTAGTTTGATTGCACCTCAAATGACAGAAACATATTTTCAACTCCAGGTTATTTTAACTCTTTATTCTCTGTGCCATAAATTAGTCTATAAGAACTAGGTTGTCTCACCATGCCCAGCTAAATCGGCAATAATATACTGATGAGCTCCAAAGAGCAGGAAGTGGCTGGTATTTTAGATTGAAACCATGCATGCCAGAAGGTAGGAAATAAATCCTATGCTAATGCAGTGACGTTTCTTGGGATCTGTGCTATGTGGCATGTGAGTTTATCCTCTCTAACGTCAAGGACAATTTGTTTCCTACCTCTAGAAAAAAGTACTATGATTTCTGGTGCTTTTTGGATTTTAGAAGCAACAGATATAACACTTTGTGTGCCTGTCAGCTCTTTCCTGAGTGACCCAAAAGGCTGACAGCTTTGAGTAGGGTCCAGAGGAAGACTCTCTAGCTGGTCCAGGCTGCAACTTTTCCATATGGCCTATTAGGACCCAACAAGATCAGTGGTGCTCAAAAATCAAATGAAGTCTGTGGTGTGGAAAGACTGAATACAAGATTCACAACAGAAACATCAAGGCTTTAGAACAAAGCTATGCCTTCCTCATCGAGGTCCGTTCCGTTCCTCTTTGGAGGAACAGTACTTAGCTTGCTACTGGGCCCTGACAGAAACCAGGTGACTACGAAATATAAGCTGCCCATCATGAACTGAGTGTTATCTGATCTACCCAGCTATAAAGTCAGACATATCCAAGTGGAAATAGTATATAGGTGAGTGCATCTGAGCAGGTCCTGAAAGCTAAGGTTTCACAGGCTGATGTCTTCCTACTATACCTACTCATGCCACAGGCCACCGCTCCCCCCACCAACACTTACAACACCATGAACACTTCTCTAGTATCAGGTAACTGAAGAAAAAGAAAGTGTAGTTTACAGATGGCTTTGCATAATAAGCTGACACCAGCCTCAAGTGGATTGCTGAGTACCGCTCAGTCCCACTTAATTGAAGGGGCAAAATTCTCCCAGTAGGTAGAACTTTAAGTGGTATAACATCTTTGTTTTATCCTGGAAAGAGAGATAAGTTGATGGACAGTAACAAATATTTTGGTCAGATTGTCATAGACATGAAAAGAATAAGACAAGAGAATTGGTGACAAAGAAGCTTGGGAAGAAGCATGTGGACGGGTCTCATAAAATGGGCCATGTTGTAAAGACATTACGGTTCCATAGAAATGTCCACCACATTGGTTGTGAACCCAATAACCATTCTTCTTTCTTGAGAACAAAACTTCAGTTTTGTATAGGTACCCATGCTCCTCCATGTGACTTTACACTCCAAGGAAGGCTGGTTACATCTCCATCCCAACAGGTGAATCAATTCATCTAGCCCATCATGGTTATTCTATTTCCCATATGAGTGGTTGGCTAAAAAGGGCCATGTGACCCAATTTTGGCCAATGAGACATTGAAGGAAGTGTGCTATGCGGTTAGTTCTGTGAGAGTTTCTTTACCTATTAAAAAGAAAAATAAGAGGTGGTCTCTTCTTCTGCCTCACTTTGAATTGGGAGCTAGTCTTACAAATAAGAAGAGAGGGGGGAGCATTTCTATTTGTAGTGGTTGTAGGAACAACATCTGGTTTCTAAGGCCAGCTGCATCTGTAGTAGCATCCAATGTACTGATACAGTGCCAACAGTGTCAACTGTGCAAGCTGTGATTTCTGACACTAAGTGGCAGCAGCAGCTGTGTCCTCACAGGAATAGTTTTGTGATATGATTTTCATTGCATCCCTGGATGCATGGCTTCTGAACCTGGACAATCTTTGAACTAACCAATATCTTTTAAATAATCCCTTTTCTGCCCGAAGCAGGCAAAGTCCATATCTGTTGTTCGCAATGAGGCTCCCTGGCTGATATAGGTCTTCTGGATAAAATTGTCTGTGAGATGTTGGTCCAAAAGAAAAAAATGTATTTTTGCAACACTAATATTGTTTTCAGAATTGAGTGTTTCTTTGTAAGTTTTACTTTTTGATGTTATTAAAAGTTAGGAAAGACAAATATTCATCCACCTACCAGCAGTATTGCCTGGGTCAATCTCCAGCTGGTAAAAATAATTAAGGAGGAAAACATCTTTCTTTGAAAGAATGGGAATTTGTAAAAAATGTATTAATAATGGACTCAGTGGAAACTATCAGTAAATATGCAGTTTGGAATTAGAAAATAAAGGCAGTACCTTCCATATACGCTGTGGTGCTAGACCTTACTTGTTACTGCTCCAGAGGAGCAGATAGGCAGATGTTTCACTCACAGAGACTTTTAAATTTTATCCTGGGACTGTCCTCGGTCATGTACTGAATGTTGTAATTTCAGCTATTTTTTCCCAACTAGCAGGGCTAGAGGTCTCTGTTCTCCTTCTGTCTCATCTGAACAGTTGGGGCCACAAGATTCCCCCCTTCACAATCTGTGCATGCCTATTTCTTAGGCCCAATTCCAATCAGAAGTAAGACAAACTAAATAGCCTGAGTCTCACATTTTGGCCTACTACGTGCTGGGCATGCTTCTTGGCACTGAGGGTACCCCGGTGTCCAAAAGAGACAAAGTTCAAGATTTAGTGAAACTTCCTTTCCAATGATTTCTTTCCCTGCCCACCAGCAAAAATCCCAGATGCCCCCTTCTATCGATATATCTGCACGTTGTTTCATTTTCTCTGTACTGGCCTAGCTCACTGCTGTCTGTGCCCCAAATCTGGAAATGAAGCAGAAGCCTTAATCGATCTGTTAGATTACAAGAAGTGGGCATGTTGCTTTTTCTACTTAGAAGATTAATATTTTTATTTACTTCAGATGTATAATTTTATGCTTTCACGTAATTGGTGTAGTACATTTATGCCTTCCGTGATGAAATAAAACCCAGATGTTCTGAAGCAGTCAATGACGGGGAGGCTTTTCTTCGTAGAGGAGGCTGTACTCTACAGTCTCAGCTCTTAGCTCTGAACGTTCTCCTCGGGGATTATTTTAATGACTGTTATCACCTGCTGGCCTTGGGAGGCAAAGACTGATACCCTGCTTCCAATGCTTTGTCCCATATATGGGCACATGACTTTTTCTCGTATATCATTTAGCTCAGCTGAGACAGATTTAATGCCCAAATTAAGCTTTATTAAAGGCTAACAAAATGGCAAACTGGATAAGAGTGAAACCATAAAAGTAACCCATCTAACAGACGTTGCATAACTTACTCATCTTTGGTTTTTAACCCATTACAGGGCTCTTTACTTTTTCTCTTGAGTTCTGTTTCTGCAAGTACATATCCCCAAATATCTGGCTTTGTCATCATTAAGACCCAAAGAAGAATAGGAGCTTCCATCTATCTCAGGACCATCTTGTCAGCTCTGAGTTTCTACCTGAGGACCTCCTTCCTCCCCAGATAATCGATCCTGGTGAGAACCACAAGCTTCATGGAAGAAAAAAAGACATCTACAGTGGTGTAGCCTAACCCACCAGTCCTACCCTCTGAGTAGCTGTACGAAGCATTAGTCAGGCCTCTTCCAAGTACACGTGACAAAAATTTATCTGAAATTTGCTTAAGAAAAATATTTATATCTTTGGCTAAGAAAACTGAAAAGATAGATCTTGCTTGCTTCAGGCATGGCTGGACGTAGTTTCAAATAATGTCATCTAACTTCTGTCATTTGACAGAGTCTTTTGCTCTCTTTCTCTTTTTGTTTATCTCAGTCTTTCTCTTTTTAAAACTGTTCTCCCCTTTCTGTCTGTCCGTCTTTGTTCTCCTTTCTGTTGAGTCTACCTTCAAGGAAAATTCCCATTTTGGCAAACATGGTCACTAGCAGCTTTGGATTTACATTAAACTGCAGCAATCCCAATGAAAAGGAAAAGATGTAACCTCTTTCTGAATGGTTCCAGCAAAATTTCAAGAAAGGACTATGATTGGCCCAGTATGGCTCCCCGAACAAATCCTGCGACTGACAGATGGAGTGTTCTGATTGGTCAGCTTGGATAACATACCCATTCCTGTGAAAGGAAAGATGGTGCCCTGTGATCGGCAGTCCTACCAGGGAGCAGAGAGGTATTTCCTGGAAAGAAATGCTTTAGGACGTTCACGAAGTAACAGGTCTGGATAAAATATGGTATTCCTGATATTCATTCTAGAGATATAGGTATACCAGAGCAGATTATTAGAGTTATAATTACACATGATAAATTTGATATGGTCTACAAGTCAGACACATAAGAATTAGGAATAATTAATTATAAAACTGGTTCAGTAATAAGCAATCTGAGACATTGTATCACCAAAGGTGTGGGAAAAGTCCCCAAAGTATTAGACAAGCGTAAATCCCATGTAAGATCAAATGCCAGGATGGATTCAGACATACAAGTTACTTTGAAGTGAACTGGGCAAATCAGAAGGGAGGGACCTGGATGCAAAACTTAACCTGAGGCAAGAGCCACAGATAATTGACTTTTTTTTTTTTTTTTGGCCGCACCGCACGGTTTGCGGAATCTTAGTTCCCTGACCAGGGATTGAACCCGGGCCACAGGCAGTGAGAGGTGCTGAGTCCTAACGCTGGACTGCCAGGGAATTCCCCCAATAATTGACTCTGTTGAAGGTGGAAAGATAAAGGATGTACTCTTACAAGCAAAGCATGGTGTGCAGGACAAGAAGAATGTAACATTATTGCAATTAATCTTTTTTTTATTACTACATGCTTGAATGAATGAGTTGTACTTATGGGGCTTCAAAATCAAAACAAAAAGAAAGATTCTTCTGCTAGTCACATGTTACAGTTGTCTTAACCTACAAACAGTAAGGCTGAGTTGCTTTAGTAATGAAGCAATTCTATTCACAAGTACTGATCACTGTCTATTTTAGTACTGTAGCCGTTAATTTCTTGATTTCCCATCCCACAGGAAATCTAATGCAGCCAAGAACCCCTTACAATTTTTCTGCCACACTCTATAATAGAAAGAATTCCCTACCTCCTCTCATTCCTAATGGAATCACAGCTCTGAGACCATTTTCCTCATGGAACAGCTGAAATGACCTATTAACAACTGAAAGGTTGAAGATTTGAAAATAAGCTAATGTCCATATAAACTATTATTTTTTTTTACCAAACAAAAAGCATTGTTTGTGATGTTACATGCAGTATACTAAGCTATATGCAGCGTACAAAGTTGAAAACCCAGAATTTAACGTGAGATATTTTGAGCTTTAAATTTGGACAATTTATAATTTAAAATAAAAAGCTATGTAAGGTGTAGACTAAATTTGGCTCCCACTGAAAGCAGGGGGTGAGACAAAGACTTGGCTGCAGATCACATGTGAAGGAGGTGATTCCAGGAAACAGGAGTAAAGGAGCAGGGAGAGTGGGACAAGAGAAGTGGTAAAGTCGATACAAGCGTGTGGTATCCAAGTCTTTGCTGAAGGCACAGGGACTCAGTTTGGCTGGGACTTCTGGAAAGTGTGAATTTTTTCCAGAATTTTCCATCTGAGGGAAGTGAGGATGAAGCATGGCTCCCACATGTGTTTATGGCTGACGTTTCGCTGGGGAGCACTAACATAGCTCACCTTAGGGCTGTGTTTATACATAAGCCCAGTTGCTCCAGGGCACGGGAGAGACCCAGGGCAGAAGGCAGAATACTTCTGTACCTGCTTGAGATGGGACCTTGTCAACAGGAGATGAGCCTGAACTCTCAGCAGATGAAACAGAGGTGGGCCAAGGAAATGGGAATGGGGCTCCAAGGTATCTGTTGCATAAAACAAACATATGTGAAGGCCAGATACGGTACATGGTTTGCCAGTATTTGACCTTTGGTCTGTTGGCTTAGAAATTCACAAACTGAATTCACAACATCGTTTAACTGAGTTAGAGATTCTAGGGATAAAGTATAGACTTGGAAAAAAAAAAGACGACCAAATTCTGCTTTTTATTTATGCATTAATTCAACAAATTTAATGAACATGCTAGGTGCTGGAGATACATCAAAGAACAAGATAAACAAAGTACCTGCTACGTTGCGCTTGCATTCTGGTTGGGAGGCAGCCCACAAACAACGAGTAAGGTGATTTCTGATTATTCAGTTATAGGGGCTCATAGAAAATGAACCAGGGTAAGCTAATAGCGAGAGAAGCATGGCTGCTATTTTAGGTAGCACCCTAAAAAGCTGTGGAAGACTTCTCTACATGAATGACATCTGAGAAGAGACCTGAATGAGAAGGAATGAGCTAAATGAAGTTTAGGCAAGAACATGCTAGGCAAAGGGAACAGTTTACGTAGGAGCCCTGAGGGCGGCGTAAGCGCTTGTTTGGTGAAATTGAAAGTGAGAGAGAAGTGGCAAGTGAAGAAGTGAGACATGTCGGCTGGGGGCAGGTGAGGCAGGGCCCTGTGGGCTACGGCAAGGTCAGGCTTCACTCTTAGTGAGATGGGAAGTCACTGGAAAATGGTAATCAGAGGAGGGATGTGATCTGATTTTCTGTTGTAAAAAGTCTGCTCGAGTTGCTGCGTGGAGACTGTTTCCAGGCAGTGTGTTCCCTGGGACACAACAGACCTGAGAATTTGTATTTTCCATAAACAAGTTAATCTCTCCCTCTCGTTCACAGTGTCCACACAGACTTGCACACAATATGTTCTAAGCAGCATTATTCATGATAGCCAAAAAGTGGAAACGACTCAGATGTCTGTCAACTGGTGAGTGGAAAACAAAATGTGTTTATACAATGGAAAACTATTTAACAATAAAAGGAGATCTAGATACATGCTGCAACATGAACATCAAAATCACCATGCGAAGTGAAAGAATCCAGACACAGAAGACCACATATTGCATGATTCTATTTATATGAAATGTCCAGAAAAGGCAGCTCTGTATGTAGAGTAAGCAGACAAGTGATTGCTGGGGCCGGGAGTGGGAACAGAGCTTAACTGTACAGGAACAGGGAGATCTCACTGGAATGGTGGAAGCGTTCTAAACTCTGTGGCAGTGGTGGTTGCACGAAATGGTAAACCTGCCAAAGATCATTGAATTGCATACTTGCAACAGGTTATACCTCAGTAAAGTTGTCTCTAAACACACACAGATATTTCTAAACTGAGGACATATGTCCTCAGATCCCGTGGACCCTCGGTCTGTACAGACCTTGGCCTGACCTCAGGTCCCCCCTGCAGACCCCTTGCTCTAGGCATCACCAAGCTGGCCGGGCTTTCCACTCACCAGTGTCCTGCTTCAGAACTGGTTGAGTTAAGCCTCTTCCTCTCCCAACTTTCTTCCCTCTCAGGAGATCACAGACATTCCAAGCTCTCCCCATGCCTCCTATTTTCAGAACTCTCTGGTTGGTTGGTTCCTCCGTAAGAAATTGCTTTATTACCTTTAGCCCACCCACTTTTTTCTCTCACTTTTCTAGCTTTTGTCAACTGTGTTTTTCTAAAAAACTTGTTTTTCTTTACTACTTTCTTTTCTCCTCTCTTCCTCCCTTTTCTACCTTTATTTTCTTTGCTGTCACCCATCACTCTTTCTCTGTATTTGCTCCACTTGTGATCCCACAAAACGACTGTAAAAATCATGGCCCTTACATGGGAGAACGGTACTGGGGACAGACACTTTATTAGTACCAAGAAAAAGGAGAGACTAAGAGATACTTTGCCAAATCAGCCTCTAAACTTGAAAGTACCAAAAAATCCTTCTCAAAAATATCTCAAAATTTCCCTCTACCTCACTATTGCACAATCAAACCTGCTTCTCTCTCTACTACATTCATGGGAAATAAAGTTATTAAATCATATTTTTAAACTTTTGCTTATTTGTATATAACTGTATTTTTAAATTATTTTTCATTATGAACAAGAATAATAGCAAAAAAAGTATTGTATTGATATCAATGTAAATACTTTTGTAGGCTGACCCCGTAAAGCACACACTAGTTATCATATTATTTCTATAGAAAAAAAAATGATGTCTGAAGCCCAAGCAAGATTTAGAGTTTATTTTTGGTTTATTAATTGGAGACTGCCATTATTTAACTGGATTTAAGCACCTTTATGTGTTAAGTGCTATACATAATTGTTCCACTGGCCGACCTCCTATCTTGTTTTATTGCAATTTTTTCATGATATATTCTTAAAAGCAAAAGGGAAATTGTAGATATAACTAAGCAAAATTAAATTTCCCTGTCAGTAGAACAGATGATGGATTCGTCATAATCTTTGGATTTTCCTTTCACGTGAAATATATAATGCTGGGAAAGATTAGCATATTAATAGTCTCTACTATCAGAATTCATTTCTTGGTTATGAATATGTAAAAGAATGAGCTTCTAAATTCTTTAAAATTCAGCTGAAAGGAAACAATCAGGACCGTAGCTCATAATTACTTATTATGTGAGATTATGAAATCAGAGGTTACTGTTATGTCTTGCCTTAAGGGAGATGGATAAATACAGACATGCCACAGCAGACTGCATTCAAGGCTGTAAAGAAACTCTTCAGCCCTGTTGGGAGAAGGATAGGAAGAAACAATGCTGACCTTTCATTTGCTGTAGGTTGCTCATAATTTATGAGATTTCTTTACAGCTTCAACTGTCTTTAAACCTTACATATACTAGTTAAGCCACAATAATGACAGCTGAGATCATAAACAGCAAAAACTCCATTTAGATGTAGGGTAGATTTTTCTAATGTAACCTGCAGGGAGAGCCTCTCAGCAGAGAGAGTTTTATGTTTCGATTTTTTTTTTAATTTAGTTTTTAATTTTTTAATTTTGGGTCTTCGTTGCTGCATGCGGGCTTTCTCCAGTTGCGGCGAGTGGGGGCCACTCCTTGTTGCGCTGCGCGGGCTTCTCACTGTGGTGGCCTCTCCTGTTGCGGAGCACGGGCCCCAGGCACGCGGGCTTCAGTAGTTGTGGCACGTGGGCTCTAGAGCGCAGGCTCAGTAGCTGTGGCTCACGGGCTTAGTTGCTCCGCGGCATGTGGGATCCTCCCGGACTAGGGCTCGAACCAGCGTCCCCTGCACTGGCAGGCGGACCCCCAACCACTGCGCCACCATGGAAGCCCTATGTTTTGATTTTTAAGTGCTAATTTTAAAGTTGGCTGCTAGAGAAAAGGGTGTGAGTTTGTTTTAGCTTTGGTCTCCATTTCCTGTGTAAGTCCTTTGGGATGGATGTTAAGCTGAGATATGAAACCAATGGAAAAAAACAGGTGAAGAGAAAATATTATTATGAAAAACTAAACGTTAACTTTCCACATAGTTTTTTTTTTTTTTGAAAGGAAAATTAGTTTGACAGGGTGAAAGACTTTGGCAAAATAGGTGGCCCTGAGACCTTTATCTAGGCTCCCTGATAAAAGAGTCCAGTCTGTGGAAAGATCCTCCCCAAAGACGAGCAGGCCATGATCCAACAAATGCCTCTTTACCCCACAGGCTGAAGTTTACAAGAAACAGATGATTAAGTTTAGAGCTTTTACAGAGTTGGCTAAGCTTTTAAATCCTGCCCTTTAATTAACAATATGCTTTACAAAACCAGGTAGCTGTAGTAGACAGTTATACCCACGTGTTAATCACTTATTTCAACAAGAAAAAACACTGGAGTTTATGAACGGACATTGGTCTGTCACTACATGTTGATGAGAACGTTTTGTCAAACCATGTTGCATATACACACCCAGAGGCAGCACTGATTTTCCGGCATCACTGCTGGAGTTGGGAAAGGAGACAGAGGAGTGGTTGCAGGCGACCCTGAGAGATGTTACTCTCTCTGCCCTGCCTGGGCCAAATGACTCCTTGCAATGCAGTCAATAAAATGTTAAAAAGTTAAGTTTTCATATAAAAATATTTATAGTTCATATTCTTCCATATAAACATTTCAAGGGAGAAAAAACCCAAAAAACAAAAACCTCCAGCTTGGCACGAAAAAGATTAGATTCGGTCCCAAACATTGATTTGGAAATCTTCCCAAAAGAAAGCTGTCTGATCAAATTGCTGCAACTTTAAGTGGTAAAAACAATGCACTATATTTAAATGTAGCCATCAGCTTTTTCTCATCAGAGTATGAGAACCCTCAAAATCATCTTGTCTGGACTCTTCAGAACACATAAGCTTTGTGATGTAGGATGGATCATTCCTAGGAGGCCTCCGGGAACTCCAGAACTTCTCGTCATGGAAACTACAGGATTCTAGCTGCCTTAATCTTCATGCCTATAAAAACGTGTACTTTTTCGAATTGGGGCCATATCTCCCCTGTGGCAGTGCTTTGTGTCCTTTGTCCTCGGTGGATTATTACAACTCTGGAAATTCAAGAAAGGCATAAACTTCTAGATCCAAGCTCTAGAAACATTTCCATATTGGAGCTGAGAACTCTAAAAATAACTTTTTAGCACTAAGTGCTTGATATTCAAGAGCAAAAATTTAGAGCAAGTTGAAAGTGCGTGTGTGTGTGTATTTCAGGAGTAGGAGGACTTAACTTTAGGGCATAATATTATGTGAAGCTTCACTCACCTCTACCTGAAACACAAACTTAGGACATGTGAACATTTGAGCAGCGGAGGGGACACGTTCCTTGCGCGGTTTGTCTGCCAAATCACTTCTGTGCCCTTAATACATGGCAAAGGCACCCCTTGTTTAAAACTTCTTTATGGAATTGAACCATGGGGTCCTGGAGGTGAAGACCACGTTTCACACCCAGAAGGCCTGTGTTTCTAAATCCCAGCACCTAGTACAATATAACCCTACTACATAAAGTACTAAAAATATGATTGATGAATAAAAGGAATCAATGAATGAATAAACATGTATTGATAAACTGCTGTGACTGTGAAATGTAAGGCTTTACTTAATAAAATCAGCTTATGATATTTAGGTTGAATGAACAGCTGCTTGGCTTTTGAAAGCTACCCACTTTTTTTTTTCCTTGATTGTTTTTTGTTTTCCTGAGATTAATAATTTTGAAATGAATATTAAGGTAGGTGAAAGCATTGTTAAAACTGATGATATTTAAATGCATCACAGGTTTAATTATAGTAAAATAATAAATAGATCTGGGTTTCAAAAGTACCTCTAATAGATCACATTTTCCTAGTCCCTCATCTGAGATATTCTTAATTTATTTATTTTATTTATTTATTTTTGGCTGCATTAGGTCTTTTTTGCTGCGCGTGGGCTTTCTCTAGTTGTGGCGAGTGGGGGCTACTCTTTGTTGTGGTGTGCGGGCTTCTCATTGTGGTGGCTTCTCTTGTGGAGCATGGGCTCTAGGCACGCGGGCTTCAGGTGCACAGGCTTCAGTAGTTGCAGCATGTCGGCTCAGTAGTTGTGGCTTGCAGGCTCTAGAGCGCAGGCTCAGTAGTTGTGGTGCATGGGCCTAGTTGCTCCGCGGCATGTGGGATCTTCCCGGATCAGGGCTCAAACCCGTGTCCCCTGCGTTGGCAGGCGGATTCTTAACCACTGTACCACCAGGGAAGTCCCCATCTGAGATATTCTTAAAACTCTGTCCCCTGATATACCAGTGACTTTGCAGGAAAATTTCATGGGGTTCACATACTATCAAAACGAAAACTGCAGGGACTTCCCTGGTGGTCCAGTGGTTAAGACTTCATGCTCCCAAAGCAGGGAGCTGTGGTTCGATCCCTGGTTAGGGAACTAAAATCCCACATGCTCTATGGCCCCAAAATTAAAAAATTTAAAAAAAAAAAACGAAATAAAAGGAAAACTGCAAAAAATTTTTAAACTAAGTGGGAAAAAAAGAACAACTTTAGATATTCTGAAATCTTTAAAGCTTCTCTGAAAATATGAGTATTTGGTCTCTTTACTGTTAATAATGGACATATTGGGTTTTTTTCACCCCAGATCCCTGATAATTCGTGTTCAGACTTGTCCATTTCCTTGTTTTCCAATGCTTCTCCCTCTTATGGTTCTATAGATGAACCCAAGAATACATGGACACAATACACTCTACATAAAAACACAGCACAGTTCCTTGTTTAAAAAAAATGTTGTTTGTTGAAACTGTCTTCTCTCATTTGACTTGTATAATCCACATCTTTAAATTTTCAGACTGCATTCAGTGTTTTAAGGTCAAAAACTGTACTTTTCTATGTTGAATGTACTGGTGAGTACGTTTTCTACGTTGAATTACTTGGCAAGCACGGGAAGGTTCTTTATGGGCAGGACTCAAAAGCTCTTGTTTACTGTTAATCCCGAATTCAGTTCTCAAAGCAAATGTCATATGCACAATATCTCTGTTGTGGATTCAGAACCAAGTTCCATTTCAACAATCGTAAATTCCTCATCAGGCCCTGTTCTGCAGACATGTGGTTTCAGTCAGGCACTCCAGCAGCACCTCAGAATGTCTTTAATAGTTCAGCTGGATCTTAAGCTCTTACAGATAACCAGCTGTTTAGAACTAAAGTATTTCCCTGCTTACCTGCTACCTAGCTCTGAGCATGCATGTCAGTTCCACAGTTCTACCTCACATCTGATGCATAAACTAAAATGCTGGTTGGTAGACATTGATCACTGGTAGACTAATTTTTTTTTTTAATTTGTTTATTTTTGGCTGTGATGGGTCTTCATTGCTGCGCGCGGGCTTTCTCTAGTTGTGGCGAGCGGGGGCTACTCTTCGTTGTGGTGCGCGGGCTTCTCATTGTGGTGGCTTCTCTTGTGGCGGAGCACCGGCTCTAGGCTCGTGGGCTCAGTAGTTGTGACTTAGCAGGCTCTAGAGCACAGACTCAGCAGTTGTGGCGAACGGACTCAGTTGCTCCGCGGCATGTGGGATCTTCCCGGACCAGGGCTCGAACCCGTGTCCCCTGCATTGGCAGGTGAATTCTTAACCACTGCGCCACCAGGGAAGCCCACTGGTGGACTAATTTTGAGGAATTGTTTTTTGACTTTTTTCCCTCTATCTTCCAAATATTTTTACATAGAGTTTGTGTTAGTTTTGTAATCAAGAAGCAAAGAAACTATGTTTAGAAAAAAGCAAAAGCAGTGCCAACGGTAGATATCAAGATATTTTACATAGAAGGAAAAGATTCTGTTTTGGGCTGCCAGTGAAATTTCTGATCTAATATTCTGGCAGACTATGAAACCACTTCAGAAAGAATTTTACTTCTTACCAGAATTATAGAAACAGCCTCTTTTTCTACAATGTTGAAAAGATTGTCCACATCTCTCCCCACTCCGTTCCGTTGTAGTTTAGAAGATGTTTTGATTTCAAAATGTGTAGAAGGGAAGGTAAACCAGTTCCTTGCAGACCACATCAGGCCCAAATACTGTTCTGTTTGGTGACCACATGATTTAAAAATTGAAATTCATGCCTCTCGCATGGACATTTAGTTCCTCACAGGCCCATCACACCTTTAGGATATCTGCCTGGCACCTGAGGTTATTTAAAGTTGACACCTAAAGGCTAGCAGTTAGTAGACAATGGACTGAGAGATGGTGTGACTGAGACATGTTAGGCAAAGCAACAATTGTGCTGATATCACCATTCTGCTCTTCATTTTGCACACGGGAAAAACTAACTTTGGAAGTAAGGAATTACAGTTAATTCAGTATCTACAAACGCATGGCTCTTACATAACCTTCTAAAATTTTCTCCCCTATATCGTCTTCCTTCCTACTTAGTTCATTCTGCACACACTGCCTGCTAATATTCCTAGAGCCTAACTCATGTATGTATTGTTTATTCAGTCATTCTTTCTTTACTGGGTGAAAGACCCCTTTTAGGTGCTAAGGAAACAAAAATGGATGTGAAGCTCACGGTCTAATATCCCCTGAAGGGGATCAGACGTGAACATTAAAAGTAACAGGATTGTGATAGTTGGTAGGAACTGAGGGCTATGGAAACACAGAGGATGAAGGCTGTGACTGCCTGGGAAAGTGTTCCAAAGGCGACAACTGAGCTGACTCTGAGAAGGAAACATTCAGCTGATAATCAAGTCAGATAGAGAAGCCAAAGCCTGGGTTCAAGGGAAGGCTTGGGAGAGTCAAGAAACTGCAATTAGTTTGGTTTGACTGAATCACCAGGGAGCAAGGAATGGAGAGAAAACAGATTCATGTTATTCATCCATTTAATGATTCATTTGATAAATTGTTTAATGACATGCTCTGTGCCAAATCATTTGTTCCACAAGGATCACAGTCTAATGAGAAATAGAGAAGAGTGTATCAAGAATAAATAGAATGTATTAGGTGCTGTGATAAAGTAAATCGGCTTCCCTGGTGTCTTTTATTTTATTTATTTATTTTTTTGTGGTACGCGGGCCTCTCACTGTTGTGGCCTCTCCCGTTGTGGAGCAAAGGCTCCAGACACGCAGGCTCAGCGGCCATGGCTCACAGGCCCAGCCGCTCCGCAGCATGTGGGATCTTCCCAGACCAGGGCACGAACCCGTGTCCCCTGCATTGGCAGGCGGACTCTCAACCACTGCGCCACCAGGGAAGCCCCTGGTGTCTTATTTTAAAAAGGGCCACAGCCACCCCAGCCTTCAGCAACCACCACCCTGACCAGCGGCCGTCAACATCGAGGCAGGACCCCCACCAGCAAAAAGGTTACAACTCACCGAAGGCTCCAGTGATGGTTAGAATCTTTGAGCAATTAAGAATTTTTTAAATAAGCTTTATTTGTATTTATTTATTTGTTTGTTTTTGGCTGCATTGTGTCTTCGTTGCTGTGCGTGTGCTTTCTATAGTTGTGGTGAACGACGGCTACTCTTCACTGCGGTGCCCAGACTTCTCATTGCGGTGGCTTCTCTTGTTGCGGAGCATGGTCTCTAGGCGTGTGAGCTCAGTAGTTGTGGCTCGCGGGCTCTAGAGCGCAGGCTCAGTAGTTGTGGCGCACGGGCTTAGTTGCTCCACAGCATGTGGGATATTCTGGGACCAGGGCTCGAACCCATGTCCCCTGCATTGGCAGGCAGATTCTTAACCACTGTGTCACCAGAGAATCCTGCAATTAAGTATTTTTAAATGAAGGTATGTACATTGTATTTTTAGACATAATGCTATTCACACTTAATAGACTACAGTATAGTAAAAGCATAACTTTCATATGCACTGGAAAACCAAAAAATTCATGTGACTTGCTTTATCATGGTATTTGCTTTATGGTCATGGCCTGAAACTGAACCTGCAATATCTCCAAGGTATGTATAATTGAAAATATGCATTGAGAGATGGAGAGAGGTCAGTGCTAGACATATGGGTTTTGTGACCATTAGCACACATGTGGTAATTAAAAACATAAATGTACATTAGCTCAGAGTATCACTGTTCAGTTCTAAAATGGTGAGCTCTCCATGTTGCTTACCAAAGCAATTCCCAACTCCTCCAAACGGCATTCAGACAAAACAGTAATGGTTCAGCACTACGGACAGTGGCAGGACTGCGTGCACTTCCCTGCCCCCTCCTCACCCCACCCCCAATATTTTAGTTCTGTAAGATCAGGACTTCATTATCTTTCCCAGCCTAGCTTTCTCTCTTTACTTCCTACCACTTCTCTGGCCCATATTATATGCTTAAGTCATCTTGTTCTAGCTTTCGTTTCTATCAGATGACAACCTGAGGGCCAAAGAGGCTAAACAGTTTGCTTAAAACCACATTCCTGGTTGGTGGATATCCTAGATCTGTTCTCAGTACATTATCTCTTCTCTCGTTTTATTTGTTCCTATATCTTTTTCCCCTGGATTCTGGAAGGTTTTTTGAGTTTGTCTTCAAATTCATTGATTTGATTTTTGGCATTTTCCTATCTTGCTCTTTGCTGCTTTCATTGCTTTTTTTAATTTTTTTTTTATTTTACTTTTACAGTCCTATTCTTATTTCTAAAGCAATTGCTCCTAATTTCAAATAGTTCCCATTTAAAATATGTAATATTTTTTAAAGTGACAGCTTTAGTGAGATAAAATTCACATATCATAAAAATCACTCTTTTAAAGTGTACCGTCTAGTGGGCTTTAAGATATTCATAGAGTTGTGCAATCTTTCCCACTGTCTAATTTCAGAACATTTTCATCATTCCCCAAAGAAACCCTATTTACTTACTAAAAATCACGTCCTATTTCCCCTACCTGCCACCCAGCCCCTGGCAACCACTGATCTGCTGTTTTTATGGATTTGTCTATAGTGGGACATTTTACATAAATAGAAGCATAAAATATGTGGTCTTTTGTGTCTGACTTTTTTCACTTAGCACGTTCTCAAGGTTCATCGATGCTGTGGCATGTAACAGTACTCCATTCTTTTTATTGCTGAATAATATTTCCGTGTGTGTGTATAATTTTGTTTATCCATTCATCAGGTGATGGACATTTGTGTTATTTCCATTTTTTGGCTATTATGAATAATGCTGGTCTGAACATTTCTGTTTAGGGTATTGTGCAAACATACGTTTTTATTTCTCTTGGGTATATTTCATTTCTCTAGGAGTAGAATTGCTGGGTAATGTGATAGCTCAATGTTCAACTTTTTGAGGTACTGGCAAACTGTTTTCCAAGATGGCTGTACCATTTTACACTCCAACCAGCAACGTATGAGAATTCTACTTACTCCACATCCTCACCAATACTTTTTTTTTTTTTTGCGGTAGGCGGGCCTCTCACTGTTGTGGCCTCTCCCGTTGCGGAGCACAGGCTCCGGATGCGCAGGCTCAGCGACCATGGCTCACGGGCCCAGCCGCTCCGCAGCATGTGGGATCTTCCCAGACCAGGGCACGAACCCGTGTCCCCTGCATCGGCAGGCGGACTCTCAACCCCTGCGCTACCAGGGAAGCCCCTCACCAATACTTTTTACTGTTTGTCTTTTTTTATTACAGCCATCCTAACTGTGTGTGAAGTGGTATCTCATCATGGTTTCATTTTCCTAATAACTAATATTGTTGAGCAACTTTTCAGATACTTATTGACCATTTGTCTATCTTATCTGGAGAAATGTCTATTCAGATGATTTAAAAATTAATTATTTGTCTTTTTATTGTTGAGTTGTAAGAGTTCTGGATACAAGTTCCTTACCAGTTATATGGTTTGCTAATACTTTCTCACATTCCCTGGGTGGTCCCTTCACTTTCTCCAGGTTTCTTTTGAAGCACAAAGTTTTTACTTTTGATGAAGTCCAATTTATCTGTTTCTGTCTTTTTTGTTTGTGCTTTTGGCATCAGATCTAAGAACCATTGCCTAATTCAAGGTCACAAATATTTGTGCCCATGTTTTAAGAATTTTATACTTTTAGCTTTTTAAAAAAATTTTAATTTATTTATCTTTTGGCTGCTTTGGGTCTTCTTTGCTGTGCGCAGGCTTTCTCTAGTTGCGGCGAGTGGGGGCTACTCCTAGTGGTGAAGCGCGGGCTCTAGGCACGGAGGCTTCAGTAGTTGTGGCACACAGGCTTAGTTGCTCTGCGGCATGTGGGATCTTCCCGGACCAGGGTTCTCAAACCCGTGTCCCATGCAATAGCAGGTGGATTCTTAACCACTGTGCCACCAGGGAAGTCCCTATACTTTTAGCTTTTACAATTAGGTCTATGATTTATTTTGCGCTAAATTTTGCATATAATGTGTATATGGTGTGATGTTCTTTTGCATCTTGTTGATAGCCCAGCATGTTTTCCTGGGTTTTAGAGTTTGCTAAAGTTTTTTGTTTGTTTTATTTGTATTATTAACTGTTCATGGATGAGGTCATTTATGTTTACACCTCTGCTTAATTGCCTTTTATAGATTAAAACTGATGCTTTTAATCTAGAAGATGGTTCTTTCTGCTTGTTCATTTTTATGACTGTGTTTATCTCCATGGATGAAGTTCACAAGTTTCAGAATTGTTTGAGGGTCCTATTCAAATATTAGGTGCAGACAATGGGAGAAGGGAAAAATTAAGATTTTTCACAGTTCTACTTTAATAAGTTGGATTCCAGGTGTCTGCTGGAGTAGGGGAAGAGTTACAGCAAGAGGGGGCAGGGTCAGAGACAAACACGGTGTCACAGAATTCTTGTTTTCTTATGGCTCACCTCAGTATATGAAGGGTAAGCTGGGATGTCCTGGGATATTGCTCTTTGTGGACTCTAGCATTTAGTGTTCTTCCTATAGATGTTGGTAGGATTGGTATTTGTCCCTCCCTAACTGCCCTATATCTCACATTTACCTCTAGACACAGAACACTTTAATAGTGAGCCCTTAAGGTTTATAGCAAGTGCCAATTCATATTTCCCCCCTTTTTATACCCCTTTGGATATTCAATAGTAGTTAAAACATGTACACTGAGATCAGTGTCTTGCATCAGAGCCCTTCTTTCAGCTTCTGATTTGGCTCTGCTCATTACTGATTATTCTTGGCTTCCATCTACCGACCCACATTAGTTCAGCTTCCTACTCTCATCAACCTGAATGATTATTTTCTGTTTTTTGCTGGTGTTTCCTATACTTGTCCTGCCCTAGTCACCAGCCCCCTGACCTTGGTGACTGATTTATTTCTTGATGTTTTAGAGCAATAAACTACAATTAGAGATCAGATTGTGCTTCTGCCGGAGGTCCCGAGAATTTCCACATTGCCTCAGCTTTCTTCATTCTTAGAGTGAACCCCAGTTACACCTGAGGTAACCAAATCCTTGTAATGTATAAGCGCCTAACACACACAGGAGCTTCTGAAAGATTTTGAAGTACCTTATTCATCTTTATATTGCCAATGGCACTTAGCATCACATATGTACACAGTAGGTGCTCAACAAATATTTAAAAATTCACTTGAATAATTAATAGAATAACATGTCAATTTCTTAGTAAATAAAAAACTTCTCTAACAGCTTGAAGATAGTTTTTTTTTTTTTTTTTAATTTATTTTTGGCTGCGTTGGGTCTTCGTTGCTGCGCGTGGGCTTTCTCTAGTTGTGGTGAGCAGGGGCTACTCTTCGTTGCGGTGCGTGGGCCTCTCATTGTGGTGGCTTCTCTTGTTGTGGAGCATGGGCTCTAGGCACACAGGCTTCAGGAATTGTGGCATGGGCTCAGTAGTTGTGGCTCGTGGGCTCTAGAGCGCAGGCTCAGTAGTTGTGGCGCACGGGCTTAGTTGCTCCATGGCATGTGGGATCTTCCGGGACCAGGGCTTGAACCCATTCCCCCTGCGTTGGCAGGCGGATTCCCAACCACTGCGCCACCAGGGAAGCCCCTGAAGATAGTTTTTCATCCTTACATTTATTTTGATGGTGGATTTGAAATGGTACAAATGGATATCAGTACTTTTTAAACAATACCTTCCTAGAGATAGTTTAGAGAAATACCATAGTCTCAGTAAGTTTTAACAGTGAAAGAGTTGACAGATCAGTGGTATAATTATACTTTTATCTCCATTGTATTAATTGAAATTAGTACTTTTATTATTAATAGTAGTTTAAAATATATATATATTCTCAATTCAGTTCCGAAAAGGATTTAAGATAGTTGACATAAACATATACAATATAACAATACCTAATGTAATAACAATAGTAGGTTATAAGGAAAACAAAGAGAGAGAAAATGGGTGTAGGAAAAAAAGGTAAAACCAGGAGAGAGGTTAGTAAACAAAATGTATGCTGCAAGGTCACCTACATGTACTTGCTTGTGGAAAGCTACATATTTGGTTCTGACTTTTGCAAGCAGTATCAAGAGGGCTCATAACCAGTTACAGAACTAGTGTCCATAGATTCAAACAAATTGCTTGGGATAAATACAGTTTCTCCAGTTACTGAAACCAGAAAGAAATTTCTCCATAAGGTTGTCACAAAGACGACACTGTAAGTTACAGTGATCACCATCCTTACAGTCAACACAGCACCCTTTTGTAGAAGTCATTTCTCAATAGAGGCTAGGAACACAGAGTTCTTTAAACAGAAGGTTCAGTAGACTAAATTTAAGTTGTGCAGTGTTTTTAGTGCTGACAGCAGCCCTGCTGGTTGTCCTAACGAGGAGAACATTTCCATGGTCAAGTTGAAATGGCACGATGCCTCTAATACAGCTCAATAGCCTTGAAGAAAATTTCAGATCAGTGGGGCATATAGTTGGATAAAATACACCAGAAAAGTCAAAAGAGCAAGAGGTCTATGGTATTAGTCAGATTTCTGCTGCAGTAGTACTGCATAACAACCAGCCACAAATTTTAGAGGCTTAAAACAGCACATGCTTGGGGTTTTTTTTTTGTTTTTTTAATATTTCACTTTCACATTTTTCCCTTTTTTTTGAATTTTATTTTATTTATTCTTTTATACAGCAGGTTCTTATTAGTTACCCATTTTATACGTATTAGTGTATGTATGTCAATCCCATTCTCCTGTTTTTCTTGCTCAAGGTTTGGTCAGCTCCACATCTTGTTCTTGAGTCAGTGGCTAGCCAGTAGATTACAGAAGCAAAGAAGTGCTAAAGCCAAAGACAGGCATATGTAAAGCCTCTGCTTGCATCCCATGTGCTAACTTCAGTTGGCCAAAGCAAGTCACATGGTCAAGCCCAATAGGGTCAGTGGGGAAATATATTCTGCCTACTCTGGTGGGAGGTGCTGCAGAGCCACTTGACAGATGCCATGTAATTCCACATCAGGGAGGGACAATCCAATTACCATCACCATAATTCTGTTTGCTACACCCCTTCACATTTCACTTCCCATTTCAGACCTCTAGGGATCCTACAACATTGGATTAGTAAGGAAATTTAAAGATTGTCTAGTATGATCCTTTTTGTTTTAAACATGAATTATCTGGGGCACAGAGAGACTAGAAGACTTGCCTATAAGTCAGTTCAAAGCTCTGCTATGTGAAACTAAATGTTGTACCGCTGACTTTCCTCTCTACATTCCACTTCCAAACCCCAGCTCTATGTGGAATTAAATGAGTTTAGTTCATGAGATAAATCTAGGATTAAGGACCTAAACTTCAATCTCCAGAGATAAAAGCCTAGATTGGCTGCAGATGTAAAGAGTTTTGATAGTACACTGAAGAGAGACCTTAAATTCTAGGTTCTGACTATAAAAAATTGGGTTCTCATAGGGTTTTTCTAATGAAAATATTTACAGAGTCTGAGTTGTTATTTAAAAATAGGTAATGTTTCCAGAAGGAAATGTTTAGTTTCTTTCCCAGTTGCTTTCCATTGTCTCCATGTTTTATCTGACAAAGAATCAAATGTAAGTAAGGGCAAGGGGGAGGGGAGGTGGACTGAATGGAAGATTGCCAGAGATGTTGGAAAGCTATAAAACAGGTCATGTTCAAGCTGACTTTTGTTTTTTAAGTTTCCCTAATGTCCTCCCTAAGGTAAATCACCAGTGGCTATGTGCTTGGCTTACTCCTCAAAAGCAGATCTGAGCTGGTAAGCACACTGAAATGCACTGGAGTCGGGTTTGTTTTGAGAGAAGGGAACAGCTGTTCCTCCGGAGTCCTCAGCAGACGTGGAGCCTATCCATTACCTCAGTGTTCCTACATGCGTTGCTTGCAGCCCTTTCTGTGTTCTGTTTACTGTGCCAATTTTGTTGGTCAGTGTGACTGGATATTACTTTTTTTTTTTTTAAGAGATACTTAATAGTTAATATAGTATTTGTTATTAATGTCCTGTCCAAGTTTGAAAGTTTCTTTAACATTTCATGGTTGTACTTCTAGTTTGCTTACTTCTGTGAATCGACACTTCTAGCAAGAAACTTGACCCCTGTAGATGATATTATCTTGGAGGAATGTAGGGCTAGGCTAGAGAGTAGTTTTTCTGAGAATCAGTGATCTGACCACACATAAGAAACAAAGCCAGACAAGAAGCAGCCATTCAACATAAAAAACAGAGTGATAATTTAGCTATACAACATTAACAAAGGGGCATAGGAAAAGATACAAAATATGTTTTAAAATATTTCCTATCCTAATATTGTTCTGTTCCCTTTATTTTACCCTCAGACAGATGGTCCCCAAGTTTTCAAGTAGGATCCCATTTTTAAGATGAAAAAATTTCACAGAGCCCCACATAACAGTAAAATTGTAGTTTTAGTAGAATTTGATTGAGATGGCACATTAGGACAAAGCACATTGTTATGAATTCAGTAATGCTTTTAATTAAAATCATACTTTATTGAACAAAAGAGCATCTACATTCATTTGAAGAATAGGCATACATATCAATGCAAGCCAACTTATTCAGGGTACAGATATAAGCATACTTCATGGAAGTATGTGGGTCTCCCTGTAATAATTATAAAGATTGGCAGATGTCCATGGCTCATAGTTTGGCATCTAAACTTTGTTCTCCATTTTTATGCCTGTCAGTTTTGGAAGCTGTCCTATTTAATGACATCATTGGTCCCCCTCTACACAGGCACTGCATATTCTTACCAGTTGGATTAATCAGGACATAAGAAAATGAACTGAGCCTTGTCTTTCTAAAAGAAGACTGGAGTTTAGGACCTTTTTTTTTTTGTTTTTCAATCTACTATATGTTTCCTTGAGGAAATCAGTATCTTTGAGATATTGATATATCTTTTACCTTTTGCAAAATTAAGGATGGGGGCTGGGGAGATACTTGCTCTGCCCAACTCAACAGATACTGTGAGGTTCAAATTAGATTATGTAGCACCTAATTATATAAACAATAAATGGTAGCTGGCCAGTCAGTATTTGAGTAGAATCTTCCCATTTAGAACCTAATTCTTAGCTGTTGCAGTACTAGGAATGCATAGTTCATCCAGAGTTACATTGGCCTGGGTGACTGCCATGCTCCCCAGACTCAGCAGTGGCTTGTGGACAGAAAGCAGAAGGTCTGCACAGTGGACTGGGCTGAGAGTGGTGACTTAGTTTTAAGATTTACCATGGCCTTTTCAGTGAATCATTTAATCTCTGGGCCTCGGTTCCTTATGAATAGAGAAATGGACCAAAATCTCAAAGGTGTTCACTTTTTGCAGTGGGGCTCTTTTCTTTTCCTAAATGAAATCTAATTGCAAAACTCCAATGTATAAACCAGACACAAAACAACACACAATTTTCACATGCAGTTTAAAACTTTCACTGTTTGCCATTGAGGCCCTAGGAGTACACCTTGAAAACCACTGATTTAGTTCACATTTAAGATCCAACTCTAAATGAAGATGCCCACTTATTAAAGTGAGAGAATTGCTAGTGGTCATCTCCATGAGACATCTAGCCCTGATGGTCATGTCCATTCAGGAAATCAAATCTTAGATCAGAACTTTGAGCATAAAATAAATCAAATCAAGTTCTCTAATTTTTTTGGCTGGGCTGTGTGGCTTGTGGGATTTTAGTTCCCTGACCAGGGATTGAACCCCGGGCCCTCGGCAGTGAAAGAGCTGAGTCCTAACCACTGAACCGCTATGGAATTCACCACAAGTTCTCTATTCTTGAGGAATAGTTCTGTCAAGCAGTGGTTGACCTAGCTTAATGCCCTTCTTCATGCTAATATTTTATTTTTTTTCTCTAAAGAAGGGGGCAGGGAAATCTAGAATCTCAGCACCATTCCCCATAGATCAGCGTTGGAAGAAACCTTACCCTTTAACTTACCTTTTTATGTCTCCATGTAGATCTCCATACTCCTGACATGACTGTTCTCCTAACATACAAAACATGCATCATAGACTCCAGGATGAGAACTTTTCAGGTCATCGTATGTTTGAACACACGTGAGCCAGGCTCTGCCTTGTGCATTTCCTACGTTTGAGGGTTTGCTACCATTGGAGATAGAGTCATTTCTCTTTCCTCCAAGGAGTAATTCTTAGACATTTCGTTTATACATTGATCTGAAATACGACTCTCTATAGATTCAAACATCATCAAATGTGTAACTATTTGATGAATGAGTCATAGTACAGCATGCTCTAGACTACAAGTTCCCCATAAGATTCTGAGCTACTGCAGGATATGTTTTTGTTTCCTCAGCACCTAACGGGACCTGAGGTACTAAGGACACTCGATACATCTTGAATGACTGACTAAATGAATTAAGTGAATTTGTGGCAACTCGTTAAGCAAGAAAAGACCGAATTACTTTATTATTTTCAAAAGCAGCAATTATAAAGTTTATAACTCAGTTTGTCACTGAGCAAATCTAGTTTGTACCTTCAGACCCCAACAATGCCCCTGCATTGTCACAGCTTCAGAAAACTTGAGTCTCTTTCTTTTTTTTTTTTTGGCTGCACCCCATGGCTTATGGGATCTTAGTTCCCCAACCAGGGATCGAACCTGCACCCTTGGCAGTGAAAGCGTGGAGTCCTAACCACTGGACTGCCAGGGAATTTCCCAGAAAACTTGAGTTTCTAAACCACACTGATGCCATTTTCAGGGTGCAGATTGAACGGTCATCCAGTATCTGCCCCCATTTCCAGCCACTGAAAGAACCGCAAGGAGCTAGAGCATGAGGCTGGCAGCTGATGAGGGAACCAAAGAGACTACCTGGGTTCTAATCCTGGCCTTTGTTTGCCATGTGACTTTGGGCAAGTTACTTACTATCTCTGTATCTATGACATAGATATTAGTTAATGTGAGGATTTAATGAGTTGATGCACCTAAAGCTCTTGGAACAGAGCCACGCATGTTGTAAACGTTCAGTAAGTACTGACTTTCATATATTCATCCTGCTTTAGTGAAAGGAGCATAAGCTTTGAGTTAGTCAAGACAGGCTTTTAATTCATACTCTGGCCATTTTTCTTGTGTCATCATTTAATCTCACTAAACTTGTTTCATCTTGTGTAAAATGTGAATAATAACATAGTGGTGGGGGGAAAATGCTATTTAAAACTATAGCGGACAACAGCCTTCAGATTCCTAAGACTCTAAATTTAGGAAAACACCTTGATGAGCCTACTTTGTACATGAAGGTGGAAGCCCCAGGCAGAGAACTAAATTGCTTTGCCTGATAAAGTAAGAATTTTGAGCATTCCAGAATTTGAGATGAAAGCACCAACCCCAGGAAGGAGAAAAGTCCAGCAATAGAGCCAAAAACCTGGGGCTCTATTTGGGGCGAGAGTCTTAATAGTCAACGTTGACTTGTTACTTGGCACCGCAGTGGACCATTCCTTACCTTTTCACCAGAATATAAATAGATGTTTGTCGCACAAGGAATCATGTGTGGGTGATACTTTGGGAAGTGAAGAAATTGGGATGATGTGTTTGTGGTATTGGGGAAGGCAGTGCAGTAGAAGGGAATGAAAACACAAGAGGGATGTAGAGGGGAGATGAAGAAATTTGGCCTGGGTAGGAAAATAGAATGTGAGGTCAGGAAAAGAAACCTGGAAAAGTGGGGAAAACCAGCAGATTTCTCACCAGTGTGAGACAGCAATCAAGTACTTTTATTTTACACTGATCTTAAAAGATTTAAAAAATGGAAAAAAAAACAAACAAACCAAAAAACCCAAGAGTCAGTTAAAGAAACTAAGTACACTGGCATTTGTGCTACACACTCACCAGGATTCTTATGACAATTAGTGTTAATGGATGTAAACTCCTAGCACAAAGTAATCATTCTATAAATGATAACTATCATCCATTCAGCCTGTTAATTCATATATTATTCAGTGACTATTTATCAAACCCAAGGAAGCTGGGCAAAGAGCAGCTGGTATATGTTGAGGGCAGTGGAGCATATACAGGTTCATTCATTTGACCTAACATCCCTCCTCCTACCCCCCCACTCCTCTACCCCTGGCCTCTGTCTTTCTGCACCAGAAAATACACTCCCTGAGCCTTCAGGAGGGCCAGGGCTGTGCCCCTCCGGGAGCATAGGCAGGCTTGTGTGATTAGAAAAGATTTTTTTCCTCTGTCATGTTCATGTAAGAGAATGCTTATACAATAAAAGTTGAAAACTTATTTCGTTAATCAACTCAGCTGGGGTAAGAGTGACAAGCAGGGTTTTAAAAACATGGAGTTATTTTACCTATGATCCATTTTCCAGTAAATGACTACCAAGATAGTTGGAACACAAGAGTAGGTAACGGCTTTATTTTCCCAAGATGTAGTCATTGTGATTATTTTTAGATGAAAGATTTGAAGCCAGAAGCACAGCTCATAATTATGTTGCTGTGATTCTATAACCAGTTGTTTTGTGGAATTAATTCAACCATGACAACTTTAAAGTCATCATATTTTCCAAAAAAAAAACCTGCAGATAAAAACTGAAAATAAAATATTCCATGACAAGAAGTGCTGTTTCCTACGATTATCTCACATCTTTCTACTTTCGAAGCTTGCACAGCCTCCTCCCTTAGGCCCTTTCCTAGTTCTCAGCTCTTACCCTGCTCTACCATTATTGAACCCCCAGACAGCCCCTCCTTCAGGAAGCATTCCTAAAGACCCCAGCCTGATGAGCGCCCCCTCCTCTGAACTACTGCATTGATTGTGGATGGTCTACCACCTTCCTTAGAACTCCTCATTCTCTCCCTTGAATTTTAGTTCATTTTCAAATATATCTCATTATTTCCAAAGCTAGGTTTTTACTATGTAACAATTTTGCATTACAAAAACAATATGTCAGAGACCAATATTATCAAAAATTTGGAAGAGAGAGGAAAGAAAAATATTCATAATCTCATCATCTTAACACTAATTCTGTACTCATCATTTTAGGGTGTTTTTTCCTAAACTTTTTTCTATGCTTATTTTTTTCACTGATTTAATTCCAGTGGTGATGCAATTTCATATTTTGACTTTTTTCAACTAATATTACATCACCACAATTATGCTAATTGCTATAAGCCTTCATAAATATTACTTTAAAGCCTGCATAATATTGACTATTGTTAAAATTTTAGATTGTTAATTACAGTCCACTATTATAAATAATACTGCAGTTGACATATTTATGCATATAGTTTTTTCAGTGTGTGTATTCATTGTGTACGTGCATGTGTATTTTCATATTTTTTTCTTAGGATGGCATCCCAAAGGAAGATTACTGAAACAAAGAGTATGATGATTTTTATGGTTTTAGGAACATATTGCCAAATTGGTTTCCAGAGTTGGACCTATTTATATCACCAGAAACATATGAGAATATCAGTTTCTCCAGCTTTTCCCCAGAATTATTTTCTTAATTATATAATCTTCATATAAACAAAATAAAATGATGTTAGTTCACTTTTAATTTTTTACTACGAATTATTTAAAACATACAGAAAAGTATGGAGAAAAATATTAATCCATAGCCCTGGTTTATCAAATCTTAACACATTTTCATATTTTCACTAGTTTTATAAAAATAAAATATTACATATATGGTTGAAGTCTTTGTGTACCCCCTTCCCAATTTTACTCCCTATCCCCCCTCTACAGAGACAACTGGAATTGGATGTTTATCATTCCTCTGCATTTCCATTTCTATAACTTTTAACTGTTAAATCTTTGATTACTAATGAAGTTAAACTCTTTCCTATGGCATAGCTCATAGGAAAGTACTCAGGTCGTAGAGTCAGGTAGAACTGGCTTTGAATTCCTGCTCTGCTTCTCACTCTCCATGTCTCTTTGGACCTCTCTGTGCCACGGTTTACTCATCTAGAAAATGGAGATATAATCATTCCTACTATTCTTTATGTTGTCATGAAGATTAAATGCTACAGTTCAGGCAAAATTCTTGGCACAGTGTTCAGCACTCAGCACTACCTTTCATTATTGCTCTAGTGTCTCTTTTGGATTGCTTGCTCCTTGTCCTTCTTAAAAGATTAGCTCACCTACAACTTTTGAAACACTTTATCAAACATGATCCTGTTTACTCCTCATGACAGCTTTATGAGGTAGTACTGCAGTGATCCCGTTCGATAAATGAGGAAATGGAGCTCGAAAGGTCCAGGGCCAGCAGGGAACAGAGCTGTGTCTGTACTTGCATCTCTGGTAGCTGGCACCTTACATTGTGCATTTCTGTGCTGCAGTGCCATCACCCCTGAAAGTTAACAAGCCGTTTCATGATATAATATTACTGGTCTATGAGGTAGTTTTAGCACTGTTCTTTAAGATAATCATTATAGTTAGATCCCAGTTTCTTTCTCTATTTATAATTGTTTCCTTTTTCTATATTCTCTAAATATTCTATAAGAAATATTTATTGCTTCTATAAAACTAGATATACATTTAAGTGCAACAAAAAACGTTACCAGTTATATAATATAATTATATTTACATTGTTAGAGATTTAAGATCTCTAAGTTTGGTATGACTTTTCTCTGATTTTTTTTTTTAATAAGACAAAGTAAAGATCTTATGCAATTTCTGCGTCCAAATTTCAGTCCATGAATGCATTAATCCTAAGCCTTCTAACTAAAATAACCCCATAATGATCCTGAGTGTTTAACAGTTAGCTGCAGTAAGATTAAAATTTTATGACTTATAAAAGTTTAATTTTAAAGGAAAAATAATGTCTTATTAAAATGTATTTGTAAACTACATTTCATGAAACCTTATTTTTTATTTTTTTCCCAAGGAACAGTAAAAAGTGCCCTGGGTATAGATTATAATCTACTCTGGCACGCATTAATAGAACACATTAATAAATATCAGTTCTGTTTATATAACTCTTAAACTACAAGAACATTTCTAAAGATGACATTTTATGGTAATCATATTTTTATCAGTTCTCATATTTCGCTCATTTTTTTCTTTGAACATTCTGATCTCTCACATTGAGTGATATTCTTCTTATCATATTTAAGAAAACCAGGGACTTCCCTGGTGGCGCAGTAGTTAAGAATCCGCCTGCCAATGCAGGGGATACGGGTTCGATCCCTGGTCCAGGAAGATCCCACATGATGCAGAGCACCTAAGCCCGTGCGCCACAACTACTGAGCCTGCGCTCTAGAGCCCGCGAGCCACAACTGCTGAGCCCACGTGCTGCAACTACTGAAGCCCGCGCACCTGAAGCCTGTGCGCCTAGAGCCCATGCTCCACAACAAGAGAAGTCACTGCAATGAGAAGCCCGAGCACCTCAACGAAGAGTAGCTCCCCCTCACTGCAACGAGAGAAAGCCCGGGTGCAGCAATGAAGACCCAACGCAGACCCAAAAAATTTTTTTAAAAATAAATAAATTTATTAAAAGAAAAAAAGAAAGAAAACCAGATTCAGATAACCCAAGAGGGGAGGGAGTTAATGACGCAGTTACAGGCAACATGACAAAACCCCCCCAGGGCATGGTAGACTGAGGGACCTTAATGGCAACTAGAGGAGCAGAGAGCATCTCAAGACTCGGGAAAAGTGTGAGTTATGGACATGATCACGCAAAGGCTATTTACTGAACTAAATACTAAAGTATTTTGAAAAGATATAGATCCCGCCAACCTAAATACAGTGTTCGTTTTGGTTTTATTCCAATATGGGAATAATCTGGCTCTTTTTTCTCCCAGAAACCACAGGGTTCAGGTAAGTGGCTGAAGTGTGGGTTACTGGGAGTCTATAAAAACCATCACTTTATAAATGACAGTCTACCCCTCATCTGGCAATCTGACAATTCTCCCAGCTACTCACTGGAGCAATGCTCTGGGTCTGGTTTTTTGCCAGTATGTGAAAAGGGATCAAGGTACATGCGCTTCACTGTGGCTGTCGCTGTAGGTCTCCTTCAGCAGAACTTCTCCAGGAGCCGGCCGTCACCTCAGCAGAAAGCCACCTTGCAGCCGAGAAAGTTCACCTCTTACTGGAGACTGTATTAGCCGGAGAATGCCCATACATACCAAAACATCCTAAGGAAATGCATTATAAGCCCCTAGATGAAATACAACAGAAAAACTACAGTGCTTGGTATCAGCTTCCCGTGTAGCTGGTAGGTACTTACAGGGTGATAACTACCTCCGCCCTGGAAACACGGAGATATGCACACTCATCTGCTAACTGAGTCTCATTTCCTCATGTTAAGCAATCTGTCCTAAGAGATGGTATGGAGGAAGATGGAAATTCCTTTAAAAAAAACGATACGGTAAAACCCAAACTCAAACCCAGAGCAAAAGCTGCATTGCTCTTCTACGCTTCGATGTTTTAGTAACAGCTTCAGGCAACAGGCTCAGGAGCTGGGTGAATTCAGGGGCCATGTTAGGGCAAGCCGGGTGGGATTAGATGTTCCAGTCTGCACCGTTGTCCTAAGCCTGCCGTGATCTGAAACTTAGCTCTTGGGCCTGGGCCAGAACCAGGCTGGCATTCAAGGGTAAGCAAAGAAGGCAGCAGCCTTCAGGCAACTGCTGTGCAGAATTCTCTGGATAATGCCTTTGGCTCTGTTCTCTCCAATGCTGGTCAGATGCCTCCAATCCATCCCCTGCCTCCTTAGTGTCACAACAGGTGCCTCCTGCTGAAATCATACACCTTTTTAAGACAATGAAAATAAATCCTACCGCTATCTCTATCTTTTGGTCTCAGTTGAAAACAGTTATTTTTCAGTGATGGTCACAGTGTAGATAACTTGCCCAGTTTTACTAAGGCTAAAGTTTGCTCATAACTTCATTAGGAGATTATCTGTAATGGAAGAAAAAAGTACCTAATTATTTAATATATTTATATAATATCCCAATTAGGAAAATGTCATATAAATTTATGTATATCATATATATATATCATTTGTAATTTATTTTGTCATCATTTATAATATATGTATGAGGAGTGTGAATTTAATTTTAGACGCTTTGTTCATTGTTAATTCATCTCAGATTCTCTGTGAGTACTTATGATAATGAATATTTGACGTTCAGGTGGCTTTTCTGTGCTTTCATTTGCAATTTTGCAGTTCAGTAATTGGCGATTAAAGGTGCAGAGAACATTTTTAAAAAGTCTCAGTCACTATAATAAAAGTACAAATTGGTTATTCTAGGTTTTTAAAAACTTTTAAGTCTTACTGGGTTGTAAGAAAAGTCTATAAGAAGTTATTCCTTCTGAATTCAGTTTTAGGTAGTATGTTAAAATAGATGCCCCAAATATAACATTATAAGAAATTAGAAATGTTTAAGAAATATCTTGACTGTGGCTCAAAGTAGAGAAAAAGTAGACCAATTTTAATGAATTAATTTTAATTAAGTTAGTCTAGATATGTCCAAATATAAGGTGATCCCCATTTTTTTTAAGACACATTTTCAAAAATGTGTCCCAAGTTTGGGACAACTTGACATGTTAAAATTTTGAGATATTAGTGAAATGGTTAAATGTCAACACAATATTGTTGCTTAACAATAACATGAGATATGTTCCTTTTTTCCACTTTCACATTTAATATGTATTTTTAATCACTACAATGTAGTAATTATTGTAGTACATTTTATGTTTTAAATTTATCTTTTTTAAAAGAAATACAGATTCCTGATTTTATAGATTGAATTTACATCAAGCTAGATGACTTTTCCAATCAGTGTGTTGTTGATCAAAATAAAGTAAGAGAGTGATCCATAATATTAGAGACTTGTAAGGACTGGAGCACAACGTGACTCTATCTTTTCTGAGTGATAATTTGGGTTAAAACCCCCAAACAACCCACACCTTATAGATATGTATGTATGTTTACAAAACAGAAAATTCAAAAGCTATAAAGGGTTATAGTGAAGTAAGCCAAACTTTCATACCTGTCCCTACTTTTTCCTGCTCTGCTTAGGTACTCAACTAATATTTACTAAATGAGTAAGTAATGAACATTTATATACTACCTTCTTTCAGTTTTTTAGTATGTATTATTTTTACAATCAGAAAAAAATAACAAAGAAATTAGTTCCCCCATAAATCCAGAATTTATAGCTAGACTTGTCTTTTATTTTCTGAATATATTATAATACTTGTTAAAATTCCATTGAAATTTTAGCTAAAATGTCCACTCTTTAAATCAGCCCAGATCACTCTAGGGATTGTTTTAGTGATATTAGCTCTATTTACAGTTCTGGAGATCCTTACACATTCTTCTATTGTGTAAGCAATAAGGGGAAAATTCTTTGGAATGAAAACTTACCAAAGTTAGCAGAGCTATTCAATTGAATACTACCTACTACCTAGAAGTAACGAAGCTACTGTGAAAACTGTCTTAATGTTTTAAAATTATTTGAGTAGTGAAGTTGTAACAAATTAATTACTCTTAATTAGCTAATTAAATCCTGTGGACCTCAATGAACTCGACAAGTTGCACAAGTTTGTAGTCTGCTTCTGGAAGCACTTTGGATAGCGGCAAACTTATCTAACTGGGGCAGCAGCAGCCAGGACCACCCCAGGCAGGACTATTGAGGACTTTGTCCCGTGAGTTTCATGTGTGCCCAAGTGGCATTCTGAGTCCACTCAAACCTGTTGTTTCTCTCAATCCTGCCTTCCTCTGCTGTTCGAAATGTAAGGTGCTTATTTATCTATACCATTGTCTGGTGTCAGTCCATGCTGCTCTGTACTGCCTTTCTGGTAACTCATCCTCGGTTGACAGTCCTCAGAAACACTTTCAGCATGCTCTAAGAACCCCCATTTTGCTATTTACAACAAACAGATACATAGATGAAAATCTAACTCTTTTATATCTTTATCTTCATGTATTGTTTCAGTTGGGTTCTCTGGGAAGCAGATGCTAAAATGGAGTTAGGAGTGTAAGACGTTTATTGGAGGGTTAACACCTGTGAAAGATAAAAGGGGCAGGAAATAGGATTGGAAAGGAAAGGCTCAGACCACAGTGCATATCAGATGAGGTCTCAGTCAATCCAATGGGGAGCTAGAGGACAAAGACTGATGATTAGAAGGGTTCTGCACTGGAAAGACTAGCAGGCCCCAGTATCTCTGCTGTGCTCAGCCATTGGCTGGGGCTCTCCAAGAAAAGAGAGGCCTCCAAAGCTAAGGCAGATCCCGCAGGTGCTAACAGCTTGTGGACTGAATGTCCTTGTGGATAACATCAAGGTCTTTCTTGAAGGGAAATCAGAGAGAAGCAACTCCAATGCTACCTCATAGATTGAATTCCTCCACTGCCCCACCTCTGAAATCTGAAACTCCAACATGCTACCCGTTCACCCTAATGCCCTATCTTTCCACCATTCGCTCCCTTACTCTCATTATATCTGCTGTTTGATTTCATGTGAAACTTCCACTCCCTTACTCCTTGAACCTTCTCTCAGCATTTTACCCTTTCTTGACATCACTGCTTTCTCCAGATAGGCTAGACCCAGTTCCCCATCACTTCATCCATGCTCCAGCCAATATCCTTAAATTCTTTGCCCCTTTTCCCTAAGTGCCCACAATGCAAAATCCTGTTTATCCATCTGCCTTCTTTATTCCTATACTCAAAATGATGGCCGCAGCTAAAGAAGATCATACAATACTACAGATTAATGTCACATGGTTTCCAGTCTTAGCTGAAGCCTAAACACTGCACAGAAATTCTATAATTAGGTACTTCCTTCTCACATGGCACTGGAAGAAAAATCTTATAATATTTGTTTTTGCAACATGTTAAAGAGCATGATAGGGAAAGCTCCTTAGATTAGATTTGAATTGTAGCTCTTTCCTGCCTATGTGGCCTTATTTAACTTCTAGGTCTTTTTTTCTCCAATCCTTTTTTTTTTTTTCCTAAAGATTTAATTTTATTTATTTTTGGCTGCGTTGGGTCTTCGTTGCTGCGCGCAGGCTTTCTCTAATTGTGGCGAGTGGGGGCTACTCTTTGTTGTGGTGCGTGGGCTTCTCATTGCGGAGGCTTGTCTCGTTGTGGAGTACGGACTCTAGGCGCACAGGCTTCAGTAGTTGTGGCGTGTGGGCTCAGTAGTTGTGGCTTGCGGGCTCTAGAGTGCAGGCTCAGTAGTTGTGGCGCACAGGCTTAGTTGTTCCGCCGCATGTGGGATCTTCCTGGACCAGGGATCAAACCTGTGTACCCTGCATTGGCAGGCAGATTCTTATCCACTGTGCCACTGGGCAAGTCTCTCCTCAATCTTTAAAATGGAGCTAATATTAACAGTTGATGACAGATTGTTTTCAGGATTACATAAAATATTTCATCAGTTTAGTGAAAATTCTCAAACCATTGAGAGTATATACCCTCAGCTTTTTCCCCACTAACTGCTACCAACTGAACTCTATTGAAAACTCCTCTTTCCACTGAGTACATCCCAATCCAATTTCATAACATTCTGGACATTTTGTTATTAAAACAGTCCTCTTCTCCACTAGTGCAGGTTAGATAGGAAACTCTGTGTGTTTGTCTTTAGTGAAGGCATGATCAACTTTCTTGAACTCCACACTTCCCTCCTTCCACATATCCATTTGGTGTTTGAAAAGGAAGACAGGTAGGGAAGAATTTGTTTCTTTATAGTTTGTCAAGGTTGCTGTCCCCTTTCATTGTAAATGACCTTGAATCTTTTCTGAGGCTCAGTATGACCAGGTGGCGACCATAGTAAGTTCCACTGACAAAGATGTCAGTCCTCAGCAGTTCCAGTAAACATTGATGGTCCCTGGAAGACTAAACTTTATCTTTTGGTTTAATTTCATCCTTCACAGCCTCACTGCCCACCCATAGGACTGCTCCATTATTCAGTGATCCATATCTTACCTACTTTCTCATTAGCCATTGCAATCCAACTCTGGAGCCAAAGTTATAGGTGGGATTCATTTTCTGTATCTCCCAGGAATCAGGGACTTGAGATGAGGTTTTCTCACCCTTTTGGCCTGGCTACACCACCCAGCCACCTCTCCCTAATCTTCCTTCTTCTATTTTGGTAGCATTGGGCAGAGACAGGAAACCCAGTAGCTAAGCAGACATCCATATGAGGAGTTCAGGGAATCACAGCCTAGAATGAAGGCTTCTATGAACTTGGCCCCAAAGAATTTGGTAAATATTTCTCATACGTGTATCATTTCACCATAATCCCTGGACTAATTAGCAACCCCAAAGGGTCAGGAAATGATATCAATCAGTACTTTACACTATTCTGATATACCATTCTGATACAAAGCATCATCTATAACTAACCTAGATGTACCAATCAATGCTATTTTTCCTTGGTGAGTTATAATGGGACTCCATTTCTAGATTGTATGTCTGTGTCACCAATACAGGGTGCACATTGTTCTAAGCATGCTACAAATATTAACTCATTTAATGCCTACAAAAATCCTATGAAGTAATTACTATTGTAATCCACAAATTACAGAGGAGGAAACAGGCACAGACAGGTTAAGTAACTTATATCTCTTCACCTTTGTATAGTTGAATGAATCTGCTAGGAATCCAATTAAGATTTTCAAACTTGTCGTCAGGAGAAATAATTTCTTAGTTTTCTTTTTTTATTATTATAAGTGGTTATTTGAGATTATGACAACCCATAATAAATTTGGCAATCTGTCATTTTTGTGATCTGAAAGAGGTTATATACTGTAGTCCTTGTTACACACTTGACACACCAGAATTATCTGTTCCTTCAAATTTTTCAGACTTCATCCACACATCTGTTTCTATCAAGTGGCAATTGTTCTTTGGGAACACTTTCAATTGTTACTGGTTGGCTTAATTTTTCTACATTTTGTTGGTTTTGATATTTTATATTTTTGTAAATATTAAACTCTCTTAAGGTTCCCTATATTATGCACAATGCATTTTTCTTATTTTATTTTATTATTTATTTAATTGAATTTTATTTTATTCATTTTTTTATACAGTAGGTTCTTATTAATATCTATTTTATACATATTAGTATATATATGTCAATCCCAGTCTCCCAGTTCATCCCACCCCCACCCCTGCTTCCCCTGCTTGGTGTCCATACGTTTGTTCTCTACATCTGTGTCTCTATTTCTGCCTTGCAAACCAGTTCACCTGTGCCATTTTTCTAGATTCCACATATATGCATTAATATATGATATTTGTTTTTCTCTTTCTGACTTACTTCACTCTCTATGACACTCTCTAGGTGGGACTCATCTTCTGTATCTCCCAGGAATCAGGGGCTTGAGATGAGGTATCCTCACCCTCCACCTCTCTACAAATGACCCAATTTTGTTCCTTTTTATGGCTAAGTAATATTCCATGGGGTATATGCACCACGTCTTCTTTATCCATTTGTCTGTTGATGGGCATTTAGGTTGCTTCCATGACCTGGCTATTGTAAATAGTGCTGCAGTGAACATTGGTGTTCATGTGTCTTTTCTTTTTTTTTTTTTTTTGCGGTACGCGGGCCTCTCACTGCTGTGGCCTCTCCCATTGCAGAGCACAGGCTCCGGACACACAGGCTCAGTGGCAATGGCTCACGGGCCTAGCGGCTCCGCGGCATGTGGGATCTTCCCGGACCGGGGCACAAACCCATGTCTCCTGTATCAGCAGGCGGACTCTCAACCACTGCGCCACCAGGAAGCCCTGTTGGAAGATTTTTAATCACAGTTTCAATATCATTGCTTGTGATTGGTCTGTTCATATTTTCTATTTCTTCCTGGTTCAGTCTTGAAAGGTTATACCTTTCTAAGAATTTGTCCATTTATTCCAGGTTGTCCATTTTATTGTCATAGAGTTGCTTGTAGAAGTCTCTTATGATGTTTTGTAGTTCTGTGGTGTTCGTTGTAACTTCTCCTTTTTCATTTCTAATTTTATTGATTTGAGTCTTCTCCCTCTTTTTCTCGATGAGTCTGGCTAATGGTTTATCAATTTTGTTTATCTTCTCAAAGAACCAGCTTTCAGTTTTATTGATCTTTGCTATTGTTTTCTTTGTTTCTGTTCCATTTATTTATGCTCTGATCTTTATGATTTCTTTCCTTTTGCTAACTTTGGGTTTTGTTTGTTCTTCTTTCTCTAGTTCCTTTAGGTGTATGGTTAGATTTTTTTTTGAGATTTTTCTTGTTTCTTGAGGTAGGCTTGTATAGCTATAAACTTCCCTCTTAGAATTGCTTTTGCTGCATCCCATAGGTTTTGGATTGTCATATTTTCATTGTCATTTGTCTCTAAGTATTTTTTAATTTCCTCTTCGATTTCTTCCGTGACCTCTTGGCTTGTTGACGCTTCCTGATGGAAGCTGGGTGTAGAGCTGGGTAGAGCTGGGTGTTGCTCTGGTGGGCAGAGCTCGGTTAAACTTTAATCCGCTTGTCTGCTGATGGGTGGGTTCCCTCCTTGTTGGTTGTTTGGTCTGAGGCGACCCAGCGCTGGAGCGTACATGCTCTTTGGTGGGGCTAATGGTGGAATGTGGGAGGGCTCACACCAAGGAGTACTTCCCAGAACTTCTGCTGCCAGTGTCCTTGTCCCCGCATGTAACTATGCATATATATACATATATATACACACACACACATATTTACACAGACACAAGCATACACAATCACTGTTTTTATTACTTACTTGTATTGTCTCTACTTATGAAAAATTACTAAAATATTGAAGTTCTGTAATAAATGTCTTAGCTTGTAAGATCCTCCTTATGGTCTTTACCTACTGTTACAATGAAGCAAAAACATGCTGGTTTACAAAATTGGGCTTAGTAATCGTTAGGTAGTCCTGTCTCTCAGTCTTGTGCTATGACTGATTTTACTCATTCTGAGAACCGTGGATACTGGGTGTGTCATGGACGTGGAGGGAAATCTCAGTTCAGTATACAGTTGACTCTTGAACAATCGGGTTTGAACTGTGTGGGTTGACTTATATGCAGATTTTTTTCAATAGTAAATACTGCAGTACTACAGGATCCCTGGTTGGTTGAATCCTCGGATGTCAAACCGTGGATACTGAAGAACCAGGGATTCGGAGTGACTATAAATTATACTCGAAAATGCCTATCACACAGAGGGTCGGCCCCCCCTAACCCCTGTATTGTTCAAGGATCAACTGTATATATATTCAGAATTCATATGATAAAAAAAAGGATGGTTATAGTTTACCTCATATACATAATAGTCTTAGTATTTCAGTTATTTTAATTGCATTAGATCTCTATCCTCTCAAGTTTAATTAGTAGGGACACAAAACTTTTTATCTTTGGTGCCAACTTCCAAAATAGCAACATGTTTTTCTCTTTGCTTTTACTCTTATTTCAATAAGTATTGAAATATTTTACATAGTCTCAGCTTCACACATACTTTTTTGGTGTATATAGTGGCATGCCCTTCAGTTTGACAAAAACATGTAGAAAACCTGAGTAAATGATTTTTTAAAAACACTGCTTAGAATTGAATGGAAGTAGGCAGAGTTTTGGAATAACAATAGTACATATTAAACTCACAAAGGATTGAGATATATCTGCAATAGTTCATACATTTCTTGGAACTGTGTAGAAAAAGTTTGGTATTTAATAAATGCTATACCTAATATGAGAGTATGGTAAGTATAAATCATGAAAAAAAAGGATACTTTCATCTGGTTCTATAGCTTCTGATAATTCATTTTAGAATTTACTTTTTTAGGTTTCTTTTTGAACCTATACTATGCATGTGTCATATTACATGAACTAATGTACATTTAAATCACAGAAAGGAACCAGTCACATTTTTTTTTTCATGTTTCTATCACTTTCTATCCTTAGAAACAGTTGACCCTTGGCCAATTGCTCATGATTTGGAGAAATAAGTGGAACTGTACCCAGGGGACCCTAAAAGTAAAACTGCAATCTGATAAATTACAAAACAGCTGTGGTAAGTGATAGGTTATACACCTAAATGTAATTTAACCTCTAAAAGTTTTAAGCAGTATTTCCCAATTACAGGGTGCTTAAATACAAATATGAGGCCTTTGTTAGCAAACATCCAAAACAGGAAAAAGCATCACTGGACTCAAAGCCTGTTGAGGGTTAGGGACCTGCTTTCTGGTTTACCTGATTCATCGGCCATGCGCAGAGCTCGCCTCCTTCTACAGTGCCCGACCAATATTTATTAAATGCACTATTTTAGATCTAAATGTTGGAAGGATTATAAATATTGCCCATGAGAAGTAAGATTTAAAAAGAGATTGCTGCACCCTTTTTTCCTTCTCAGGATACCTGCTCCTGTACTATGGGTTCAGGTGAAGGGTGGGAACTGACCAGGCAGAGGAGGAACGTGAAGGTTTAGGGTGTAAGGCAGTTTACACTCCCATTACACACTTTCGTGCCATTTTCACTCCTTTCTGATTGCTTATCTGAAACATTGGGCTACTAGATTAAAATTTACTGCCCCTCCCTGAACCTTCTGGTACTGAGTACCTTGGGGCTTTTCTGCTTTTTTCTGTGCAGGTCTCCGTGTCGTAGATATTTTGGTACCTGTTCTCTCCCCCCACCCCACACCCAGGCATTGAATTTGCGAGTTGAGGAAAATGACTACTTCTCTATCCTCCACAGTGATCTATAAACGATTCTTATGAAATGCATGATGACAACTTTAATCCCAATCCCAAATGAGACTGGGAGTCCCTCAGCCCCTCCCGAGGAAACCTCTTTCATCACAAGCAGTCTTTATGGAAGGGCAGGTCTTCCACGCCCTTCTCTGAGATATGCCCTGCAGGCCCTGAGGGATTACCCAAGGTTGCGGGGGGAGGGGAACCAAAAGACGAGGCCCGGGGCCAAGTTTCCTCCCTCTCCTCATCTCGCTGGGCGCGGGTATGGGGAAGGAGGAATGCCGCTGGTGTGTCCGAGCGACTATTCGCCACCTGCGGAGAAAAGGGGAATAAAGGTACCCACTGGTACTGGTCCGCAGCCCCGCCCGGCGCCGCGCACGCCGTTTGTAAGCGCCCGATGCCCCGCCCCCACCAGGCCCCGCCCCTCGCCGGCTCGGGTTCGGGCTCCCCCAGCGGAGGCGGGGCGGAGAGAAGCCGCAGCTGCAACTTCGCCTGGAGCCTCTGAGGCTGGGCGCAGCCGGGGACCGAGTCGCCGACATCGCAGAGGCGCCGCTTCCCCGGCCCGGGCCTCAACCGAGCCGGCTTGACCATGGCAGCTGCCGCCGCGGCGAATCCGGCCCCTGCGCTCCCCGCCCGTCGCTGATCGGCCGTTAACCAGCCCGCCCGCTGGTCCCCCCGCCGGTGCCGCAGCGGCCCAGGCTTCGGACAAGTTTCCGCCGCCGGAGGCGAAGGCAGGGAGGACGGACGTGGGGAGTCGGGCGCCCCCGGCCCACTCGGCGCTCCCGCCCGCGATGTGGGGGCGCTTCCTGGCCCCGGAGGCCGGCGGCCGGGACAGCCCCGGAGGAGCCCGCAGCTTCCCGGCGGGTAAGTAACGGGACAGGCCCCCGGCTGGGGTGGGGGTCGCGGCCGACCGCGGCGCCTCTGGACCCCGCCAACGCTCCCCTCCCTCCTCAGGCCTGGTTTCCCCCTGGCCGCCCGCCCCCGACGCCGCTCGCCGGCCCGCCAGCCCGGCTTCTTCCCGGCTGCTGACGCCCGGTCCCGCGGGCTGACTTCTGGCGCCCCGCGTCCCCGGCCCTGTCCGCCCTGCATCGCGGCACACCGGCTCGGCGCGGCTCGGTGTCCGGGCCGCTCCTCCTCGGGCCGCAGCCCGGGCGCCCCAACTTACAGCTTGCTTGGGCCTTCTCGGGTTAGGCTTTGTTGTGCGTCCTCCTCCCTTTTTCTCGTGGGGTGTGTGGCCGACGTGGGTAACGGGGCTCACGGAGCCCCGGGCGGGAAGGTCGCTGCGACCGTGCTGCAGCGGCGGCCGCGCGGCGCGCGCCAGAGGGACCGGGATCTGCTGCAGCCGCGTCCACACACCCTACTTTAGGGCGCGTTTGGGGGCGGAAGGAGGCTGCTGGTGATGCCTTGGCTGCAAGTGCCCGCCGAGGGGTCCTGCCCCTCACTGCGACCTGGTCACCGCCCAGCAGCTCTCTCTGGAGGACATGTCCTGCCAAAGCCAGTCGATCTTTGAGCAATAGGGGTGTTAATCCGTTTGCCTGTCCCTGGCCCTCTCAAGGAAAATTGGGGGTTTGCCGCGTTGGGTGTGTGAAGAGAGCTGTTTGTAACGCACAGCCATTTCATGCCTTTTATCACTTAAAAGTTGTGTAGGAGCCGCCAAATTAGGATAAATCGTCCCCTAATTTGTGATATAAAAAATAAGGCTTGGGTTGCCTGTGACAAGTTATCTGACGTTGACGGTTCTTTCACGCACTTTAATCTTAATTGAATTTTGAACCCCCCACGAGAAGCTGCAAGTTATATGGATCATTTATCCAGAAAAAACCGCCATATGTACTTACACAAAGATTTTCCTACAACTTTAGGTGCTTCTAGGACTCCTATTAAGTAACCTTGTTACACAAAATGAGCTCTACTTGTGTAACTGACATTTTGGTATACGTTTTCAAAGCTGTTTGAGAAACAAAAAAGCAGAAGCATTTGGAAGTGGTTTTTTGTTGTTAGTATTTTTGCTGTTTAAAAAATATCAGGCACAAACTCAGATTTCTATTAAAATTTCAAATAATGCAATTCTGTGATAGTTTAGAAATTTGTGATGTGGGGGTTTTTTTAGACATATATAATTTTGTCATCTTCATTTAGGGTGTAATTGACAAATAGAAATTGTATTGATAGATACATTTAATATGTGCAACTTGGTTTTGATACACACACACACACACACACACACACACACATTGTGAAATGATCTCCACACTCAAACTAGGTGACATATCCATCACCTCATAGTTACCGTCTTTTTGTGTCGTGTATTTGGTGAGAAAACTTTAAGGTCTACCCTCTCAACGCATTTCAAGCATACAATACAGTATTGTTAACTGTAGTAGCATACTGTACGTTAGATCTAGACATAAAAATTTTAAAATCCAGAGTTAGATTTGAAATCATTCTCTTAAATTTGGTCCTGCAACACTTTTAGAAATAATAGAATTGAACGTAGGCATGAGTTTAGTAAAAAAAATCATATAAGTAGGAAATTATTTTCTCTGAAATGTATACCATTTGTCCTAAGAAGAGGAGACAGCACTTGAGAGGTTTTTGATTCTCACTGGGTGCTTACAAACTCTGCAATCAAAGTAACTTCAGTGAATGAGAAGGTACTTCATTATCCCTAGAGGCTGGAGGGAATGGTTTCAGTTTATCTGTACATGTCAGAAGCCATCTGTAATGTCTTTGTAACCTAACCTCTTAAACTTTATTTATAATAATAACATGTTTGAAGGCTTAATATTCCTCAAGCATTGTATCCATTTTTCCACTGTTTTCTATGAAGAAGAAAACATCATAGTGCTTAGAAATTTTTAATTAACTGAAGGAAGGACTTTGAGGTTATATTGTATCCTCTAAACCTTTGTTGTGACAAAGAATATAGTAGAAGAAGATACTTTATAAGTACTACCCAATTTTAATAAATTTGGACAGTATATCTTTACAACAAATATATTTTATCTAACCTTTGACAGTGATAAACCTTTGGTAAGTCAGGACATGCCTTTCCAATAAAATTTTTTTTTCAGCTATATGCTGAGAATAGATTACTTTTACAGAATAGTGATATAATTATGTTTATTTTCTTCTTGAGCCAAGCAAATCTTTAAAATTTTTTTAGTTTAAAAATTTATACCTTAGATGAAAAACTTGTGTGGTTTCTTTAGCAAATGAGCAGACGGTGAAGGTCAAGATAATGACCTCTGAATTGGTTCATGTAGGCATTTTTTCTTAGAATTTAAAGGGAATTTATATATTTGAAACACTGTCCAGTATTATCTTTTGACTACCTTGAGTGATTTTAGAGCTTTTCTGAAAGCAGAAGGAACCAGTCTTCTGGTTGAATTTATCAGCAATCATTTTGGTTTTGATGGCCGGTGTGAAGACGGAGATATGTAAATTATTTCTGGTATTTAAATGAGTTTGTCTCAGTAAGTGGGTTAATTCTAGGTGTCCTAAAACTGGTTTGTTTATACAGTTATGTAACTAAAGGGAAAACCAAAGGTAATGTAGAACCAGTGTTCTAAAAAATTGGAGAAAACTTTCTTTTTAAGGTAATAGCAGTTAAAACAAGTGGGACTAATTAGCGTGGTTTGGAAAATACTGAACTTTTGACCTTTTCTTTAGGATTTAATTTTGTTTTGGCTTTACCCACAGTTTTTCAGCTTTACAGAGATAATTGTTATAAATGAAAATAAAATGAATATTTTCTTATATGTCCATACAAAGATCAAACAAAAGGCCCCCTCCCCCTCCTTTTTTTTTTTCAATTGGCAAGTGTGGTTAGAAAGCTAATTTTAAATAGAACAAATGTTATGTCTTTTATGCATTTGGTTGAGTGCATTTGAGAAGATCCTGTTATTCAAAATGTATAATAGTTTCAAATTTGGATGAAAGATAGATGTATTTCCCTTAGGTTTTAAAAATCTAGTATTATGTGGGGATATTTTGAGTACTTATACTTAGGTATACTGAATTTGTTCTTTTTTATAAATCATACTTTCAAAATATTAATACATTTAACCCTAAAACATTTGGAGGTAGGATATGATAGTTTTCAAGTGTGCTGAAAAGAAAATGCTATAGAAAATACTTACATGATCTGAAGAAGTGTCATTTGTTCAGTGCCTCAAGCTTTAAATCTGCCTTTTCCTAGTTGATTCCTGGCCATAAGGTGTTTAGTGATGTGATAATGATGGTGGTAGTAGCTGGTATGATTATGTCAAATACAAAGTTTTTCTGTGGTTCTGAATTAAATGGACCCAAAGGTACTCTGATAACAATGAAACATAACTCTTCTGCCTAAACTCATTTGGACGTGTTCTTTTATAATAGGCTTTGGGGGATGAGGGGTGAATCTCAACTTTAGTGATGACTTTTGTGAAATGAACCTGATTATTACTGATAGCTTCTTGGCTTGAATGAAGCTGGTAAATTAATCTGAGGCCAGACAGTAAATGGTGAGTTCAGCCTCTGTTGTGAATGTTTCTGTATGTTGAGAACAGAAAGTTTTTACACAGTCTTGAGTTTTCTGAGTGGATGAAATGTGTATATTTGTACTCTGAGAAAAAGATGAAGAAATGAAGGCTCTCAGATTTTACTGAGTTATAGCTTAATTAGTTCCTTCAAATTGTATATTAAAAAATGAACAATGTGATCATTTAGATAACTTCTAAAGCTACAATGAAATACTAATTATTGTTACTACTTAAGGATATATATATTTTACACTGGCAAAATAATATTCTACAAAGTGGAATTTATTGTATAAGGTTATTCATTTTAAGAACGGGACTGATCAACGTAAAAGAACATCAAATTGCTCTTCATACTAATATTTTACTTGCACTTTCTATTTTTCTTTAATTAAAAAAAATTCATTGTTGTTACCTAGCATAGTGCTTGGCACGTACATAAGTACTTGGTAAATATGAGTCATTCTTTCAGTAAACATTGTGTGGTAGGCATTGTACTAGGCGCTGGGGATACATCATTGAACAAGAAAGGTAGGGTCCCAGCTCTAAGGGAACTTACGTTCTAGTAGGGAGGAAACAGTCTGTAAGTAAACTAACAAGATAACTCAGCTGATGTTAAGTACTGTGAAGAAAAGGGAGCTGGTGAGATGGTGTGGGTAGAGCTGGGTAGAGAAGGCCTCCCTGAGGAGGTAGCATTGCTCTGAGACCTGAATGATGAGAAGGAGCCAGGCATGAGGGCAGGAGTGTCCAGGCAGAGCGTATAGAAACAGCTCCAAGGTGGAAATGAATTTGGGGAGCTTGAGGAATATCAGAGGTCAGTGAGTCTGGAGCACAGTGAGTAGGGATATGAGGTGAGGGAGGCCTGATGTAAGGCATCGTAAGAATTAGTAAGAATTTGGGGTTCTTTTCTGTGTGAGGGGAAGGCAGCTGTGGGTGGGTAGGGGAGATGACTGTTCATTCTTTCGCTCAGCACACTGAGTGTTACTGTGAGGCAAACCTCGTTCTGTGTTCTGTGTCCTGGGGAGATGAAGTAGATATCCCTGTCCTTGGTGTTTATAGATCACTCCTGGCTGTTTTGTGGGGGAAGAAAGTGTGGCGCAGTGGGGGAAAGATTGGCAGTAGGGAAGCCGGTTAATAGGTCATTGCGGTGATTGGGTGAGAGATGATGGCTTGGATCAGAGTGGTAAGATCGGATTGGAGAGAACAGAATGGGTCTGGAATATACTCGAGAAATAAAGCTGACAGTATTTACTGATGGTTTGGGGGTGGTAAATGAAGGAAGGAGGAATCAAAGATGATGTCTTAGTTGGGGCTTCAGTAATTATAATGGATGGCGGCGCCGTTTTCTGAGGTGTGGAGGAATGTGAGGAAGGTAAGTGGAATTAAGGGTCCTGTTTTAGCCGTGTGGCGTTTGAGATGCATTTTAGAGGTTCAGGTGAGAAGTTGGGTATACAAGTCTGCATCTCAGTGGGGAGGTGGGAAGGTGGAGGTAGGGATTTTGAGAGTTAGCTGTGTCTAAATGATGCCTAAACGTGATCACGTAGAGTATGGAGAAGGCAGCAGAGGTTACCGTCTTCTGGGCAGATAGAGGAGGAGGAGCCATCCAAAGAGACTGAGAAGGAGCAGCCAGTGAAGTAGGAGTGCACCCAGCAGGGTGTGGTGTTCCAGAGGAGAGGAGACTGAGGAAGGAGTCTTCACCCCCAGAGCCGCATGCTTCCAAGAGGCCATGTAAGACGAGACAGAAGAGGATGGACCAGTGCCACTGCATACTTCCAGTGAGAGACTTAAGTTAAAACTAGTAGGGATTAAAGATTCTCTAATCGAGTCTGCACATTTTATTACATAGAATTGGTACCTAAATTCTCAGTGAGTGTTTGGGTTGCTTTCTTTGCCCTTACCACGTCTCAAGCTAGGGCGACCAACTATCTGGGTTTGCCTGGGACATTCAGTTTTAAAACTAGCGGTGGTGTCTCCTGGGATGCCTTACATTGAGCAGTCACTGAGTCTTGACTATAGGATTCTGCCTAGGGCATCTGAACTGGTGTAAGGTTTTAAATTACTTTAAAGAGATTTTAAATTACTTTAAAGATAGTAGATTCAAGATCAGGAACTTTGTTTACATAGTAGATGTCTTCATTGCTTACATAGTATATGTCTCTTTACATAGTAGATGTCTTCATTGCTTTATTGATGCTGTCTTAACACTAAAAGTTCAGAGTTCTGAAGTGAACTCTAGTTTTTAGTTAACCTTCTGAAAGAGAATGGGATGAAAAATTTGGACTGCATTTCATGTAAAGTTTAAAGTTTTCTATGAGGTGCTTTCACTGTCTTGTAGAGGCAGATATTGTGTGTTTATTGATCATAATCAATATACATTGCTTTGTCATGACATTACTGAAGCTTTTTCATTAATTCTGAGCATCCCATCTCATTTTAGGAATAATGTACTGAAAAGTTTAACTAGAAGTTAAGTTTTTAAATTAGGGGGTGTTATTTATAAATTTTCTCAAAACTTTATTTTGGAGTGTTTTAAAACTAAAGTTTTGTTTTCGTTTTGGCATTTAAATGTATTATGTAAAGCACTTAGGCTCCTAAGTATCAGAAAACAAAAGGCTAATTGAGAAATAATGAGCTTACTCTGCTTTCTTTGGAGGTCAGTGGCTATGTGAATTTTCATTAGGTCTAGCAGCATTAGGTCTTAACAACTTTATTTAGGAATGTTTATTTTTATTGGTGCTTTTATTTCTTCCTGGGCTGATGATCCTTCTTAAGTTTGGACATAATTTGCTACCATGTAGAATATTTTCTCTATTAATTGATATTGTGAAATAGTTATATTCAAAGACAAAGGTAAACCCCTCTGGAATACGACTTGTTATACTCCCTCACGTTTGTAGTGGTTTTATTAAAAAAACCTCTTATTAGTTTTTATCATACCTCATTTTTTTCCAGTTTATAAACAGAAACAAAGGCTTATGAGAGACTAAATTAAATATGTGGTCCTCATTCCAAATAGCTACCAAATACTCTTTTGAATACAGCATTTCGTGTAACCAGAGTATAAGATAGGAATCTTTGGCCTCTCCACATATTGAAATCAACAGGCACATGATTTTTTTCATAGAAGGAGATGGTCTTACCTTTGTTGGTTGCTACCCTGACGCTCTTGAGTTCCTTGTTTTATATCGTGAGTGAATATTACTGGTTTGAATTCATACTTTTTATGTGAAAGGTGAACCACTTATTTATCCATCTTATCATTGTTCTTAATTGAGTTAATTTTAACCTCCACCTAGTTTAAAACTCTTCCTTGTTATACTCAAATTGAAAGTAAGGACATTTAGAATCACATCTGAAGACTATAGTCTTATACCTTTTGTGGTAATATTTTTAAAAATTATTTTTATTAATTTTAGTAATAATAGTACTAATAAGTAGTTTTAATAGTAATAGTTAATGAACTTCCAGATTTCTTTTTTATATTTAGAAAGCAAAGAATACTAGGTGTTGATTACTTAAAATTTGATTTAAATCCTTAAATGCAAGAAAGCCAATTAACTTAGATTGAGGTAGATTTTTTTCCAGTTTGATTGAGGTGTAATTGATATATAACATTGTATTAGTTTAAGGTGTACAATATCATGACTTGCTGTATGTATATATTGCAAAATGATTACCATAAGTTTAGTTAACGTCCATCACCACACGTAGTTATGTTTTTTTTTCTTGTGATGAGAACTTTAAAGATTTACTAATTTTAGTAACTTTTAGATACACAGTATAGTATTGTTAACTGTAGTCGCCATGCTGTACATTATATCCCCAAACTTATTTATCTTATACCTGGAAGTTTGTACTTTTGGACCACCTTCACCTGTTTCAAACCCCCACCCTCCCACCACCTGCCCCTGGAAGCCACCAGTCAGTTCCCTGTCTCTATGAGTTTGTTTGTTTTTAGATTCTACATATAAATGAGATCATACAGTATTTGTCTTTCTCTGTCTGGTATATTTCGTTTATTGTAATGCCCTCAAGGTCCATTCATGTTACAACAGGATTTTCTTCTTCTTATGGCTGAATAATATTCCATTCTGTACAAATGCATTTTCTTTAGTCATCCATCTGTTGATGGACCCTTAGGTTGTTTCTGTGTTTTGGCTGTTGTAAGTAGTGCAGCAGTGAACATGGGGGATGCAGGTATCCCTTTGGGATAGTGATTTCATTTCTTTTGGGTATATACCTAGAAGTGGGATTGCTGGATCATGTGATAGTTCTATTTTTAGTTTCTTGAGTAACCTCCATACTGTTTTATGGTGGCTGCACCAATTTACATGCCCACCAGTAGTGTACAAGTTTCCTCTTTTCTCCACATTCTTGCAAACACTTGTTATTTCTTGTCTTTTTAATAATAGCCATTCTAACAGGTATGAAGTGCTATCTCAGTGGTTTTGATTTGCGTTTCGCTGCTAATTAGTGATGTGGAGCACCTTTTCATGTACCTGTTGCCGTTTGTATGTCTTCTTTGGAGAAATGTTTTTTCAGTTCCTCTCCCCATTTTTTAATCAGATTGTTTTTTTTCTATTGAGTTGTATCATTTACTTCTACATTTTGGATATTAACCCCTTATAAGGTAGATGACTTGCAGATATTTTCTCCTATTCAGCAGATCGCCTTTTCATTTTGTTGATGGTTTCCTTTGCTGTGCAGAAGTTTTTTAGTTTGATGTAGTATACTTTTTATTTTTACTTTTTGTTGCCTTTGCTTTTGGTGTCAAATCCAAAAAAATCATTGCCAAGACTGATGTCAAGGAGCTTACCTCTGTGTTTTCTTCTAGGAGTTTTACGGTTTCAAGTCTTACATTTTTAACCCATTGAGTTGATTTTCATGTGTGGTGTAAGATAAGGTCCAGTTTCATTCTTTTGCATGTGGTTGTCCAGTTTTCTCAATTCCATTTATTGAAGAGACTATTTCTGGGCCCTTTATTCTGTTCCATTGATCTATTGTGTCTGTTTTTATGCCTGGCACTTTAAAAAATATCTTTACATATTAATTCATTTAATTATCACAACAGCCCTATAGGATAGATACTATAATTTTTTTTCTCTTCTTACATATGAAGAAACTGAGGCACAGATTGGCTAAGTGACTTACTCAAGATCTCACTGCTTATAAGAGTGGTACAGAACTTGAACCCAGGCAGTCTAGTTTCATAGTCCATATTCTTTTCCACTAAGCTATACTATTAATTCTATAATTAAAGAAAAAGTAAAACTATTGGAGTCACTTACCCTAGAGATAAACAGTACTGAAATGAAGTAGAAGAGTAGGATGAATAACATAAATATCTCTATATTATGTTTCTTTCACTTTAGCTAGGTATTTTCCAGTGTAGTACAAGATTTTCTGTTTTTGTTTTCCTGATTACTATTAATGTGAATATTTTTCTTGTGTTTTAATGTTCTGTTTAATTTTTGGGTGACTTTTTTGTGCCTTTTGACGCTATTGAAAATTGTTTTCCCACATTTATTAGGAATTTTGGCCAACAGCCTTTCAAATCACTTATAATTATTAGTGTTTTATTGTTTTGTTTGTTTGTTTTTATCTGCATTGGAAAATATTTACTGATCTTTAAATAGATACTTAAATGCAAACTGGCTCAAGGGATAGTTTAAAATCTCCTGGATTTTAAAACAAACAGACAACAACCAAAAACAAAACGAAACAAAAAAACACCCTGTTTTAATCCTTCTAAAACAAAGACTATTTTTAAGATCTAATTATAAAGCTTCCAAAATTTTAATTTTATGCCAGGAACATTTATTGGGTACCCAGTAGTTATAATGACTACATTATAATGACTACATTTATTGAGACATTTATTGAGACCCTGTCTTAACTGTGCAGCTCTGTGCTAGAGACTAAAAATGTTGCCTTTTGGTGAGGAAGAAGAAAGTCATATACATATGGGTTAATATAATTTAGTAAATGCTGTTATGGTATTTTGAGTGATATATTGGGAGAGCACAAAGTAGTAGTTATTTTAATACCACCTGGAGAAATCAGAGAAAACATTTAGAGCAAGTTAATTCTGAATCAGGACTCTTAAAGAAGAGAGAGAAGAGAAATAGCTTGGAGTCAACGAAAGAACCTGATCTGTTTGGAGGCAGTGGTTAGGTATGTGCAGCTACAGAGTATAGAGGAGCTGACGTGGGAGGGGTAGGATTGTAAAGTCTTAGAAAATGAGGTTGCCAGCTGGTGAAGAACTTTGCCAAAGTTAAGGAATTTGAGTTTTAAGCAAAAGAATGACGTAAATATATTTTCTGATAGTAGGGTAGAGGCTGGCTTGGGCAGTTACTCCAGCAGGACATCTGTGTGGCAGTTCAGCCAAAAGACATATGATCTGTGACAGTGGGAAGAAGAGGAGAGAACTAATTCAGTGAATACTTCTGAAATGGACTGAAGAGTTTCAGAAATGGATTAGGTGTATGAGTTAAGGAAAAGAGATTTTTGTTGTTGTTGTATTCCCTGCATTTATTTCTTTTTAACTTGGTTTCTATTGATAGAATTGGGGCAGTTTGAAGGCTACTGTTCTGAACTTTGAGGAGAAGTACTTGTTAACATTTCAGAGATGTCCTTGTTAACATTTCAGAGATGTTATATTGTGAGATTTGTGTATCTTATGTCAAATAAGGGTAAATATGATTTGATATTTTCTTTTTTTTTCTGTTTTATTTTATTAAAAAAGGTTGGTCTCAGTGCACTGAATGGGTGATAACCTACATTTTAAAAAACACCGTAATTTGTATTCATAGTTTGTATTGTATATTCAGCTTTTTATTTACAACTATAAATCTGCTTTGTCAATGGTGTTGTTTATTTTTTTGGCTTAGCATTGTCATTTTAAAAATTCAATAAGATTAGTTCTTCTAAATGCAGTTACAATTATGTTAGCATATTGTGGAAGACTTGATATTGTATGCATTTTTGCTTCCAATTTAGAAAAAAAGCTTCAGAAATAAAATAAAATATAATAGGTTACTTATTCATTTGATGCTAATCTTCCTGTTTTTCCAATGTGAGAAATATTAGTAATTATTAAATAAGTTATCCCTGGGCATTCAGTATTCTATTTAAAATTATTGAAACTGGTATTAAGAAATGTAACATACTGCCTTCCAAAGAGAAGTCCCAATGTATGGTGTCTTGGGAATCTTTGCTGTTCTTGCAGAAATGCATCTTTGTTCTAGAGAGAGCGGATTCTACACAGTCATTCAGTTGCTCTAATATGATAGGACCTAGGTAATACTTTATTTCAGAGATTACTGAGCCTTAAAGTTTGCTTTTTTTTTTTTACATATCTAGAAATTGAGTAATTCCCTTTTAGTAGTGTAGTCTTATAACTATTGTGTGAGAAAATTTTCCTTGTATCACCTGGTAAACATATTCGTGTCTAATTCTGACTGCTTTGTGATTCTGGATTATGTTGAATAGAGACACGCCATGTCATTCTTCTCAGATTGAATTCATTCAATCTAAATGAAAGATTAGAATGTTATTTCAATCATGACATTTTGTTAATTATCTTCAGTGTTCTAGGCACATAAAATATTGGATCTTTTTAAGAAAGTAGCAGTTATATTTAAAGGTTAAGACAAATGTGAATTCAGGCTAGAGGAGATCACCTTCTAGAGATAATTTCGTCATTTTGGGAAACCTGAATGAATTGCCTATTCCTTTAAAAGGAAAAGTTTAGCATAAATAAGATCATTGTGATACCATCATAAGCAAATTAAAATGTCTTACTGATTTAAAAGAATAAGATGCTGTTCTGAATAGGACATGTTTTCCCCATTGATTGATCGAATGATTTGCCTGATGTGATTGGACTTATTATATGCTTCCTTCTTCTAGAGTTCTTTTGATGAGGATACCTTCCTAGAAAAAGGACTGCACTGGTCTTTTGTCAAAGTATATGAGTTGCTGTGTTTCCCTGGTAGACTCTCCTACAGCTTTAAAAAGCTTCATAATTTTTTTCTTCTACTGGACTAAATTAATTGTGATATTGAAACAGACTTGTAGCTATCAACCAAAACAAAGAACCAGTCTGTTCTAAGTTCTTTACTTTGAAGAAATATTTTTCCTTTTAAGTGTATAAATATAATTCATTTTGTGAACATTAATTTGTAGTTTTGAATTTTTAAACATTTAAAAAAAGTTAAGGTAGTTTGATTTATGTGTTAGAATGTACGCATTTTGTTCCAAACTAGGCCAACTAAGTTGTATACCCATTTCCCAGAAAACATCTCCAAAGACTTTCATTAATAGTTACTTAGCACAGGTATAGAATAACTAAGAGGTACTTAATAAGTAAATTATTTGGTTTATTAGTGGTGGGGTTTAAGGATTAAAAAAATAAAGCTTATTTTTCTGATTATTAAAGTAATAATACAAAGCATAAAAGTCAAAGAAATTACCAGTAATCTTACCATCTAGGGAAAACCACAGGTAGTATTTTGATGTATTTCTTTCCAGTTGCTTTATGCAGTTTTTTTTGTTTGTTTGAATGTTTACTATATGCTGGCTGCAGCACTGAGTAAGATCTGGAACACATGGTCCTTGCCCTCAATGACTATTACTACAGTGTAGAAGGAGGACAGATACAGGCACAGATAACTTCAGTTTGATATGGTGAGTGCTAAGCTAGAAACAGGCAAAAAAAGAGTTCAGAGAATTCCTAGACAATATGAAATCTGAGGTTATTTGTGAACTTCTGATTTATTAAATTTTATTTCTTACTTAGATTGACAATATAAACATTTTATACTTTTAGGTCTTCACTATTTTAATGGCCAAAATTGTGTTCCCTTCTCCCTTTTGGTTTATTTGTGACAGTTCCTTATTAGAAATAATGCTTAAGGAACATTCTATAGCCCCATTGTCCCAAATGTTGGATTCTTTTTTTTAAATTTAGCTTTATTGGGGTATAATTGATAAATAAAATTGTAATGTATTAAAGTGTAAATGTGATGTTTTGATATATATATACATTGAGAAAGGATTCTCATTAGAGTTGATTAACACATCCATCACCTCACATAATTCCTTTTTTTTTAAGTTGAGGACACTTTAAGTTTTATTCTCTTAGCAAATTTCAAGTATACAAAACTGTTGTTAACTATAGTCATCATATTCTACATTAGATGCTAAGACTTAGCATAATATTCTATTGTGTGTGTGTGTGTGTGTGTGTGTGTGTATGTGTGTGTGTGTGTGTGTGTGTGTGTGTGTGTGTGTGTCTTTGGAAAAATATCTATTCAGGCCCTTTGGCCATAGTTTATTTGGGTGTTTTTTTGCTGTTGAGTTGTTCTTTATATATTTTGTATATTAATCCCTTATTGGATATATGGTTTGCAGATACTTTCTCCCATTCTATAGGTTGCCTTTTCTTTTCTTTTTTCTTTTATTTCTTTCTTTCCTTTCTTTCTTCCTTCATTCGTTTGTTCGTTCCTTTCTTTTTCTTTTTATGATGATTTTCCTTGCTATTCAAAAGCTTTTTAGTTTGATATAGTACCATTTGTTTATTTTTGCTGTTGGTGTCAAAATCCAAAAAAATCATTGCAAGATCAATGTTAAGGAGCATACCTGTATGTTTTCTTCTAGGAGTTTTATGGTTTCAGGTCTTATGTTCAAATCTTTAATCCATTTTGAGTTCATTTTTGTGTATCGTGTAAGATAGGGGAACAGTTTCATTCTTTTGCCTTCGGCTGTTCCGTTTTCCTAACACCATTTATCCTTTCCCCTTTGTATATTCTTGGATCCCTGATAGTTAATTAACTAACTGTGTATGCATGGGTTTATTTCTGTGCTCTCTGTTCCATTCCAGTGATCTGTGAGTCTTTATTTAGTGACAGTACTGTTTTAATCACTACAGCTTTATAGTATAGTTTGAAATCAGGATGTTTGATGCTTCCAGCTTTGTTCTTTTTCAGAATTGATTTGGCCATTCAAGGTCTTTTGTGGTTCTATACAAATTTTAGCATTGTTTTTTCTATTTCTGTGAAAAATACCATTGAAATTTTTATAGGGATTGCATTGAATCTGTGGCTTACTTTGGGTAGTATGGACATTTTAACAATATTCTTCCAATTTGTGAGCATGAAATATCTTTGCATTTATTTGTGTCTTCTTCAGTTTCTTTCATTTCAAGGTATTATAGTTTTTGATGTGTGGATATTTTACTTCCTTGGTTTAATTTACTTCTTAGTGTTCTTTTCAATGCAATTGTAAATGGATTGTTTTCTTAATCTGTCTTTTCAATAATTTGTTGTTAGTATATAGAAACATAACTGATTTTTATGTATTGATTTTTGTATTCTGTAACTTAACTGAATTTGCTGATTAGTTCTAACAGTTTTTTGGTGGTTTTCCATATATAGTATGTCATATGCAAATAGAGACAGTTTTACTGCTTCCTTTCCGATTTGGATACCTTTTATTTCTTTTTCTTATCTAGTTGCTCTGGCTAGGACTTCCAGTACTTCATTAAGTAAAACTGGTGAGAGTAGGTATCCTTGTCTTGTTCCTGATCTTGTTCCTCAGCTTTTTCACTGTTGAGTATGATGTTAACTGTGGGCTAGTCATATATGGCCTTTATTGTGTTGAGTTATGTTCCCTCTGTACCCAGTTTGTTGACAGTTTTATCTTGAAAGGATGTTGAATTTTGTCAAATACCTTTCCTACATCTTTTGAGTTTATATGATGTCTATGCTTTATGTTGTTGATGTGGTATATCACATTTATTGATTTGCATATGTTGAACCATTCTTGCATCCCTGGAATAAATCCCATTTGATTATGGTGTATGGTCCTTTTGATGTGCTGTTGAATTAGGTTTGCTAATATTTTGTTGAGGATTTTTGTATCTATGTTATTAGGGATATTAGCCTGTGATTTTCTTGTAGTGTCCTTGTCTGGGTAATGTAGTGTCCAGTGTAGGGTAATGATGGCTTCTTAAAAAGAGTTTGGAATTATTCTCTCCCTTTCCATTTTTTGGAAGAGTTTGAGAAGGATTGGTATTAATTCTTCAAATGTTTGGTAGGATTCATTCCCTAGTGAAACCATTTGGTCCTGGACATATCTTTGTTGAAAGGATTTTGATTATTGATTCAGTATCTGTACTAGTAATTGATCTGTTCAGACTTTCTTTGTCTTCATGATTTAGTCTTGGTAGGTTGTATGTTTCTAGGAATTTATTCATTTCTTCTAGGTTGGCCAATTTGTTGGCTTATGATTGTTCATAGCAGTTTCTTATGATCCTTTGTATTTCTGTGTGAGCAGTTGTAATGTCACCTTTTTTATTTTATTTGAGACTTTTTTTTCCCATAGTCATTCAGGCTTGTCAGTTTTGTTTATCTTTTCAAAATAGCTTTAGTTTCATTGATCTTTTCAGTTGTCTTTTTAGTCTATATTTCATTTATTTCCACTCAGATTCTTCTTATTTCCTTCCTTCTTTAAACTTTTTTTTTTTTTTTTTAGCGTCACCACGCAGCTTGCAGAATCTCAATTCCCTGACCAGAGACTGAACCCGGGCCACGGTAGTGAAAGCCCGGAATCCTAAATTAGTTCCTTCCTTCTACTAACTTTGGGGTTAGTTTGTTCTTTTTCTAGTTCCTTAAGGTGTAAAGTTAGATTGTTCATTTGAGCTTTCTTAATGTTGGCATTTATCACTACAAACTTCCTTCTTAGAACTACTTTTGCATTCCATAAGTTTTGTTATGTTGTGTTTCCATCATTTGTCTCAAGATATTTTTTGATTTCCCTTTTGATTTCTTTTTTGACCCATTGGTGGTTTAGGAGCATGTTGTTTAAGCACCACATATTTGAGAATTTTCTGTTTTCTTCTTTTAATTGATTTATTTCATACCATTGTCATTGGAAAAGACGGCTGGATATGGTGTAAATCTTCTTAAATGTAGTAAGACTTATTTTGTGTCATAAGACATGATCTGTCTTGGAGAATGTTTCATGTGCACTTGAGAAAAAAAATGTGTATTTATATTCTTTTTCTATCTCTATATATCTGTAGGAAGAGATTTATTGTAAAGAATTTGTTCATGTGATTATGGAGGCTGGTAAGACCCAAGATCTGCTGTGTGAGTCAGCAAGCTGGAGACCCAGGGGAGTCAATGGTTTAGTTTAAAATTGAATTTGAAGGCCTGAGAACCAGGAGAGCTGATGTTGGAGTTTTATTCTGAAGGCTGACAGGCCTGAGACCCAGGAAGAGCTGATGTTTCACTTCCAGTCCAAAGACAGGGAAAAGCCAATGTTCTATTTTGAAGGCCTTTAGGCAGGAAAAATTCTCTTTTTATTGGGGGTGGGTCAACCTTTTGTTCCATTCAGACCTTCAGCTGGTTTGATGAGGCCCATCCACATATGGAGGGCAATCTGCTTTACTCAGTCTACCAATTTAAATATTAATCTCACCTAAAAATAGCCTCACAGAAACATGCAGAATAATGTTTCACCCAGTATCTGGCCACCCCATGGTCCAGTTATGTTGACACATAAAATTAATCATCATACTATGTTTGATGTTGTCTAAGAGTTTTGAACCATACAGGGGAATTCCCTTGCAATCCAGTGGTTAGGACTCTGTGCTCTCACTGCCAAGGGCCTGGGTTCAATCCCTGGTTGGGGAACTAAGATCTCACAAGCCACACGGCGTGGCCCAAAAAATAAATAAATAAACCATACAGGTCAACTTGTTATCGAGTTCAAGCTCGTACTGCTCACTGCACGACAGGCTGTTAAATTGAGAGATGAGTTGTCGGGGCAAGGAATAGTGACTTTATTTGGAAAGCCAGCAAACTGAGAAGATGGTGGGCTCATGCATCAAAGAACCATCTTGCCTGCGTTAGAATTCAGGCTTCTTTTATACTAAAAGGGGAGGGAGTAAAGTCAAACATTTCCTGGTTCCGGTCAGCCTCCAGAGGGGATGTGTTAATTTCTTCCTCCCTGTAGTCATTCACAGGTGGGCCTGGTCAGGATGTTTCTCGTGTGAGCTAAACAGAGGTATTTCACCTTAATGCTCACTACCTGGGAGGCAGGTTTCCCAGAGATGGGCCATTATGTATAATTTAAGCTTATAGGGAACATCCCTTTAGTGATTAACTTGTAATAGAATGCAAAAGTTTCTTCCTTATTACAAACTGAGACTGTTTATTCTGGAAAAAGAAATCCAAAAAAGTTGTTGGTGTTGGTAGTCCTCAGATAACTTCAGTAATGCTCCGATGAATTTTCAGATTTAGAGCAGCAGGACTTGCTGTGGTATGTGCTCTAGGATGAACTAGAATTTCTTCTGAATAAAGGAATGAATTAACATGCCGGCTGAAGTTACTCATTTTGAGTCAGATGGATTTTAGAGAATATTTATCTATTAGAATAAGTTTTTACTCTTGATCAGGGGTCTGCAAACTAGGGCCCATGGATCAAATCTAGCTTGTCATCTGTTTTTATAAATAAAGTTTTATTGCAACACAGTCATACCCATTCTGTTGTCTACTGCTGCCTTTACCACAATGATGACAGAGCTGGATAGTTTTGATAGAAATCAAATGGCTTGCAAAGGTGAAAATACTTACTGTCTGACCTTCAGAAAGCTTCAGAAAAAGTTTTGTTGAGCCATTCTTCTTGGTAATAGTTAATGATTTAAGACTAATTATTGAAAATCTTCCCAGCTTCTGGTAATAACACCATATCATTATCAGTGTTTTTTTTCTTTCTTTCTTCTTTTACCCCCTGTTACTGGTGTGTATGTGTGTGGGGGGGTGGGAGAGCCAAGATTTGTTAACAATAAATGGGGGTGGAGGTGGTGTGGCCTAAACATGTAATACTACTTTATACTGCTCAAGATGATTATATTGTCTAAAAGCAAGAGTTTTTACTTTATTTCAGTGGTTTTATGCAGCTTTTGTAAAATTGTTAACCAGGAATCTGTTGAATTTACATACCTTGCTCTATAGCTGGTTCCTTTCAGAATCAAATGTTGATGTAATCTGCAAATCAATATAAGTAATTTTCAGCATTTTTCCCCAGAAGATAATAGTGTATAATCATCGTCATCATCCCCTAGTGATAGAGTAAATGTTCTGTAATGTATTTGTTCCTTTAGTAAAACATTGTAGTCAATGTTGACATTTAGACGTAGAGCTCCCTGGAAGCTCCTTTTTCCATATATGTAAATGTACAATCTCTTCCCTAACCATGGAATCATACTATATATGTAGTGATACAAATGCTTTGCTCCCACACATACTTAATATTTTGGATGTCACTACATGTTAAAAAAAAAAAGTCAGTAAAATTATTTTTAGCACTTGAAGATTATCAACTAACTTACATATTTTGTTTCTAGGCATTTATTTTTATTATTAAAGTACTGTCCTTGTGCTTATATATTTTTATACTTCTCTATTACTTCTTTATAAAAATTCCTAGTAGGAGGTCTTATGTTGAAATTTAGGTACATGTTGAAATTTAGATACCTGTTTCCAGATGCCCTAATTTAGAAAGGTTCTATCAGTTTATATACCTACAAAAGTGTGTGAACTTTCTCTGCACTTTGTTTGACATGGGTATTTCAAATATTTGCCAGTGGTGTTTAATGTTATGATAATTTAAAAATCTAAAAATAAAAACATCGTTGTCTTTTTTTGTGGTCTCATTATTAGTAAGGTCGGACATCTTTTCATATCTTTATTTGCCATTTCCATGTACTACCAGCCTATTTATGTTGTTTTCTGAGTATTCCTAAAAAAATTTCTCCAATTAATAGGTTTGCACTTGGGAGATAAAGTAGTGGGCTGGTTGCCCTTTTTGATAATGGTTTAGATAGGACTTTGAGTTCATTTAAAGGAATATTACCTGAGGAGCTGTTTAAAGAAAATATCTTTGGTGCAGATTATAGACAATCAGAGTTAGAGCAGATCTGGCGACAGAATGCCTTCACCTGGTGCTTTAATGTGTGAGTGCTTAGTCAGATGAATTAAGATAAGTCCCATTCTGAGATAGGTCTAGAATCTACAAAGTTTTAAGTGGTTGTTCTAGACCTCAGAGCTGGTAGAAGTGTTTCTTTGGCCACTATTTTTTAAGCTTGAGTTAATTTAAATGTATATGACTTTTAAGGCTGCTTGTATACTTCATAGATAGATCTATAAAACTCAAACTTAATTTATATATTATATTATAAATAGAAATGAAAGATAATAATTTGGCATAATGTTTTATTAGAACTAGAACTTTAATGTTGGGGTTAATATGGTAGAAAATAGCTTCAGGTCTGGTTTTATTATTTTTTTAAAACAATTTAATATTTATTTATTTATTTATTTGGTTGCACTGGGTCTTAGTTGTGGCAGGTGGGCTCCTTAGTTGTGGCATGCTAACTCTTAGTTGAAGCATGCATGTGGCATCTCGTTCCCTGACCAGGGATCAAACCCTGGCCCCTAGCATTGGAAGCGTGGAATCTTAACCACTGCACCACCAGGGAAGTCCCTGGTTTTATTATTAATCTCTTTATATATTTTGATATTAATAAAGAGAATGACTGTTCCTAAGTGTGGTAAAAATTATGTAATTAATTTTGTGGATGTGTTTGTCATTTTGTGATTCTTATGTTTATTAAACTGCTAGAAAGCTCTCCTTGCATGCCAATTTCAGTAGCGTGTAACATGATAATTCTGTAATGGTGTTTTGTTTCACATCATGATAAGTGCCCAGTCATTTCTGCTTTACTTAGAAGCAACTGCAATTGCAAACATAAAACCCAGATGGGAGTATTACAGTTATGTGATAATGTCTGCTTTAAGGTAGCTATTCACGTCATCTATAATATGCTTATTAATTTTCAAGGGTATAATTGAATTGAAGGCTCAAAATTCTTGTACAGAGCTTGTTAACTCCCACAAATAAGTCTACAGGCTTCAATTTTAGAGCCACTGTGTTAACCGTTGATAAAGACATGTGCTACTATAGCTTTGTATAAAATTCAAGATTTAAAATTGCTCTTTCAAATTACTATAAACATTCTTCAGTGCTTGTCCTTTATTTCTGCACCTAATTTTTATGAACTTGTAATTAATAGTTCACAGAGTGGCATTGGTCCCTGGGTATGTGTGTGTGTGTGTGTGTGTGTGTATATATTTTTTGTTTGTTTGTTTGTTTGCGGTACATGGGCTTCTCACTGTTGTGGCCTCTCCCGTTGCGGAGCACAGGCTCCGGACGCGCAGGCTCAGCGGCCATGGCTCACAGGCCTAGCCGCTCCATGGCATGTGGGATCTTCCTGGACTGGGGCACGAACCCGTGTCCCCTGCATCAGCAGGTGGACTCTCAACCACTGCACCACCAGGGAAGCCCCATGGGTATATTTCGAGTGGCATTGTAGACAGTAAAAGAATGAAGTGAGCAAAAACGTAAAATGATAGATAAATCAGAAAAAGACAAATGGAAGTTAAGTAAAAATGGACAATGTAAGTGAAAATAAAGATTATAAGAGAACACTGAAAAGTGATACATTAGCTAAACAATGAAGATTTAACGTAACTCAAAAGGGAAAATTAAAGAGCCAGGAAGATGCTCTGGTGTTAAACTTTTATCAAAAGATAACTAAAATCAATTAAAATAATGCAAAAGAATTTAAAATTTTAAGTGGCTAGGTTATAGTGGAAAAAAATAGATTTTTTTGACCTTCCATGAGCACATTCTACTTACATTGTCGTGCAATATGATTTGATTAGATTTTCCCTGAGTCCCAATTCTCAGCTAATGCCTGTGTCTGGGATCACAGATGCCTACCTATCAAATATTACAAAGCAGAGTGCTGACATTTCCAGATGGATTGATGATAGAGTTGATATTTTAAATCAGACAGTAGTTCCATGTATAAAAGTTCAATGTCTATGAGCAGAAATCAGAGCTCTTCAGCCAGAGGAAGCTGCTAAATCAGCATTGAATTTGTGTATGTGTGATAAGTAAGTTTATTTGGTGAATCTTAGATATCACTGATCTATTTAAATTAATTTCAGCAGAAAATAAGCTTATTTTACCTTACTTGCATTTTTTACAAGGTCAAAAGATGTCTTCTGTTTACTCACAGACATTATAAATGTTAACTTCTGCATATTTTCTTTTGTAGGCCCAGATTATTCTTCATCAGCATGGTTACCTGGTAATGAATCATTGTGGCAGGCCACAACTGTTCCATCTAACCAGCGAAATAACCATATCAGGAGACATAGTATAGCTTCTGACAGTGGTGACACTGGCATTGGAACTTCCTGTTCTGACAGTGTGGAAGGTGAGCTGAATTCTTACTGGTTAGATATTAATCTTTGTAGAATGGCTGTGATTGAGAAAATTCAAGGGATGTGTTTTATTGTTCGAAACTAAGAAATTATAAAGTAGTGTTTGAATATTTAATAATGTTCAGTGTTGTTATATATCAAATGAAATTGTTCTTCTGATCGTATTTTTCCTTCATTCATTTTTTTGTGTTTTTTTTGTTTTTTTACATCTTTATTGGAGTATAATTGCTTTACAATGGTATGTTAGTTTCTGCTTTACAACGAAGTGAATCAGTTATACATATACATATGTTCCCATATCTCTTCCCTCTTGCGTCTCCCTCCCTCCCACCCTCCCTATCCCACTCCTCCAGGCTGTCACGAAGCACCGAGCTGATCTCCCTGTGCTATATCAACCACTGCACCACCAGGGAAGCCCCCTTCATTCATTTTTTAACTAAAGTTTTTATTTTGAAATAATTGTAGATTCACACGTGATTTAAAGAAATAGCACAGAGATTCTATATACCCTTTATCTCACCCCCCATTTAGTATCTTGCAAAACTATACTTCAGTATCACAACCAGGATATTGACATTGATATAGTCAAAATACAGAACATTCCTATCATCAGAGTATACCTTATTCTGCTCACACCCACTTCCCCTCCTCCTCTTCTTTTTTTAAATTAATTAATTTCTTTTTAATTAATTAATTTTTTTGGCTGTGTTGGGTCTTCGTTTCTGTGCGAGGGCTTTCTCCAGTTGCAGCGAGCGGATGCCACTCCTCATAGCGGGGCATGGGCCTTTCACTGTTGCAGCCTCTCCCACTGCGGAGCACAGGCTCCAGATGGGCAGGCTCAGTAGTTGTGGCTCATGGGCTTAGTTGCTCCACGGCATATGGGATCTTCCCAGACCAGGGCTCGAACGCATGTCCCCTGCATTGGCAGGCAGATTCTTAACCACTGAGCCACCAGGGAAGTCCCCCAGCCCTTCTTAACTCTTGGAAACCACTAATCTATTCTCCATTTCTATAATTTTGTCATTTCAGACGTGCCCTATAAATGGAATCATACAGTATGTAACCCTTTGGAATTGGCCTTTTTCTCTGGAGATTGATCCAGGTTGTTGTGTGTATCAATAGTTCATTTCTTTTTATTGCTGAGTAGTAGTTAGCAATGGTGGTATTAGATAGACCACATTTTGTGTAACCATTAACCCACTGAAAGACATCTGAGTTGTTTCCAGTTTTTGGCTATTAGAAATAAAGCTGCTATAAATATAAACATTCACGTACAGGTTTTGGTGTGAACACATGTCTTCATTTCTCTATGGTGAATGTCCAGGAGCACAGTAGCTGGTTGTATGGCAGTTGCATCTTTAGTTTTTAAAGAAACAGTCATGCTGTTTTCCAAAGTGACTATTCCATTTCCTTCAGCGGTGGAAGTGGTTCTGTATGGGTGATCTAACTTTCTCTTCATCCTTGCTAGCCCTTAGTGGGTTTTAGTTTAATTAATTAATTAATTTTTTCTTTGGTGGTTTTTAAATTTTAGCCTTTCTGATAGGAATGTAGTGATATCTCATTGTGGTTTTAATTCTCATTTTCTTAAAGATTAATAATGTTGAACATTTTTTCACATGCTTATTTGCCATCTGTATGTTCTCTTTGTTGAAATGTTCTTCATGTCTTTTGCCCATGTTCTAGTTGGATTTTTTTCTTTTTTTCTGTTGAGTTTTAAGAGTTCTTTATATATTTCAGATACTAATCCTTTGTTGGCTCTTCTGTTTGCAAACATTTTCTTCCAGTCTGGCTTGTCTTTTCATCCTCTAACAGTGTCTTTTGCAGAGCAAAAGTTTTTAAGCTTGTGAGTCCAGTGTTTCAGTTTTTGCCTATATGGATTGTGCTTTTGGGGTCAAGGCTAAGTAAGAACTCTTTGCCTAGTCCCAGATCTTGAATATTCTTCTTTTTTCTTTTTTCTAAAATTTTATTCATTTTATGTTTTCCATTTAAGTCTGTGATCCATTTTGAGTTAATTTTGTATGTGTGTATGTTTGGGTGTCCCTGAGGCCACTCTTAGGCTCGATTATTTGCTAGAACTCAGAAAAGCTTTATACTAATGGTTGCAGTTGTTTTTTCTTTTTTTTTTACAGTGAAAGGATACAGATTTAAATTAGTAGTAGAAAAAGAAGCAAAGGACAAGGTCCAGGAGACAGCAGGTCCAAACTTCCAGTTGTCCTCTCCCAGTGGAGTTGTGTGGACAGTGATTAATTCTCTCAGAAGTGGTGTGTGATACCACATACAGAGTATTGCTCACCAGGCAAGGTCATCCAAGCCTTGGTGTCCAGGATTTTTACTGTGGGTAGGTTATGTTGGTATGGTTGACTGCCTTTGTGGATGGCCTTAGGCTCCAGCCCTTGAGAAGTCAAGCTGATATTACATGGTTCAAGGCTCCAAACATATATCACATTATTAGCATGGACTATATGGAGTCACTCAAGGTCCGCGGGTAAATAAAGACATTCTCATTAGGCAGGATATTTCAAGGGTTTAGTGGTTGCATCTTAGGAGCCAGACAGGGGCCAAACTTTCTTGGAATGCGCAGAGTATGGAAAACTCAGACATGCTGATCCTTTCTGCACAGTGTGAGATTTTTAGATTAAGGTTCGTTTTCTTTGCGTAATAAATCTTGAAACCAGAATAATTCCCATTTTATTCTTTTTTTTTCCCCACTTTATTCTTTTTTCAAACTTGTTTTAGCTATTCTGGTTGCTTTGCTTTTCTATATAAGTTTTGGAATAATCCTATATCTACAAAAAATCTTTCTGGAAATTTAATAGGAATTGTGTTGTCCATATATCAGTTTGGGGAGGATTGCAGTCTTTGTTGAGTCTTCTAATCTGTTAACATGGTATGTTTCTCCATTTATTTAGATCTTAATTTCATTCACCGGTGTTGTATAGTTTTCAACATACATGTCCCATACATGTTTTGTTAGATTTATAGCTAAGTATTTCATTTTTGAAAGAGTGATTGTAAATGGCATTTAATTTTCCAATTTTGGTATCAATATGTTAATTGTATCTTGTGACATTGCTGAACTCTTTGGTTCTAGGAGGGGTTTTTGGGTATATTTCTTGGAGTTTTCTCTGTAGACAGTTATGTCATCTATAAGTAAGAATGTTTTTCCTTTTGATATCAGGGTAATACTAGCTTTATAAAACGAAATGGGAAGTGTTCCCTCCTATTTTCTGGAAGAGATTGTGTAGAATGGTGTTAATTCTTTAAATGTTTATTAGAGTCCTTCATCTAGGCCTAGAAATTTCTTTTTTTATAGTTTAACATCATGAATTAAATTTCCTTAATAGTCATAGAACTATTCAAATTATTTTTCATGTTGGATGAGTTGTGGTAGTTTTTTTTTTTTTTGAGGAAGTAATCCATTTTGTCTGTTGTCAAATTTGTGAATGTAGAGCTGTTCATAGCGTTCTCTTACCTCTGATTTCTGTGGCCTCTGTAGTGGTATTTCCTCTTCCATTTCTGGTATTGGTTATTTGTGTCATCTTTCCTTTTTTATTTTTCAGTCTTGGTAGCAATTTGTCAATTTTATTGATCTTTTCAAAGAATCAGCTCTTTGTTTCATTAATTTTCTCTTGTTTTCTATGTTCAATTTCAGTGGTTTCTGCTGTTTATTATTTCTTTATTACTGCTTTGGGTTTATTTTGCTCTTTTTATAAGTTGTTAAGGTGGGAGCTTAGATATTGATTTGAAACTTTCCTCTTAAGATGTATGCACTTAGTGCCATAAATTTGTCTCTCAGACAGGGTTTAGCTGTGATTCTCAAATTTTGATATTTTGTGTTTTCATTCAGTTCATTATATTTTCTTAATTTACCTTGAGACTTCCTCTTGACTCCAGGGTTATCTAGTAGCATGTTGTTTAGTTTTGAAGTGTTTAGAGACTTTTCTGGTATCTTTCTGTTATTAATTTCTAGTTTAACTCCATTGTGGTCAAAAACATACTTTATGATTTTGTTTCTTTTAAATTTGTCAAGATTTCTTTTAGGTCTCAACATAAGGTCTATTTGGTATATGTTCTGTAAATGTCAATTAGATCCTGTTGGTTGATGGTGTTGTTGATTTTTTTCTATATCCTTGATGATTTTCTGTTTAGTTGTTCAACTGTTGAGAAAGGAAGTATTAAAAGTCTTAACTATGATTGTGGATCTGTGCATTTCTTTTTTTAGTTTTATAAATTTTTGCTGCACATATTGCAGCTCTGTAGTTTGATGCATATGCAATTAGGATTGCTATGTATTCTTGGTGGATTGGCCCTTTTATTATTATATGATGTCCTTCTATCTCTGGTAATTTTTTTTGTGCTGAAATCTACTTTATCTGATTTAATATAGCCTCTCCAGCTTTCTTTTGATTAATGTTTAAATGGTATGTTTTCTGTTCTTTTACTTTTAACTTGTCTGTAACATTATATTCAAAGTTAAATTGCTTGTAACAGCATACAGTTGGATTTGCTAGTCTCTGTCTTTTAATTGATATATTTAGACCATTTACATGTAATGTAATTATTGATGTATTAATATTCAGGTGTTCTGTTTGTTCTCTTTGTTTCTATTTTCATTTTCCTGCCTTCCTGTGGGTTACTTGAACAATTTTAGAATTCTACTTGGATTTAACCATAGTATTTTTAAGTGTATCTCTTCTAGTGGTTGGTTTAGGTATTACATTATGTGTTTTGTCATATATAATGTGGATATATAATACAGATAACTTATATATACATAGCTTACCATTTTAACAGTTTGAGTGGAGTGTAGAAACATTATCTCCCTTATATCCTTTTACCTACCCCATTTATAATAAAATTGTTTTAGCTCTTTCCTTTGCATATATTTATAACCATATCAGACAGTGTTATAATTTTTACTTCAACTATCAAACATAATTTGGGAAACTCAAGAGGAGACAGCCTGTTGTATTTACTCACATTTTTGCTTCCTGTGCTCTTCTTTGTTTTGTTCCAAGGTTCCTTTTTATTGTTTCCATTTCGTTCAGAGAATTTCCTTTAGTCCTTCTTTTAAGATACATGTGCTGGTGACAGATTATCTTAATTTTTCCCCAACTGAGAATGTCTTGATTTCCCCTAGATTCCTGAAGGATAATTTCAGTAGGTATATAATTCTAGTTTGACAGTTCTTTTCTTTCAGTACTTGAAAAGTATTGTCACTTCTTTCTGGCCTCCATGGTTGCTGATGACAAATCTGCTCTCATTTTTCCCTGGCTACTTTCAAGATTTTTTTGTCTTCAGTTTTCAGAAATTTAATATCACATGTCTTTAGATGGATTTCTTTGGGTTTTTCCTTTTTGGGATTTGTACATGTTTTGGGGATTCAGCATCTTGAATCTGCAAGTTGATGTCTCTTGCCAAATATTGGAAGTTTTCAGCCATTATTGTCTTTGAGTACTTTTTTAGCCTCTTCCTCTTTTATTCTAGGACTCTGATGGCACAAATTGTAAATCTTTTGTTATTGTCCTGATGCTGTGTCCTTTTTTGTTTGTTTGATTGTTTTTCCTTCTGTTTTTCATTTGTTGTTCAGGTTAGGTAATTTTTATTGCTCTGTTTTCCACTTCACTAATATTTTTCTTTTGTCCACTCCATTCTGCTGTTGAGCCTATCTGCTGAGATTTTTATTTCTATTGCATTTTTCAGTTATAAATTTTTAATTTTGGTCCTCATTTATATCTTCTATTTCTTTGCTGAGACCTTTTGTGTGTGTGTAGATGCTTTCTGTTTAGTCATTTGTTTTAGGCATTGTTTAGGCATGTTTGGTTGTTCATTGAAGCGATTTTATGATGTTTCCTTTAAAATGTTTGTCAGAGAATTCTAACAATTCTGTTACCATGGTGTTGACATCTGTTGATTTTCTTTTTTTCATTCAGTTTGGGAACTTACTGTTTCTTGTGTATGATAAATGATTTTCATTTGAAACTTGGAGAATTTTGTTTGTTATGACGTTCTGGATTTAAATTATTTGCTACATAATAAATATTGTTTTTATTTATACATTTATTACATGTTTTATAAATGTAAACTATATTTATTTACATCTAAGTAAACATAATAAAAATTTTACAAATATTAATTATTTTATATATTTAAAATTTTCTGTTACTGTTGTTAGATACTGCTTGAGCATGTGAAGCAGGGAAAGGCACTGTATCCTTACTGCCAGGTGGAGTTAGAAGTCTAGGTTCTCCCCTTGGCTTCTGTTGACATCTGAGAAGTTTGGAGGGGGTGCGTTACTGCTGGGTGGAGGTGGTGAGTCTGGTTTTCCATATCATCATCACTGACACCACCGTGTGAGTGGCCTCACTACTGCTGGGTGATGGTGAATGTCTAGACTTTCTATTAGTCCTCCTCTAACATAACGTACGTGTGTGTGTGTGTGTGTGTGTGTGTGTGTGTGTGTGTGTGTGTTGGGGGGGGAGGGGAGGGGGCTTCAGACTGCCAGATGGGGATGAAAGTTCTATCTCTTTACCTGGCCTTCTTTGATACTGCCCTGGTGGGGTTATTGGAGTACATTGTTACAACTTGGCAAGGTTGGAAGTCTAGGCTCCGCACTTGATTTTTGTTGGTGTGGGTGCAGGTAGGGCTGCAGTTTTTTCTGTGGTATTTGCCTCGAGAAGAGTGGTTACTGTCTAAAAATCGTCTGTCTTGTTAGACTTCCTCTTTCTTGGTCTGTTGACTACGGAGAACATGCTTTTGTTGGGACTTTTTTGGGCTGTGCCCTTTGGTTCTGGTTGCTGGCTTTTCCAGCTCCAAGTCTGGAAGGTACGAGACAAAAAAAAAACACAGGGAGTTCACCACCATCTTGTTCCTTGGGTCCTGAGACCACTAGTTGGTCTGCCTTCTCTCTAACTTTGAATTATATCTCGTTTTATATATAACTTCCAGAGCTTTTAGTTACACTTAGTGGTAAGTATAGAGAAGAGTATCTTTCTTCCATCTTCTCACTGTCGTTTTAATGACTGTAAAAAAAACTTATTTAACTATTACTATCTGTCATAACTTTGCTAGCAATTGCATAGAATATTGATTTCATTATGGTCTTGCAAATAGTATCAGTTGACTAAAATATACAACTCAAGGAAAGTAAGGAAATATATGCACGGTGGTGCATGGATAGGTAAATAGGAAGGTGAATTACAAAAAAAACCCCGTATTATGTGACAAATACTCTTCTTTTATTAAATTGAAAGGCGAAAATAATTTAAATATATAGTGCTTCTGTTTCTTTAACTTTCTTTTTACCTTCCCTAAATTTAAGATTTTATATCCTTTTTCCACAGCCTTATTTAGTTTGTGAATGAATACTCTTAGAACTATTGATGTTATTGTAAATTTGTTCAAGTATTATTCATATTTGGACCCTTGGGATAAAGTTGACAGGCTAATTGACAGTTGTATAGTGGATTTTTCTACTTAACTGATCTGAAATAGCATTTTAGTATAGTATTTTATGTGCATTTCTTTTTTTTTTTTTTGTGGTACGCGGGCCTCTCACTGTTGTGGCCTCTCCTGTTGCGGAGCACAGGCTCCGGACGTGCAGGCCCAGCGGCCATGGCTCACGGGCCCAGCCTCTCCCTGGCATATGGGATCCTCCCCGACCGGGGCATAAACCAGCGTCCCCTGCATCGGCAGGCGGACTCTCAACCACTGCACCACCAGGGAAACCCTATGTGCATTACTTTTGAAGTTGATGTCAAAGTTTTGAGAACAAGTTGATACACTAAAGAAAGAATTAGATTTCAGTAGGGAAGTAGAAGCTAAACCAAACAAATTTAGTTTTCTCTAAATGCAAAAATTCATTATCTTAAAAAAAATTGCTTTTAAGGGCATTACTTTGAGTGAGAGACTGGTGATAATCCTTAACTATTTAAGAAAATGCCTCTTTATATAGATATATATATTTAAAACTTTTGATTATACTAATGGAATATTTTCTTAATAAGTAGAATTATTTTCTTTTGGTGTTAGTCATAGTGTTAGAATTGGATGGGTCTTTAGAGATAATATAATTAATTAGACCATTATATAAATGAGTAAACTAGTTCTCAAAAAATGAAATGACTACTCTTATCAATATGGTGATTTAGAGCTTAAGCTTTGGTTAAACCTGTTATCGGTTAATTATCTGTGCAACCTTGAATAATTTCTCATTTCTTTGAGCCTCAGATTTTTCATCTCCAAATTGGAGATAATGACTTTTCAAAATGTCTTATGAAGATATAATAATATGACTTTTACATTGCTTAGTGCAGTTTCTTTGTATTACCATCATTACTTTAAAAGTGATTCTTGTTCTCCTTCCCTGCTCCCTAAAACAGTGATACTTCTGTTGCCACCCTCACAGCTTTGTACCTACAAACCTGCTTTACTTTGGTTAATTATTTGTATCATAGAATAGGGACTGGTATGTACTGGGTGCTCAATAGTGTTCAATGAAACAATGCATAAATACACACACACGCACACACACACACACACACTTGCAGTTAAGGTTCTTGTTTTAGCCTACTTTTGTACTTGATATTTACGAGCTTAGAGCCTCTTTGATGTTTCCCCAGAGAGATGAACTCCCTGTGTTGCGTTACCAAAAATTGTATTTTTTCAAAAGTTAACACTCTTCATTTTCTAGCTTCTGGAATTCTGTTGTAATCTTTTGTTGTTGACAGTCCTATATTGTTCATTGTCATGAGCTTCCACTTTATTACTTTTCTGTTATTTCAGTTGGTCTTATGAGGGAGAGAATATAACTTTCTAAACTCAGGCAATGATCTTAAACAAGAAATTCTGTCATATAAATATAAATGAAAAAAAAATGAAGAGAAAAAGAACTATAAAATGATTGTAAAACTTTTCCTTAATGTCAACTACTGTGTGTATTTCTTCTACTCCCCCCACCCTGATTTTAAAAAGGTGAAAAATGCACATTTAAAAAAGCATAAATATTAACATAATTTTAAAAACAAATTTATATTTCAAGTATTAAATTTATGGTCTTTGAAAAATTTGAACTCATATAGAATTAACTAGAGAAAAAGTAAAATCTCCCTTTATTTTCCCTCTTCCAGTCCTTGCTTTGTTTTCAGAGGTCGTAAGTGTTATTAATGTGTTGCATGTTCTTCCACATCTTTTGCTCTGCATTTATTTACATACATAGAGGTTTTAAAATAAAACTGGATCATCCCATATATGCTTTGTGATAGGCTTTCTTTTTTTTTTTAACTTCTCTGAATTGGAGTTCTTAAAAAATTTTTTTATCACTGTGATACGACTCACATGACCTAATCTACATCACTTGAGGCTCCTAGAATTGCTCTCTTCTCCAAGGAGATCCACCACTGAGATAAGCCAAGGACTAGGTTTGACCCAGGAGTTTGAAAGTAAGGCAGGATTTCATGGGGGCCTACTTTTTGATGTTTTGGAAGTAACTCACAGAATGAATGAAAGTCCTCCTGCCAGCTTACAACAGAGGACCCAAACAACAGATCACAGAATACAACAAGCCTACTCTTTCTATTAGATATGTAGATTTCTGTAGCACACATACCAACCTAAGTACTTTTTAAAAACACATGTTTATTTGGAAATTTAATACATGATATAAAGACAGCATTTCAAAATAGTAAGGAAGGATTAAGCCTGAAAAAAGTGTTAATAGATACTGACCTCAAACTGTAAGAAAATTAAATTTGAAATGGAGCAAAGAACTAATGATTTCTTTTAAAAATCATCAAAGTACTAGGAAATAGGAAATTTATTTTATATTTTTACATTAAATATATTCTTAAGCCACACAACACAGACTTTAATAGAAATTCAAAAATTTTGAACACTGATAAAAGATATTAAATAAAAAAGGGGACATACTAGGAATAAATGTTTATAATCAAATTAACAAGAAACTAATATCTATATTATTTAAAGAGTTCCTACAAATAAGGATAATGCCCCCACATAGGTGTTTATCTATAAAATTTTAAATATTTCATAATTTAAAAATTTCATAGATAAAAGAAATAAACAATTCATGTAAAAAGTACAAATGGCCAATAAACATCAAAAAGTTGATCAAACTCAGTCATAGTGAAGTGAAAGTCTAGACAGTGAGATACTGCTTTTCACTAGCAAAATTGCCCCCTTTTCCATAAAAATAGACTGTAATATCCAGTATCTGAGCAACTATGGGAAAAATAGTACTCTAATAACTAGGATATGTAGTCAGCTTTTATAAGGGGCAATTTGGCAATGCTAACTAACAGCTATGTAACTGTTAACCATGTTCTAGGCACTTATACATGTTAACTCTTTTAACCCTCACAACAGCCCTCTGATAGGGAAAGTGAGGTCAACCTTTAAGTAACACTTAGAGGTTAAATTACTTACCTATAAATAATGTATGTAAAGTGTATATATCCTTGATTCAGCACACACAGAGCTGAACAAAGATAATATGTACAAGAATATCCACTGTAACACTGTTTAGTGAAAAATTAGAACTCCAGGTGTCTGTCAGTAGGAAAATGGTTAAATATATCATGGTGTATTCAGTTAATTAGGTAGCTACATATGTACTAACATAGAAATATATTCAAGCGAATTTCCAACTTAAGATAACAAGCTAAACACAGTTCTCTAATTCTGTTCCTTTCTGAAATCCCACTAAAAGTCAGGAAAAAAAATTAAAAAACAAAACAAAACCCAAAACAACCATATGATGACAAGGGGAAAAAGAGAAAACAACAGTAAAATTCTGGGAGCTATAAGTCAGAACAATACAAATTTTCTTAGCAGATCCCAAGAGCTAAATCTGAAACCAGCAGCAGAGAAATTCAGGAACAAACTGTCAATATATATTATTAAAAATCCTCAAAAATGCTCAGGAACTGGTAGTATCAGACTTGCTACATTTCTCCACTGTATAGTAACAGTTTTTCCCCTTTCTATATTCTGTTCTTTGGATGCAAGTCAGAGGGGAAGGATTAAACTCCACCTCCTGGAAGAGGTAGTATCTGAATTTAATACTTGGAATTATTTTTTAAGGCATACTTGTCCCTTCTCTCCTACTTATTTATCTATTCAATAATCTATATATATCAATATGGGCCCATATATACACATACTTATTTTTTAATTAAATTTCAGAATTTATTAGAATTTTACCAATTTTTCCATCAGTGACCATCTGTTCCTAATTTCTATTCAGGATACCACACTAATGTCTCCTTAATTTCCTCTGGTCTGTACAGGTTCTTACTTTTTCCTTGTTTCTCATAACCTTAACAGTTTTGAGGAGGACTGGTTAGGCATTTTATAGAATGTCCCTCAAACTGGATTTGTCTGGTGTTTTCTCATGATTAGACTGAGACTGTACTGTTGGGGAATAATATACTACAGGTGCTTGTAGCATATCAAGGGGTACATGATATTCACATGCCATCACTGGTGATATTTACTTTAATTACTTAGTTAAGTTGTGTTTGCAAGATTTCTCTGCTATAGGACTATTATTTTACCCTCTTCATATTCTCCTGTTTGGAAGCAAGTAACTAAGTCCAGCCCAAACTCAAAATGGGGGTGGGGGTACAGAGTTTTACATCCTGGAGGGAAAAATATCTACGTACTTTGTTTGGAATTCTGTTATAAGAAAGACTCAACTGTTTTCCCTCATTTATTTATCTATCCAATCACTTACTTATGTTAGTATGGACTGTGTATATTTATCTTTTGGGTTATTATCGAATAATATTTATTTTCTTGCTCAAATTATTCCACCTTTTGCCATTGGGAACTCTTTCAGGTCGACTCCTGTGACACTCTGTGCTCCATCCCCATCCTTTTGTTTTTTGAGCACTTCCTTTTGGGTAGTGTAAGGTGTTCCATGGTCATCTTATATCTTCCCTACTGTAGCCCTAGGATCAGCCATTTCTCCAAAGATCCCTGGTTCTTTTTATTGGAGAACAGTATTTAGAAACCAAGATCTGGGTGCTGGGAGTGCTTGTTACCGCTGGGGTGTTATTGCTTCTACACCGTCACGGAGGCAGAACTAGGTTATATGGTATGTATACTCGCCTGTGTATACATGCATATCTATAATTATTTCTGTGTCTATTCATAAGTATCCATATTAAGCTAAATGAGTTCATACTGATGTCTCTGACTCTAATCCAGTATAGCAGAGCTCATTTTAGCTTTTTCCCCTTACTTGTCTATAATTTCCCTTTCCAATAGTGAGATACCTCCACCATCTGCCATCTATTTACATAGTTATTCAGTCCTCAGTATACAAGTAAAGCAGGTTCGGAACTATTAACCTATATTCCCCTCTGTTAGTTTCCTAGGGCTGCCATAACAAATTACCACAAATTGGGTAGCTTAAAACAGCAGAAGTATATTTTCTCACAGTTTTGGGGACTGCAGGTTCAAAATCAAGGTATCGACAAGGATATGTTTCCTTCAGAGGCTCTAGGGACAAGTCTTCCTTAATTGCCGCTTCTAGCTTCTGGTGGTTACTGGCAATCCTTGGCATTCTTTGGTTTGTGGCATGATAGTTTTCATGTCTGCCTCCTTTACATGGCCGCCTTCTCTAGATCTCCTCTGTGTCTTCAGATATCTCTTTCTCTCTTTCCTTATAAGGACACTGGTCATTGGATTTAGGGCCCGCCCATATCCAGTATGACCTCATCTTAACTTGATTACATCTGCAAAGACCCTACTTCAAAATAAGATCACCTTCACAGGTATTGGGGGGGTTAAGATTTCAGTGTATCTGTGTGGGGCACACAGTTTAATCCACAGCACTCTATTACATCTATGTGGTTAAATAGAGAGCCATAAAATTTTTGGAGAGTAATTTGATCTAAGTAGAGTTGAAAATAAAGCAGGAAACTACTTTGAAGGCTTAAAAAATGTATTATTAGCTATTTGGTCTCGTCACTGAACTATAAAAACTAACTTTTTTTGAGGATAGAATGATGTGGGAAGGATACAGATCTGGAGATTTAAAAATTGTAGAATTGATGCTCTGGGGGTTTTTTTTAGTGCTATAACAAAACTGTTTGCTTTAAGCAAATCATACTCTCTGTTAACTTTGTTCCTGTGTTATGACTTCTCAAAAATTTACTTGAGGTTCAGAGATAAATTCTTTGGCTTTTTGAAGCTTTGTCTTAGAAACTCAGTACTAATAATCTTTTTATAGTCAGTTACTTCAACCTCCATAGAATGTTATGGTATTAATCTGGGTCCAGCTGGGAATTTTCTTTCCTCAGTTCAGCCAGGGAGAGCTTAAAAAAAAATTCCCCTCTCTCCCCCCCAGACTAGGCCACGCAGTGTCAGGGCTGGGATGCTGCATTTTCATAATGACTGGCTGAAGAACTGAGAATACTTCATTGAGAATATGACTATAATGGTGTCTTTTTTATAATCTCCAGAAACTCTTTGATTCTGCTGTGTATTATTATATATAATTACCTTTTCTATTGCTGTTTAGAAAACTGCTTCTTTTTATTCTTTGAATTAATTTAAAACTATTTGTGTTAAGAGCAAATATCACTGCTTTTCTCACTGAATAATTCATCAGGTGTTAAATGCAAGTCCCTATAATTTTTTAGGGATGAAGAGCATGATTCTCACTTTCTTCTTGAATTGGGCTGATGTGAAGATGTTATTTTTATTTATTTATTTATTTTTGGTCTTCCATTAGATCTTGCCATTACTTCCAAGTTGAACTCCCGACTCCTTTCCCTGCTAGCTTTTTAATTAATACATAAAACAATGAGTGGTTTTACTGGTATGTTACAGAGCACTATACAAAATATTCTAATGGACAAAGAATCCATTGAGTTCAAGGTGTGATCATAGTAGGTAATGTTATTTAGAGGCTCTTCTATGTGGATAAAGCAGTGTCAGAATTTGAAGACAAAGGGCAAGTAAGGAAAGAGTTCTAGGAAAGGATGATGAGTATAACAATGCTGCATGAAAATAAGATGGAGTAGTAGGACTCTGGGAGACTGACAATAAATAACAGAAACTTGAGGCTCCTGTGGAAAATGAATCAGAATTATGGTTTGAATGACAGTGCTGGTAACGAATGACTTTGATTACATTTATTTATTGACTGTCAGGAGAAGCGAAGGGTACTCCTGTTTAAAAAAAAAATCAATTATTTAAGAGTGTTATCTAAAAATAGGGAATAATTTTAGCAGGCATATTAAAGATTATTTATTTAGAACAAAAGCTTAGGGTGTTTGCTGATACAATACTTGATTCCAATTAGTGTAGTTTTCTTTCCTGAATATATGTCTTTCTGACGTTCTCATGATTTCTGCTTCGTGGGAGCTATTTACCGTCTCTGTTCTTTGGTAAGTTTCCTGAGTCATCTAATTTGTAATCTTTGCTTTTCCTTGTTGGATTTGCTACATGTCATATCTGTTTAATGTAAAGGTCTCAGGGAAATAACCATTGTAGAGGATTATTGAATATTAAAAATAGCCTTGCATTAGAATATAACTAATAGGTTGTATTTATAACATAATGTCAGCATTAAAACATGCTGTGTATTAGATTATTTCATATCAGTGTCGTGTATACTTTATACATATATCTATATACACACTTATATATGCTTTACATACTTTGGTCTTTGATTACATAAATCTTTTTGTCATCCACTTATCATAGGTCTATAAAGTATTTATTTTTCTCATTTATAAAATTAAACAAATCTATCCTTATTAAATTCTAAACATAATAGAATAACCTAAAAAGTGTTCATCTCCTTTGTACTAAACCCCCAGTTGAGAATTATGGTGGTGTAAAATTATATTAATTTTAAATAATATACATGAAATTTGGACCTGTTACCAAATATAATTTGAGTTTGTTTTAGAATGTATCTGCAGAATATTTTAGTTAACTGCCTTTAACTCTGTTACTGTTAATATTTGTCTTGGAGGAGGGTATATATTCCTACTTGATTTCTGAGGCTGTGGCATGAAGTGCTATATTATTTTGGTTTGCTGTGACAATTTTTAGCTGAAATGCGTGAATGCATTTGAATTCTTAAAAGACTGATTATTGTAAAAACCTCAATATATGTAGCAAATAACTGCATGATTTACATACTACATGGGTTTATTAACAAAAATTTTAATGTAACTTATCACAGTTTACGTACTATACTTGATACAATACATGCACTTACAGCTATTGTAAATTACTGTCATTTCCTTTCTGAAGATATTCAGGGTAGTTTATGGAAAACAATAGTATAGAGCTGTGTGATTCAATATGGTAGCCACTAGTAACATGGGGGTATTGAGTGCTTGAACTATGCCTGGTCCAAATTGAGATGTAAGCTGCACACTGGATTTGAATATTTTGTATTAAGAAAAGAATATAAAATATCTCATTAATACTTTTTAATATTGATTACGTAATGATATACTATTTTAGATATAGTGGGGTAAATAAAAGGTATTATTTTTTAAATAAATTTATTTATTTATTTATTTATGGTTGCGTTGGGTCTTCGTTGCTGTACGTGGGCTTTCTCTAGTTGCGGCGAGTGGGGGCTACTCTTCATTGTGGTGCGCGGCCTTCTCATTGCAGTGGCTTCTCTTGTTGTGGAGCATAGGCTTTAGGTACGCGGGCTTCAGTAGTGTGGTACATGCGCTCAGTAGTTGTAGCTCGCAGGCTCTAGTGCGCAGGCTCAGTAGTTGTGGTGCGTGGGCTTAGTTGCTCTGCGGCATGTGGGATCTTCCCGGATCAGGGCTCGAACCCGTGTCCCCTGTGTTGGCAGGCAGATTCTTAACCACTGCGCCACCAGGGAAGTCCCAACAAAAGGTATTATTGAAGTTAGTTTTACCTTTTTTTTTATGTAGTTACTATAAAACTTAAAATTACAAATGTAGCTTGCATTATTATTTTTTGAAATAAATTTATTTATTTATTTTTGGCTCTGTTGGGTCTTCATTGCTGCACACAGGCTTTCTCTGGTTGTGGCACGCGTGCTTCTTATTGCAGTGGCTTCTCTTGTTGTGGAGCACAGGTTCTAGGCACGTGGGCTTCAGTAGTTGTGGCACAAGGACTCAGTAGTTGTGGCTTGTGGACTCTAGAGCACAGGCTCAGTAGTTGTGGTGCACAGGCTTAGTTGCTCCGTGTCATGTAGGATCTTCCCGGACCACGGACCAAACCTGTGTCCCCTGCATTGGCAGGTGGATTCTTAACCACTGTGCCACCAGGGAAGTCCCGCTTGCATTATATTTTTATTGGACATATTGGTATTGACAGTATAATTTGTAAAGGGTTTACTTTCAAAGATTTTACGAGTGTGTATATATGTTTATATATTTCCCAGTAGAAACAATATTGGCTTCTCAAAATAGCTATTGTCACCCGCTTCATATTTAATATGATAGAAATTTATATCCATAGCATTATGTCTATGATAAATTATATTCTACTGTCAGTCTGGGGCTACTAAGAGCATACTCCTTTCATCATTTTGACAGTGGTAAAAGCTTCACTGCAGTGGGGTTGCCTTGGTTCCTTTGGCAAAGAGAAAGTTAAGGTTTCTGTGGTGAGATATAAATGTTTGGGTTAGGAAAGATTTTAGATTGGAGAATCCTGAAATTCTGAAGAATTCTGTTGCTCAGTTAAGGAGTGGGGAAAAGGAATAATCTCATTTATCCCTGCTGGAATTCTCCCATTAGGTGTGAGGTATAGGCCCTCAGACTTAATTAGGAGGAAGAGGGAACGTTATCCTGGAGTCTCACATAGCTGACTGCTAGACCACTGGGTACCCACATGAAAGTGAGCAGGTAAAGAGTGTGATTGCACCAGTTTTTCATATGTAAAGTTTGGATGCAATTTCAGTTTTAGGAGGAAAAAGCCTATCTTGCCACAAGCCTCTGAAATTTTTTCTTTGCAAGTAACATTATGTTCATGTTCTATAATTCAAATATTTAACCTGTAATAGTAAATTTTGAGTTCTTATTTATCTTAATGATTATTTATCTTTGTTTAAAAGACAATTATGGTTAAATGGTATACCTCTATATACTAAATGTAAATTTAATTTTGGGGGTATAGATAAAAGTACATGAATAAATTTTACTTAAATTCCATGATACATTAAGTAAACAGTACAGCTGTGAAGTAAGTCATCAAACCTTAAACAAACTAAAAGGTACTGTCTAGTTAGAACTTCACTTTCCCTCCCCCTTCTTTGCCCTATAGTACTGTATGCTTGTAACTGATGTTCCAGTCGATGCTCTTTGGCCATTGCTAAATCCTCAAGGTATTCTGTGAATCATCTGGAAGAATAACATATTATTTTTAATTTTAATGCTGTGTTTTATTTTAATTATTTAAAAATTTTAAATTCATACATGAGTGTAGAATATATATTTATCACACAGACTCCAAATGCTCTAGGAATGATAAATATCCAGCTTTGTAAATGATATGACACAAATAAAGGTACCTTTCTATTCTTTGCTAACATACAGCTTTTAGAAGTTTGTTCATTTATTCACTTAATAAATATTTATTGAGTACTTTGTTTCAAAAACTGCAGAACTGCAGAGATCAACATGGAGAGGATTACATCAAAATCTCAGCAGGGAAGGAACTCTAGTACAGAAAAATATTCTAAAATTACCATTGAGTGATTTGCATTTAGCCATGGTATTTTGAGATTTCAAATAATGCTAAATAAGAGTGTGAGATTTTTATATTTAATAAGTTGGAACACTAACATTAGCGGCACCACATTTTAACTGTGGTAATTTGTTCATGGGGTGTCAGATTCCAGGGTGGGAGGAAGTAGATCTGTGACATAAGGATAGATGTGCCTGCAGAACTACCAAATTGTAACATAAGCCACATCAGCAGATCACCAGTTTCTTTCTTGGTTTTCTTTGCTGAGACCTGGAGGCCATGTATAAATAGCTGCTGCTGGCACAGAAAGGAGAGTTGTTCTTGAAGTATACAGCATTTGTTGTGTAGGGCATAACTTAGATGTGGTCCCAGAGTTGAGTAATGAAGGAAGAAGCAAGAGGAGTATAGGACTGGGAGTATAGGACCCTGAGGCTAGAAAAGGACTTAATTTTTGCTTAGACTTGGCTCTGTAACCTTCCACAGGACAGTCTTCCTCTCCCGAATCACATGGTGCCTGAGAGGCAGGCTCACATTGCAGTTCTTTTAGTTTTTAAAATCTGAGCTCTTAAGTGTAGCTTCTAATAGTCTATTTGGGGCTAATTTTCAAGCATATTTATATATTTTACTAGAAAAAGGTACAGATAGAGTTAAATATTTTTTCTTTGATAATTTCCAACTGCTAATTTGTATCAGAGATAATTTTCTTATCTATTTAACTTCATTTATTTCAAGTAGGAGGGACTGATAAAAATGGACTTCAATTTAATCATATCTTCATTAGTTAGTTGTTTTTACTAAGAAATAGTAGGACTGTTGAATAGTATAAATTTTGAGGTCATCCTGTGAGTATATGTCAGAAAGGAAGAGAAGTTAACATTTGGTGCATTGTCCTTATTTTATGAAGAAATGAAGGCCTTGTAAGGACTTGTTCAGTCATTTATTCAAGTAACCAATATTTATTATCTAGTGTGTGTCAGGTCCTGTGCTAGTGGTTAGAATTAAACAGACATTTTCTCTGTTCATTGTATACATAAAGTCTAGTGGAGAAGACAAGACAGGAAATAATTATCATAAAATATGAGCAGTATGATAGGCAAAGTACACAGGGTAGGAGGACATTCCTAAATCCACTGGATTCGGGGAAGGACCCCTGGCAGAAGTGATGTTTAAGCTGAGGACCAAAAAGGTGAGTAAGAACTAACAGGGCAAAACAAGGCAGGAGAGTAGTCTAGGCTGAGAGGACAGCATGGTCAAAACTGGGTGAGAGAACATCTGAGGATGAATCAAGAGGAGAGCAAAACGGGATGCCAGGAGACTACTGGCATTGCAGGTGGGAGCCAATGATGACTTGTTCATAAAAAGAGACAGTAGGAAAGGAGAAAATTAGATGATTCAGGAGATAATTAGGCAATGAAAATCATACATTCTTTCTTTTATACAGCTTTATTGAGATATAATTTATATACCATGTAATTCACCCATTTAAAATGTACAACTCAATGGCTTTTAGTATTATATTCACAGAGTTGTATATATATCACCTGAATGAATTTTAGGACATTTTCATTACCCCAAAGAGAAACCCCACTCCCCTTAGCCATCACCCCCTCTTCCAACAACCCTATACCCCCTACCATAGGCAACCACTAATTTTGGAAGACATAAAAATTTCCCAAGGCTCTGTTTTCTTTGCTTGTGTATTTTATTACAGTGATTAGGTTTCATTAGTTTACTTTGCTGAATGGTTTCTTTAAAACACCTCATCTGGTGGCGCAGTGGTTGGGAGTCCGCCTGCCGATGCAGGGGACGAGGGTTCGTGCCCCGGTCTGGGAAGATCCCACATGCCATGGAGCGGCTGGGCCCGTGAGCCATGGCCGCTGGGCCTGCACGTCCGGAGCCTGTGCTCTGCAGCGGGAGAGGCCACAACAGTGAGAGGCCCGCGTACAGCAAGAAAAAAAACCCAAACACCTCATCTTAATGTAAAATATCCTTTTGTTCTTATCTTGTTTTTTTTTTCTTTTTTACAGAAAATATCAAACATATACTAAAGTAAAAAGAAGGCAAAATGGTAAAACCCACATGTACACAACACCAAACTTATACAATTGTAAATTTATAACACGTGGCAATCTTATTTCAGATATTCTGTGCTCACCCCCATACCTTAGGTGATATTTTCAAGCAAATCAAGAGTTCCCCCTTAACCTTTTAATTACAATAGGAATAATATTTATTGAGCATTTACTATGTATAAGGCATCATGATAAGAGGTTTACATGATTGTTTCAGTTAATTCAAAAATAACATGTTGGGTACAATTCTATATCCATTTTATAGGCAAAGTAAACGATATTTTTTTAGACTGTTCTCTAACCTGTTTCCTTGCTTTATTAAGGTTCATTTCATTGGTGAATAATCTTATGTTGCTGCAACTTCATAGCTTTGGAACTTTCAGGACTCTGATAATGAGTACTTCCATAACATGACCTCCAGATATTACAGTGGATTAGTTGGTCTGTTGACCTTAACGTTAATAAGAGTATGTACCATAGATTTTTTTCAGTGTGAGGTTTTATACTTCTATACATGATTAAAAAATTTTTTTCATTATAGAATCCTTCTGAGGTCAAATATAATTATTTTCTCCTTACTGATGAAAAATAAACTTAGAGAACATTAATAACATCTGGGTTTATACAGCGGTTCATGTGGTGGAGCTGAGATTCTTCAAGTCTAACTCTAAAACCCTGCGCTTAACCACACTGTTAGATATCTGTTCTTGAAGGGAGAAACTAGAGAGGAAGAAGAACTGAGAGGTGTAGTGTAGGATAGTATAGGTAATACTAGGCTGAGAAACAGGAGACCAGGATTCTCTTTTGAGATCTGTACTTGGTCAAGTAATTTAACCTTTATGGACTTAGTTCTTCATTTGCATATGGAAAGAGGTGAAGGGTTATACACAGAATACTTTTTTGCTTGTGAAATCAAATAATTTCAAGGCAGTATTCAAAACAATTATGATTTATATTCTTTTGCAAACCAAATAACCCTTTTCCTTTGCTCCCCATCTCTACTTAATTTTCTTGTTAATCTTACCTTACTGCTTAAAATATTTCAATTTAAACATGGCATATAAGAACATTACAGCTGTAGTAAATTTGCAGAAATTAAAATTGTTTGTTGGAGGTATATTTTGTATCTTTATGGCCCTCATTTTTACCTTCATTGTTGTTCATCCATCCATTTGTCTATTCATTCACTCATTTTTTCATATCATTTTGCTTCTTGGCCTCGTAGAATATGAACCTGATCAAGCTGAGCTGAATTTAGTCCATTTTCGAGAACTGTGATGAACCCATGTACTTCTGACCTGGAAAGGCCCTTCAGTCGCACAGCCATGGGTTTAGGGAAGAGATTAATGACTTCACATTTCCCCAGACATGCAAGTGGTTAGAGGACCAAATGATAATTTCTTGTCAGTTCTGTCATAAATTACAGTTTTTCTTCCTGAGAAAATTGGAATTTTTGAAAATCACATCCCATAATTTGAGATCATTACAATTTGATTTATAACCATTTTTATAGGAGAGAAATAACACTTTTAGCTCTTTGCAAGTAAACTGCCTGATGAGACTTAATCTAAACTGAAACTAGTAGGAGATATCTAGAAAATGGTACAGTTGAATGAAATTTTAAAAGCCATTCAAGAAAAAAATAACTAAAATTTTTGTGTACATACGAAAAGGAGCTTTTTTACTGACCAGCTTTTAAAATTAGTTTTTTTTTTTTAAAAAATAAACTTATTTATTTATATTTTTTGGCTGTGTTTGGTCTCTGTTGCTACTTGCAGGCTTTCTCTAGGTGCGGTGAGCGGGGGCCACTCTTCGTTGTGGTGCACAGGCTTCTCATTGAGATGGCTTCTCTTGTTGTGGAACATGGGCTCTAGGCGCGTGAGCTTCAGCAGCTGTGGCATGTGGGATCAGTAGTTGTGGCTCGTAGGCTCTAGAGCTCAGGCTCAGTAGTTGTGGCGCACGGGCTTAGTTGCTCCGTGGCACGTGGGATCTTCCCAGACCAGGGATCAAACCCGTGTCCCCTGCGTTGGCAGGCGGATTCTTAACCACTGCGCCACCAGGGAAGTCCCTAAAATTAGTTTTGCTTCGAATTGTTGACCTCTTTAAACTGTACTTCAGATTGTCCTTTAATTAAGTTGCCAGTAGTCTGATTGGAGATCAGAAATGCCCCCCTTTTTTAAAAACCAGCTTTTCACCTTGTTTTATATAAACTTAGAGAATGAAGTTTCTTAGTTGTGAATGGTTGCTAAGAGACAGTGTACAAAAAGAGCTTGAGAACTAATTTGTGTACAGTGTAGACTTCTGTAATTATTTTAAACAAGTAATTTTAGAACTTGTCACTCGTTTTCTGCTTCAATAGGATCTGAAGTGACTTCACAAAATACAATTGAGAAAAAAATAAAATATTCAAGAAAAAAAGATGATCGGTAATAATGATTAGACAATAACAAAATGAGAACCAAGATTTGCACAGAATTGTGTACTATTGCTATCAAGTACAGTTGCTAAAAGAATAGGTCATAGGTTTTGGCAGTAGGGAAACAGAAGCTTCTCTCTATCCTTAAGATATAATGAATAAAAGCAAGCAGTTCATGGAACTATGCTTTTCATGATCTTGATACCTGACCTACACTTTTCCTAATGTTCTTGATAGTTATTTCTGTGTAATTCTTTTATGTAATCATTCTCAGTCTCTATGCAGATACCATAATGCCAAAATAGGACTTCATATTTTAGGTGTATCTTCTGTAAACATTTAGCTTTAGCTAGATTAAAAAAATTATGTGGACAATTCTTGTCTTTTGAGTGGATATTCATTTACTGTGATTGTTAAACTTTGATGCATTTTAAATCATATTGTATACTTTATAGTCTGCTTTTCTCAAGTATTTTCCTTCTTGCCTTCTTTGGTTTCACTTTTTCTTCATGACATTTTCCTTCTAGTTTATTAGAAGTTATACACACTATCTCTTATGAGCTATAATTCATATACTATACAGTTCACCCATCTAAAGTATACAATTTAATGCTTTTTAATATATTCTCAGAATTGTTCAACTATTACCACAGTCTAAGTTTAGAACATTTTTTAGCCTGCCCCCCTCCTCCCCAAAAGAAGTCTGTTAGCTGTCACTCCCCATCTTCCCTCCCATCCCTAAGCAACCACTAATCTGTATAAATTTCTTTTTTCTGAACATTTCATATAAATGGAATCGTCTAATATATCGTCCTTTGTGACTGACTTTCACTTAGCATAATGTTTTCAAGACTTATCATGTTGCAGCATGTATCAGTACTTCATTTCTTTTTATTACCATAATAAAAGATAATATTCCATTGTACCACTTTTCATTTATCCATTGATCACTTGATGGACATCGGATTATTCTGACTTTTTGGCTGTAAAGAATAATGCTTCTGTGAATATGTTTCCATTTCTCTTCGGTGTATACTTAGGAGTGGAATTGCTGGATCATATGGTAACTGTGTTTAACCTTTTGAGGAACTGCCACACTGTTTCCTAAGCAACGGCACCATTTTACATTCCCATCAGCATTGTATGAGGGTTCCAGTTTCTCCACATCCTTGCCAGACACTTGACACTTACTTACTATCTGTCATTCGGATGATAGCCATCCTAATGGGTGTGAAGTGATGTCTCATTGTGGTTTTGATTTGCATTTCCCAAAAAATGACAAACAAAAATGTCCTTTTTGTATGCTTTAATAGGACCATCTGTGTATCTTCTTTGGAGAAATGAGTACTCAAATTCCACATCCATTTTTGAATTGGATTATTTGTGTTTTTATTATTGAGTTATGTTTCTTATATAATCTAAATGAAAGTCCCTATCAGTTGCGTAATTGGAAAAATTTTCTCCCTTTCTTTGGGCTGTCCTTTTACTCTCTTGATGCAGCAAAAAATTTTTTTAATTTTATTGAAGTCCAGTTTATTTTCTTTTGTTGCTTGGGCTTTTGGTGTTGTATCTAAGAAATCACTTCCTGACTTAAGATCACGAAGATTTATACCTATGGTTTCTTCTAAGAGTTTTATAGTTTTAGCTGTTACATTTAGGCCTATGATTTAGGCCTATGTCTGAAACCGTTAGCTCTTCTGTGCTCTCTATAAACCCTGTCCTCTGGTTGTTTTTTTTTTTTTTTAATTTTTAAATTTTAAAAATAAATTTATTTATTTATTTAGGCCGCATTGGGTCTTCATCGCTGTGCGTGGGCTTTCTCTAGTTGAGGTAAGCGGGGGCTACTGTTCGTTGTCTCATTGTGGTAGCTTCTCTTGTTGTGGAGCACAGGCTCTAGGCATTCAGGCTTCAGTAGTTGTGGCTCGCGGGCTCTAGAGTGCAGGCTCAGTAGTTGTGGCGCTCGGGTTTAGTTGCTCTGCGGCATCTTCCCGGACTAGGACTCAAACCCATGTCCCCTGCATTGGCAGGCAGATTCTTAACTACTGCGCCACCCAGGAAGTCCCATGTCCTCTGGTTTTTAAAAGGACGGCCTTCTGCTGGTTTTAGATTTCACTTGTTCTAACTTAGATATGGACTGGATGCCATCATAATAGCTTGCATTTGGGATTTGTGGCTACAATTAGGTAGTATAATAAAGCACATTAGGAATCACATTGCATCTACCTCCAACTGATTGTGTTTTGTTAGGCAAAATAAATTATGTTTTGATTCATTTCTTAGATAGAATGGTCCTTTTTTTCAGATACTTAAACTGTCAAATATTTAATACTTTGTTCATTAATTCATGGTATATATGTGCATGTGTATGTATGTGCATATGTATGTGGGTAGACTGAATTTTAATCCTTAGTTTTCACAGTAATGAATTCTGAATGTCACAGTAAATCAGTTTTTACAGTGAAACTCAGATACTGGTGATGGTTGAACTTAAGATATTTAAACTTGAAGGCTTCAGAACTGGAATCATCCTAGGTGGAATGATGTGGTGAATAGAACAGCAGAATCACTTATTAAAAAGTGATGTTTCCTGGACCCTCTCTACTCTAACTGAATGAGAATCTCTCGGAGTAGGGCTCCAGATATCAGCTAAGTTTGTTGTATTTTAAAGTTTGAGAACTTCAGGTATAAGTGACTTTTGGAGTAAATTCTGTTCTCAATGTAATGTTCTATGAACAGCATATATTATCAGTAGCTTTCAGATTTGTAGGAGTAAATACTAGTCTGATGTGGAATTGGTTTTTATCACCATTTGTTGATTTTCTCTGCAGTTGGGAAATATTGAGCTACCAAGGTAGACAGGAAGTTAGCACGTTATCAGATAAAAGTAGCACCCAGGACTGGTGATCTCTGGTCTCAGAAGTTTCAGCTGTGACATAGAAAGTGAGACAGTCACCTGATACATAATTCACACTTTAGTAACAGTGTTCTTTGAGATATTTCAAACTCTCTGAGGTCACAAAATAAAACACCTTTGCAGAAGTTTGGCCAAATGGTAATTAAAATAAGATGTTGTGTAAAGTAAAATGTGAAAACATCTTTCTCCTTTTCTCCTCTTTTTACCTTTGTTTATTAAATTTGGGGTATATTCCTCTAGATAATTTCTGTGCCCATGAATATATACGTATTTACATACACATGTGCACATGTATACATATATTTACTTATATGTTTGCATATTTTAAATATTGATGTATACAGACAGATTGCCCCTCTTCTTCCAAAGGCTATAACAATTTATGTTCTTACCATCGTAGGATATTAGCAGCCTTTAATAATTTTATGAATATGATAGGGAATGTACTTCTACTATTTAGTGAGTTGAAATATCTTTTTTGAAAAACAAACTTTTTTAAAAAATTTATTTTATTGAGGTATAGTTGATTTACAATATTGTGTTAATTTCTGCTCTACAGAGAAGTGATTCAGTTATACATTCTTTTTCATATTCTTTTCCATTACAGTTTATCACAGGATATTGAATATAGTTCCCTGTGCTGTACAATAGGACCTTGTTTATCCATTCTATATATACTAGTTTGCATCTGCTAATCCCCAACTCCCAATCCATCCCTCTCCCACCCCCTACTCCCCACCCCGCTTGGCAACCACAGTCTGCAAGTCTGTTTCTGTTTTGTAGATAAGTTCATTTGTATCATATTTTAGATTCCACATACAAGTGATATCATAGGATATTCGTCTTTCTCTTTCTGACTTAGTTCGCTTAATATGATAATCTGTAGGTCCATCCATGTTGCTCCAAGTGGCATGATTTCATTATTTCTTATGGCCGAGTAGTATTCCATTATACATCTGTACCACATCTTCTTTATCCATTCATCTGTCGACAGACATCTAGGCTGCCTCCATTAAACATGTATGCTTTTTTTTTTTTTT